>NC_091458.1:48292649-48622649 GCF_027789765.1 Dendropsophus ebraccatus
AGTAGGCCAGAGCCACTGCAGTGGTATATGCAGTTGAAATACAGAAGCAGACTGCACCGTACAATTGGTAGTGGTCATTCTAGGTTATTGCTACTCTGCTTCTGCTATTAATAAAAAGTTAGGAAAAAACCCTGAAGTTTAATAGCAATTACCAGCATAGTTACTATATGCTATGTTGTAATGTTTGTAAATTCCTCAGTAACGCCTGGTAAGGCTTATGCTTAAAGCATACTGGTATACTACTATAGATGGCATGTGGGGAGAATGGGTTACTGATGCACTGGCTTTGCAGCAGTATCACAGGGACGCAGAGGTATAGCGTCAAAGAAGCACTGGTTTAAGCAGTGAAACTACTGGTTTAAGCAAACTACTGATGCTGACAAGCTAAAGAGAATTGGGATCACAACAAATAATAGGTTACATCACAAAACACGCCAGCTACAGCTGTCCACAACTTAATGTGGTTGGCGTAAGGACCCCTCCTACAGTCCTAGCTTGCATATTGACAGAGGCTCTTGTTCGCATAGCACTATCTAAGCACCAACCCCACCTGTCTGGTTCAGTGATGATCTCTGCTAGAGACAGAATCCCCCTAACAGACTGTTAAAGATGAGCAAACTTGCAGTACGTTTACTTTCTGCATTTGTCTTCTGGTGACTGGAGAAGATGGATGCAGCCCGAGGTCTGCCAGGAGAACATGGATACAGTCATGGGCCCTATCTATGTTTTTCAGGCAGTCCAGCTACGGGAGTAATTTTCTTTAAATTAAGTTCACATAGGTTTTCATTTTTAGTGTGTATTTTGCTGCAAGATTTGTAAAACACCTAAAGTATATTAGATACCTATGCAGAATTTTTTTTTTTTTTTAATGCTTATTTTTTTTATATGGGCATTGTAGCAGACATGTGGATTGTTTCAAATTTTAAAATTTTTGTTCAGTACCTAAAAATGTATAGCAATTCCTGTAAATGTCAGCAGCTGTACCAATGTACACTTCAAGTACCTTTTTGCTTTCTATAACAAAGATTGGGCTCCTTTTGAGTTCTGACTAGAGATGAGCGAACCTCGAACATGCTTGAGTCCATCCGAACCCGATGGTTCGGCATTTGATTAGCGGTGGCTGCTGAACTTGGATAAAGCTCTTAGGTTGTCTGGAAAACATGGATACAGCCAATGACTATATCCATGTTTTCTACATAGCCTTAGGGCTTTATCCTAAAGGGGTTGTCCGGCGCTAAAAAATTATTCACAGAATAACACACATTACAAAGTTATACAACTTTGTAATGTATGTTATGTCTGTGAATGGCCCCCTTCCCCGTGTCCCACCACCCCCACCCGTGTACCCGGAAGTGTGGTGCGCTATACTCACATGTCACGTGCCGACCACGGCCTCCGATCCTTAGCAGTGACGTCTTCTTCGGGCGGACGGCGGATCTTCCCGAGTGCCGGCCGCCCTCTGCAGCGTCATCCGAAGCTCAGCCGCGATTGGCTGAGCATAACTGTGCTCAGCCAATCGCAGCTGATGACGTGGCCGCGTCATCAGCCGCGATTGGCTGAGCACAGTTATGCTCAGCCAATCGCGGCTGAGCTTCGGATGACGCTGCAGAGGGCGGCCGGCACTCGGGAAGATCCGCCGTCCGCCCGAAGAAGACGTCACTGCTGAGGATCGGAGACCGTGGTCGGCACGTGACATGTGAGTATAGCGCACCACACTTCCGGGTACACGGGTGGGGTGGTGGGACACGGGGAAGGGGGCCATTCACAGACATAACATACATTACAAAGTTGTATAACTTTGTAATGTTTGTTATTCTGTGAATATTTTTTTAGCGCCGGACAACCCCTTTAACTTCAGCAGCCCTCGCTAATCAAACGCCGAATGATTGGGTTCGGATGGACTCGAGCATGCTCAAGGTTCGCTCATCTCTAGTTCTGACTTTCCATTACGTAAATAAGAAATGGTCTTCAGCCATTGTGTCCCCCCTTCCCATTTCCTTCTTTGTGGTCAGTACATTTGTGTAAAACTATGATCCCTTATTTTCACTGGTTTGTTTGTTCTGATTGTAAGGCACTTCTTTTCCACCTCCCTTATTTACACTTGGACTCGTAAATCAGGACAATTCTAACTCTGCTTTGTGACCACAGAGATACCCAAGATGGAGAATACAGACATCCAGCAGCTGTTAAAGGATGTGCTCGGTACCCCTGAGAGTGATCAATCTATTAATAGGCCGGCTGGTAGAATCGAAGGGCACATGTCAACAGGATCTGTAACCCAGGGTCCAAGACCCTTTGTTCAAGGTTTAACAGGTCAGTTACAGATTCAAATGAAAAGGTGTATAATATCTTAAAGAGGACCTGTCACCCCATGCGCCGGGGTGACAGGCTCTCGACCCCCAGCTAGATCCCCTTATAGTTACCGCATGTCGCAGAGTCCCGCTGCCGGAGCCGGTCCCGGGACGGAGATATCCCGGTGAGAAGCCGGCGCACGCGCTGTGGAGATGGGTCCTGCGTCCATAGAGAATGAATGGAGCCGGACTCATCTCTGCTGCGCGCGCACGGCTCCATTCATTCTCTATGGATGCCGGGCCCATCTCCACAGCGTTAGCGCCGGCTTCTCACTGGGATATCTCTGTCCCGGGACCGGCTCCGACAGCAGGACTCGGCGACATGCGGTAACTATAAGGGGATCTAGCTGGGGGTCGGGAGCCTGTCACCCTGACGCGGGGGGTGACAGGTCTCCTTTAAAATATATATTTTCTAATATTGTCTGTGCCACAAGGGCTTTTTTCCGGGAACAGAATCTGCAATATATTCAGAAATTGTGAAAAGATGTTCTAAAATAGCACCCTCTACCACAGTACCTAATTGAAGGCTATATACACATGCATTTTTAAAGCCCCTTCAATATATTATATCAAAAAGGATGAACACAGAGGATTATCTGGGGCATGTAAAAATGTAATGTTCTTTTAGTGCAAACTGTCAGCTTCAATAGGCTAGAGCAGGACCACCTTGTTGTACTCCTTATAGGTTTGTTTACACAGACAGATTTATCTGACAGATTGTTAAAGCCAAAGCCAGGAACAGACTATAAACCAAGAACAGGTCATAAAGGAAAGATTGAGATCTCTCCTTTTTTAAATCCATTCCTGGCTTTGGCTTCAGTAATCTGTCTGTGTAAACATGCCTTTAGCTGCAGCCACTGACAGCAATACTTCCTGCACCTAATGGCAGCCTGCTGGAACCCAAGTGTGATTTCAAAAACGGTGTTGAGTCTCCTGTCTGAGACTAGGTGGTTGCATTTGTGCACTGAAGCTCCATTGATCATCTGTGGGAGCCACTGAAGGTAGCCAGATGCTGTAATGGACCATCTCTGGTGGCTCTCGTAGAGATTAAATAGAAAGGCACCTGCTTAACTACCACGATATCTGGAGACTCTGGACCCCATTCTCAAGATCATGGTGGGGGCCCTAGCATGATAACATGTTCTCATACACTTTCCTGTCCTATGGACACATTGTAAAGCTGGGACAGTCTCTTAAAAAGGATTTTTGTCGTATGTTACAGCAAAAACTAACATTGTACTGTTCCAGAGTATCTCCAAGTTGGCACACTTGTACTACTGTCAGATGAGAATCTCTAGTTTTATGTCCATGGTGGCTGATTTGTGTAGTCTGTTTTAGTGATTGAAAGACTTGTATTTTTTCAGGTGTGACCCTTTCTTCTAATGTTCAACTGGATCCTTTTTCTCCATCTGGCTTCTTGGACTCCAGGTAAGTGCAACTAATAGAATTGATTCCCTCATCTCTACACATTATTAGTCATTTCATTCTAGTCTCCAGAGTAAAACTGGATATAGTGAAGTTAGGGTGCTTCAGGCCTGATATTTAGGCACATTAATAACAGTACACCCCTCTTAATTTCTCATCTTGAATCTACAGTGTTCAACTAATGGAAATGTAAAGTTATATAAGGGTTATTTTAATCCGGTCACCTTTGTTTTTCCCTTCCTAGGGACAGGAGTGGTCTGTTCAGTCCCGAGCACTGTGACACTGATGGCTCTATGACTACAGCCTCTACCCCCACGACACCCACCACTGAGGGAGAAAATGATGGCCTCTCCTACAACCAGCGCAGCTTGCAACGATGGGAAAAAGATGAGGAGTTGGGAGAACTCTCTACCATATCTCCTGTTCTGTACGCAAATAAAAATTTCCCTAACCTAAA
Source organism: Dendropsophus ebraccatus (assembly GCF_027789765.1). Lineage (NCBI taxonomy): Eukaryota > Metazoa > Chordata > Amphibia > Anura > Hylidae > Dendropsophus > Dendropsophus ebraccatus. The sequence goes on from NC_091458.1 coordinate 48,296,883, forward strand.
GAAGGACTATCCAGGTGAGTTGAGGGTCTTGTATGTGCAAAATGGTAACTGTAGAAATAGCAAAAAGTTTATGGTTTAGTCAGTTGACTCACTATTGAAAGGGCAAGTTTTTATAAAAAAAACAAGCTCTGGGCTTCATGTTCTAAGGCTTAGGTGGTGGTTAAATCATTCTCCGCAGCTGCATTATTTGTTTCTCATGTACTTTCCCCCCATTTTGTGCTGTTCAGCTCTTTACATTTCTTTAGGGGGGTCTTATATGGTGACTGACAGTACTGTAGATCTATAGGCTACCAGCCAACAACTGAATACCTGTTAGTGTATTCTTGCATATTTTTAGTACTGTGTTTTATTTTTTATTTTTTTTAGTGGAAAGTTATGATACCAAAATAAATCCACAGTGATGCTAAATGAGCAAACCTAATAAGATTCCCTGAGAAGTCTCTAGTGCAGAGAACTAGGCAGATAGTAATAGAACAGATTTACCAAGGCACACACTGCCTAACAGACAAAAAACAACCGCTCTATAAACCTACAGAGGCAGCTTGTGGACCCATAAGATATGAGAAGTTAGGTTGCTTTACTGGAGCAATGGCAGCTAGTAGCTTAAACTACAAACATTTTTTCAGTGTAAAAACAGCAACATTTTTAATGGAAGTAAAATATACTTTGGATACTGCTCACATATACTTCACAATGACCAGAAGTTGTATGAATAGTTGGTTACCATTAAAATGTTTAATGCTGAGCTACTGTCTTAACATGTTAGACTGGTCGAGTCGATGCAAGCAGATCATGAAACTGTGGAGGAAAGTACCAGCCCAAGACAAAGCTCCTTACTTGGTGAGTTTTCAATTATAATTTTAAGTGAATCGTCTATTCTTGATTTTATTTGTTATGTTTGTCTTAGGGTATGTTTGCACACAGCGCATGCACTGCGGATTTCATATAAAAGAATCCCTAGGTAAAATCCGAAGCATGTAACCTACTAGTTTTAATATTCAGCTTATTCTTCAATCATTGAACACAATATAAAATCAACATTAAAATCATAAACATTAGATCCAGAGTGCTGGGTGCAGATTTCAGGCAGAGACACTGATTACATGCTTTGGATTCCATGCAAAAAATGTGCAGCTCATATGCTGTGTGAACATATCCTTATTAAGTCAGAGATCACCAGTTGTCTATCCGTGCTAAGATTTAGCAGTAGTTTAGTTTTTTCTTTTTCTATTTTGTTTCCTACAGCAAAAGGCCAAAGACAATCGTGCAGCACATCGTATTAATAAGGTACAGAAGGTAAGGGACTACTTTTTACATAGTAATTTGTGGTCCCAGTCTTATTTGCTGCTTGGTATTCCTAGTAAATATATTTAATCTAGTCTTGTATGGCCACTAAATTTTAGTTCTAGGGAGTTCTATACAAATCCCTTGCCAACTAAACTTTCTCTCAACTCAATTGCAACACAATACATTAGCATTAACTATTAAACTGTTTTTGACTATCTTTCAAAAATTTTTGCAGATTTATTTTTAGTTTGGCATATCATATAAATATATATATAGTAATAAGACCACACTGCATAATACTATAGTTGTCTATACATTACATTCTACCTTGTTATTATATACATATATTTTTTGCTTTTGGTCTTTATAGCAGGCAGAGAGTCAAATTAACAAACAGTCCAAAGTGGAAGGAGTACAAAAAGCAGAGCGTCCAGTTCTCCAGCTTCAGATCCCCATGCATCCTGGTTCACAGTCTGGGGCAAGCCATGACTATCGAGGTGCAGCTTCAGCAGGACAGAATATGTACATGTCTAGTGGCTCTGCAATGTCTACCTCCTCAGACTTGTTTCTGAAACCTTCTTCAGCAGGCACTCCTGGAGCAGAGTCATCTGCTGACATGTTCTTCAAATTGCCTCCTCAGTCTCCATCTCAGGAGCACTTTCCTAGTTCTCCTGCATATTCATTGGACTCCCGTTATCCGTCTTCCTTGACACAGTCACCAGTCTCTGCTGGGGGGTTTCAGACTCTTTCTGGGGCAGAGCACCAACCTGCACTGAATACACAGAATGCTGCTCCGTGTGTGGATTATCCTTCCCGTGCAACCACTCCTCATCAACCAGAGCCATTTGTTAAGCCGCGATATCCAACTGGATCTCTCGACAACCTTTCGTTGATAGGAAGCCCTAGCTCAAGGCCTTATCAACAAAACGAGTCCTCCGGCAAACCTGAAATCATGATGTCCCCTACACGATACAGTGATCCTAAAAGACAGACTGATGGAATTCTCCTTCATATAAAAAAGGAAGACGTTGGCCTTGGATCTCCTGGCTTTCCACACAGCGCTGGTTCTGATGGAACACCTGAGATGAAATGTGATGTGTTTAAAGCGCCCCTGACCCCTCGAATGTCTCAGTTAGAGCCTCACAGTCCTGCTCCATCACATAGGGAAGTTCATATGCAAGCACAAATGACGTCACCTCAACATCATTCAGAAATGTACAGACAGACTTCAGCAGCCTCATACAGTGACCCTTATTCGCAGCCTCCATTAACTCCTCGACCTCAGCCTTTAGAAGGTAACATGTCGAGTAGACCTCTGCCTTCTGACCCTTTTACTCGTGTCCCAACAAGCCCCCAATCCCAGGGAAGTTCCCATTCTCCTCTGACTCCTAGACCATTGTCAACTGAAGCATTTTGTCCATCACCTGTTACTCCACGATTTCAGTCTCCAGACCCATATTCCCGTCCACCTTCTCGGCCCCAGTCACGAGATCCATTTGCCCCACCTCATAAACCTCCCCGTCCTCAGATGATAGAAACTGGCTTTAAACCAACCGGACAACTTTCTCACTCCACTCCTGGCAGTGCAAACTACCAACAATCTCTAGATGTTCACCAAAAAGCTCAAGTAAGCCAACAGCAAAGTTTATTTGCTCGTTCTCCTGGGGCAAGTGTCTATCAAAGTTCTCAGAACCAACTATGCTTCACTTTTCCTCATTCTCCTGGAGATGGTGTCAAAAGCTCTCCCTCCCACCAGCCTCATGCAACTCCCACCCATTCAATAAACAGCCATTTTACCCCAAACAAGCCACAAATCTACACTTCTCCAAGCAACAGTGCCCCTTCCTCTTTCCACCCCGCAGGCAGCCCACACTCCTCTGGAAACAGTAGCACTTCAGAAGCTTATGTTCAGTCCCCACTGCGACCCCCTTCAGTTTTACCCCAAGAACCATCCTATCAGTCTCCAGTCACTAACCAGCGTGCAGGTCTCAATTCTCCAGCAGAAAAACCCAGAGAAGATATTGCTGCTATCCCAAATGCTCTTGGCAGTACTGGGCGGGATGTACCAGAACTACAAGGAACAGCTGATTCTTCTCTAAGCAACCTAAGTCAGTCCGAGCAAGAGAAACAAAGACAGGTGTGTGTCTTTCTATTGAGTTTGATGATAGAATACAGAAATATATAGAATAAATGTTACTAATGTTAACTTATTCCTATTCATTTAGCGTCAAAGATTACGAGAACTCCTCATTAGGCAGCAGATCCAGAGAAATACCTTAAGACAGGAAAAGGAGGCTGCTGCGGCAGCTATGAATTCTTCACAAACTGGGTGGAGTGGAGAACAGAGTGGACAAGGCTATGATCAGCCGGGTCGGGTAGCGATGTATACTCCAACACAGGTAAGATGACTTTTCCATTGTCTTTGTTCTTCAAATAATGGAAAAGATTATTCTAATCTTTTAAAGGCTTAGCATATTACTTGGGTAACCCCTAACTTCACGACCTTAGTGCTGTGTCCTCTTCGATAGTTATTCCTGACTAGTGGGACTAAACCATTCATTGTCTTGTGAACTGCAGCACGGCCCCGTTCAAGTGTAGGAATAAATGCAACACAATACACCAGTCCCTTCACTCTTTATGGTCAATGGAAGTCTGATTTGTGGAACAGTGGTTTCAAAATGATGATCTATCCTAGCAAAGAGGGCATACATCTTTAGGGTCCATTTACACAGAAAGATTATCTGCCAAAGGTTTGAAGCCAGAAACAGACTATAAACAGAGATCAGGTCATAAAGGAAAGCCTAAGATTTCTCCCCTTTTAAATCCATTCCTGGCTTTGGCTTCAAATCTTTGGTAGATAATCTGTCAAATAATATTTATGTGTAAATGGACCCTTAAGAGTAACAATGACATAGAGATGAGCGTGACTCTGATGGTGCGTTTACACAGGCAGATTTATCTGACAGATTTTGGAAGCCAAAACCTAGAATGGATTTGAAAAGAGAAGAAATCTCAGTATTTCCTTTATGACCCGTTCCCAGTTTAAGGTCTGTTTATGGCTTTGGCTTAAAAAATCTGTCAGATAAATGTGCCTGTGTAAACGCACCATTACATGCTGGAGTCTGCTCTTGAATCACCATTTAAGTATCTGCGGCTGTCTAACTTGAATGCTGCCCTAGGGAGTCTTGGAAAACCTGGATACAGCCTATGTAATAGCGTTAATCTCTACAAATGTATTAGAATTCATGCTGATTTGTGTGAACAAAATTATTTTTATTTTTATGCAATGCAGGAAAAGGGTGGTCTTGGAGTGATCACTGCTTCCTCAGGGCCAACAAAACTTCCTGGACAGGTAGTTGCTTCAACATCCTTTCCACAGGAGGAACGTATGAATACGCCTTTGCCTTCTGCATCCCCTGTGTCTGTTGATGGGTCTGCCAGGTAGGCTTAAAATCCTATTTACATATTGTACTGACACTGTGCCTCACAGATGTGTACACTTAGAGGACTTCCTTATGAGGTTGTCTGCTAGACTGTCCTGTTTAGTATGAGTGATCCAGGTTTTATATTATAAATAATAATCCATTTCTCTGTGTTTCAGACATTCGGCTGAAGGAACTCAAGCACTGTTTTCAAGAGGCTCTTACTCTGATCAACAGCATGTATGGCAATCACAAGTCACAGGACAAAGGACGTTGGCACCAGTTCGGTTTCCAGAAGGGAATAGGCCACCTTCAAGCCCAACAGTGAATAGTGCAGGTGTAGTTCGTCTGCCATTTCCTGGGGATCAGGTCACTGTTGGCGGAGCACCTTATATTGAACTGCGCCATCATGGGCAAAAAATGCCTATTGGAGTTCCCTTTTCACCACCTGGCCCTCAGAATAGGCCTCGTTTCTATGTGCCAGGTGACGGTGCCAACGCAAGTGTAATAACAGGAGTTATGAGAGGGGATGGAAATTCATTGCAAGTACCTGTAATGAGAAGTTCTTTGATGCAACCTCAAAAAACGTTGCCCTCAACACTTCCTCATGCAGGAAACGTAGGTGTCTCGCAGGCTATACAAACTAAAATTGCATCGACAACAGATGTTACGCAGCAGCAGCAGCCACCTACTGTTCCTCCACAAACCAATCCACCTTCTGAAGGCTCTAAGGAAGGATCAGCTCCTGGCCTTGCAGGTGGGAGGGTCCAGTGTGACGATCCTCCAGAACTAGATGTCGATTTTGATACCCATAAAGACCTGGAAGATGACGATCTGGCTAATTTAAGTCTTGATGTAGCTAAAGCCGATGATGATTTGGACAATCTTGATAATCTTGAAACGAATGACCCTCACTTAGATGATCTATTAAATGGAGATGAGTTTGATCTCCTTGCATATACAGACCCAGAGTTAGACACTGGTGATAAAAAGGACATATTCAATGAGCATTTGCGCTTGGTAGAGTCTGCAAATGAGAAAGCTGAAGAGGAGGCATTGCTTAAGCTAGAGCCAGATGTAACGGAGGCAAAAAAGGAAAGCCTTCCGAATGAGTTACAAACTAGTAAAGACTTGGAAATGACCAAAGATCGACTACGAGGAACTATGGGGCTGGATTTGGGTTCACGTCTTTCTGGTGGTGGTAGTAACACTTCTCAAGTTCCTTCTATTGAGGAAATAAAACAGTCTGCATATACAGGGGATTTAAAGCCAAAGCTAGAAGACAGTGACCTGAAGACCAACACTTGTCAATTTTCCGGTAGCAATTCCATTAATGTTAAAAATGAAACTCCTCAAAATACTGGGAAAGCTTCACTTGGAGCAAGCTTGTTAAAGCCAGGAGCTAGCCTACATACAGGCAACACAAATTCTGTCCAAACAAACAGTGCGTCCCTCTTCCCTAACAAGGATTCCTCTGCTGCACCTAGTCAAAGTAGTCTGATGCTGGGGAAGTTTGAGTTGGATGAAGGAACATTGGGCTTGCCATGTGCGCGCCATTCTCCTTCAGATGATCTGGATAAGATGGAGAGTTCTCTCGTAGCTAGTGAACTTCCTCTTCTTATTGAAGACCTTCTTGAACATGAGAAAAAAGAACAGCAGAAAAAACAGCTGTTGTCTGCCCAACATCCAGAAAGTGCTCAGCCTCATGCGATGATCAATACTGCAATGTCTAACCAGCCAGGACCTCACCTTCCACAGGACAGTCATCAAGCAAACCTTGTAGGACTTGGAATTGTGCCTAGACATCAGGGGATAGGATCTACCCAACAACTGCTAACTCCTCAACAGCAGATGCAACAGAGACTTGTTGGTGTACAGGCCAACTCTACCCTAGAGACTCCCATGCATGTTTCAGCTAACCAGACCCATTTACTTAGTGGTCAGCACTTGTTACAAGCCAGTGGACCCCAGCAGCAAGCTCTCCCACCCAAGCAAATCATGGGGCAACAAATGGTCATAAAGCAACAACCAATGGTTATGCAGCAACAGCCGCAGCAACTGGCCAATAACTTTTTCCCTGACACAGGTATTCATTAAGAGAGTGAATCTAATGATGTAATTTTATTAATAATATTTTATTATTTTTTATTTATATAGTGCCAACAGATTCCGCAGCACTTTACAATTCTGGGGGGTACATACATAGACAAAAATAGACATTACATAGATCTTCATATAATTATTCATACATGAGGAGTGAGGGCCCTGCTCGCATGCATTACATAATATCAGGAGGGGGTGCGAGACAAAATGGCAGAGGGGCAAAATGCATCATTGATACAATGGTATGGCCATCTTTATAAATAAGGCAGTGCAGGTAAAGGTGAGTGAAACAGTCACTAACCAATGCCTGCATGTGTAGGTCTAAGTGCTTAAATGTGTGTGTGTGGACCAATTTAGGGAACCTGGTAAGCCTGCTTGAACATATGTGTTTTGAGGGCACGTTTGAAGCTTTGTGTATTGGAGGTGAGTCTGACAGTCTTGGATAGTGCATTCCATAGAACTGGTGCAGCTCGGGTGTACTGGAGATGGAAGTGAGGTGCGGATCAAAGTGGTGTTAGTCTTAAAGTGGTGTTAGTCTTAAGTCGTTAGTGGGGCGTAAGGCACGGGTAGGACGGTAGACAGAGATGAGGGAGGAGATATAGGGAGGTGCAGCACTGTGGAGAGCTTTATGGGTGAGCAGGAGGAGTTTGTATTGGATCTTGTTTCATAGGGAGCCAGTGTACTTTTGTACTTTTATTAGCTGGTCGCTGGCCCTTCCCTACTTATGAACATTAATTCGGCAGATAATCAATCCATGTAAAGGGCCCTTTAGGCTTTGTTCACACAGGGTTCACTTTTGGTGTATGCGCCTTCAACAGGGTGGTATGTGACATCATACCTCTCTTCTAACTGTACAGAAAAGTGCAGCAGACTGCACTACTATTATCTAGTGGGGCATTAAAAAAAAAACCACAATGTATGGTATACATGAGAGTATTCTGCACTGTGGCAAATGTTGCCCACAGTATGGCTATAGAGAGAGAGAGATATGTCTGTCACCACTCTTGCTGTATACCTCTGACATATAGCATGAATGTGGTGTGAACATAGCCTAAGGTATGTGGCAAAACCACCAGTTTATTTTAAAGGCTAGTGTGGGGTTCCTCTCATAGAAAAATACATCACTAGGTATTATAGAAATCTGTTTTAGCAAATATCTGACACTGACAATCTGTTTATAATGGGTTTTGCTGTCCGTGTTTAGCTGTATCACAAGAAAAAGGGATACTAATGATTAATAATAAAATTGATACAGATATAAATATACAATTTCTGGGTCGCAAGATGCTAACCAATTAAACAAAAAAACAAGACACTTGCCTAGGGTAGATGCAGAATAGGACTGTCTTATCTTAAGTAGGGTAAACAACAATGCAACAACTACATTATCTCACCTTTAAAGCTTTAGGCTGGGGTTACATTTTTTTCCCCATTCTAGGCAAAAAAAAAAACTGTAGTTTTGTTCATCTGTTTTGATCATTTATAAAAAAAAAAGGATCAAAATGCATAGTTTTATTTTTTTAGCGTACACAAAAATATGGTCGACCACGTTTTTGTGTACGCTAAAAACGAAAGCTTTTTGATCTATTTGCTTTTATAAGGGGAGTCAATGGCAAAAAACGATGTACATAAATGCATCTATTTTTTTTTTTTTTTTTTTGTTTCTACATAAAACGCATGAAAGAACAGATTGCCAAAACTCATTGTGAACCCAGCCAAAGTTATAATTTAAAAACTACCGTAATTCATTTACACTCTAGATATTGGGTCACTTTTAATTAACTTGTTTTCTATAAAAAAAATTGCAGATCTTGATAAGTTTGCTACGGAGGACATTATAGATCCAATCGCCAAGGCCAAAATGGTTGCTTTGAAGGGAATAAAAAAGGTGATGGCACAAGGTAGCATTGCAGTCACTCCTGGCATTAACAGGTAACTTTTTTATATTTCTGGTTCTCTTTTTGATTTAGTCAATAGGATATGTACCCTGTGACCTAGGAGCCTTTGGGCTAGGGCAGCAATAAAATAAAGTGTGTTTTTTGTTTACGACTTGCTGTAGCACAACTGTCAACTCAAGAGATCGGTGTACTCGGGGTGTCATGCATTCATGTTTGTTTTCTGTATGGGGCTATTGTGTGCCATAAGTTGCCCGAAACCTTTGTTTAAACAATGTCTCTTTATTCAGGCAACAGGTATCTCTCCTTGCTCAAAGGCTTGGTGTTCCAGGAGCCACTGATTCTACCACCCAAGGTCCTGGAACAGGAACTGCTCAAGTAAGTATTAGGATGGAATTACCAATATGTTATAGGTGAGCTCCGGCCACTCCAGATTGTTCTTAGTAATAGCTTGTTTTCACCATGAAATAAGAATGCTGAAACCTCTTTTCGTTTAGCAGTGATGTGCCATTCCTTTGTCGCTCTTACTAAAAATGTATAACTCCATAACCAACTGGGTATTACTAGTTATCTGTCACTATCCAATCAGCTGACAGTGCCAGACAGTGTAGGGACATGTAGGCTTATGGCGAGGTAATGTGCATGGGAGTAGAAATATCACAGGTTTGGAATCTGTTTTACATAGTAACATAGTAAACAAGGTTGAAAGAAGACAAGAGTCCATCAGGTTCAACCTAGGGACATCCTACTGTGTTGATCCAGGAAGGCAAAAACCCCCATGAGGCAGACGACAACCGCCCCACCACAGGGAGAAAACTTGCAGCCCCGTGCCCAGCGGGCGTGGCTTAGAATATCGGTGCCCTAACTTTGCACCACCCCCTCCGTCCCTCCTTCCCACCCTCTTCATCATTAGGAATGCCACTGGAACATCTTCTCCATGCTGAACTTTGCACAGGTGCCTTAACGATCCAGCCCATGTGCTGGGCTGACACAGGTGGGGAATAGGAGACAATCTGCCTGGGGCATTCCTAATGATAAAGAGGGTGGGGAGGAGGGACAGAGAGGTTGGGCCAGTCTAATGCATACACAATCTAAGCCCCAGCCGTTGGGCACGGGGCTGCAAGTTTGAAAGTTGTTTTTTAGGACAATAGCTAAATCACCTGCTAAACGGACCCCAGGACAGATCTTATATTAAAAGCAGCTATCCGAAGTTACAAGTGGTTTGGGGGGTCAGGTTGTGAATACAGAGTCGCTTTAATGACAAGAGTGAAATATTTGACATTTTCTGATGACACATTATAATTATTGTCCTTTTGGATAGATAAGATTAGATATATCATTGCACTTGTATAATAACTTTAATTTTATGTCCTTTTTTTTTCTTTTTTTTTTTCTTTTTAGGAAAGACTCCCAATTGACCCCACCCAGCCTCGGCCCAATCCTCCTGCATTTGTTCAGGGAGTGATCAGTATGTATTGCACTTGTTTTTATTTATTTTCCTTGTACCTTCCTGACATGTATATGTGCTTTGTCTTTTTTTGCAGGTAAATTATCCTTTTGTATGAAGTCTGTACAAGCTGCAGATATTTCTGTTTTTGTGGGAGGGCTCATCCCACCAATATTAAAATATGTTACATGAAAATGATGTTGTGGTCCTTATTTAAATTTGAACCTGCCATTCGTTCCATGCCGCCCAAGGATTAAACACTGACAGATTCTTTCTTTACAATGATAAGCTTCACTTTGAAATGCTGCTGTACTTCGTAGTAATCGTAGAATTGGCCAGTAACATGGCTGCAAATCACTTGGGTGGTCTCTGGCAGTTTCTCCCCACCCTACTGGCCTTGCGTAATCATTCACACGTTCCGTGTTCCGCACGGAACACTGATGTGGAATTCCTGTAACGGACTTCTCCCCCACCTGGGCAGCATCTGTCATAAGATGCTGGGAGCGGGGGAACTGTACAGATATGCGCCGCATTGTAATGGCAGAGCCACGCGGCTGATTCATTACAGCGTGGCGCATATCTGTACAGTTCCTTAGTTCCTAGCATCTTATTACACTGGGCAGGGGAGAGTCCGTTACAGGCATTCCACGTCCGCGTTCCGTACGGAACGTGTGAATGTAGCCTAAAGGCTTTTTTGCATTGTTGCATTGCTCTAGTCCTGAAATCATTGAGCTGCAGACTTATTAACACTTTCCCTGCAATTCTGCAGATGAAGCAGACCATCGTCAATATGAAGAGTGGCTTTTCCACACTCAACAACTCTTACAAATGCAACTCAAAGTCTTGGAAGAGCAGATTGGTGTGCATCGGAAGTCCCGCAAAGCTTTATGTGCAAAGCAAAGGACTGCCAAGAAAGCTGGCAGAGAGTTCCCGGAGGCAGATGCCGAGAAGTTAAAACTGGTCACCGAACAGCAAAGCAAGATCCAGAAGCAGTTGGACCAGGTTTGTAAATTGCGAATACAAAAACTCTTTACTCAAAAATAAAAATGACCCGTCCCCCCGTAGTAAAGGCATGAAAGAAAGCTACTTTGTGTTTTATATATAGTCAGGTAGATGTTTTTTTACTGGTACCTGTTCAATAAGCAGCTTAGCCATGATAATTCTTAATGCGAACTAACAGCAGATTCAGAATGGTAGAACTTTGCAGAGAGATGTCTGAATCCATCCTAGCTTATATAGTGGTATAGTTGTGTAAGTGAATGATCCCACTGTTTTATGCATTTATGTTCTTACCTTTGCAGAGGATTTGTTGTTTGTTCCTCCTTTTAACTGTATTCCTCATTTTATATTTAGGTTCGTAAGCAGCAGAAGGAACATACCAACCTGATGACTGAGTATAGAAACAAGCAACAGCAACAGCAACAAAACTGTGGTGTCCTTCCTGTCAGCCCAAACCAAAACTCTAGGGTGTTGACCAAAGCTCCTGGTCAAATTGTTGGAGGACACGGTATACAACAGCCACACAACCAGCTTGTCACACAAGCTGCAAATCTACATGGTCTGCAACCAGGTTTAACCATGCAAACACAGCATGGTGCTGCTTATGTCAAGTCAATACCCCAGCAGCATCAAGCTCAGGGAAATAATGCAGTCCTTCCTGGAACCTCTGGTGGTTTTTATTCAACACCTCAGGCTCTGCAGGGGCTAACAGCCGAGCAAAGGATGATTCAAGAGCGTCAACTTCAGCAACAGAGACTGCAACTGGTACAGAAACAACAGCAGCACCAGAACTTTCCACTGTCCCCTCAGGGCAACTTATCTCAAGCAATGTTGGCCAAGCAGCATGGTTTGATTGGAAACTCACATGGATTGGTGGTACAGCAGTCTGCCTCCCAAGTTCCTCAGACAGTTATGGGTCATCCTCAATCATCAGTTTTACAGCATCACACAGCCCAACAAAGGCATATTTTAATCAATCAGCAACAGCAAAGAGTTTTGGGTCCTTCGCCAATGGGGCAGCAGAACGTTGTAGGGCCTCACCTTGTGTTGTCACAACCTCAGCAAAATTTGGTTGGGATGTCACATCTCCAACAGCAGCCAGTGTTAAATCAAGGAGGAAATACATTAGGCCAGCAAACACTAACAGGGCAAACCCAGTCTTCAACGTTAAGCTTACCTGGTCATCCTCAAAATATTCACCCACAGCAAAGCATGAATACGAAGGATGCAAACTTAAGTGAGAGCTCACTACTTCATGAAAGTACAGAAACTCAAGGACAGCAACTAGGTGTTCAGCAGACAAACAGCAGCCCAGGAACCCAAGAAGCTAGTGAGCAGCAGTCTCGGGAACAGATGAGCCATAATTCTCTTGGCCAACTGAATCAAGAAACAGATTTGAAACCTTCATTAATGGCAGAGGACGGACAAAAGTTAAACCAGTCTTCTGATCAAGAACATGCGCTGTATGATTCGAGCAGTCCGCTGCAGCCACCTGCTCGACAGCAGCACCACGGTATTTTGTCACCCCAACAACCAAGTGTGCAGAGCCTAGGGACACAGCTGAGGCCAGATCAAGTGCAAAACACTACTCAAAATCAAAATCCTCTCAGTCAGGACAACCCACATATTTCTGCCGCAGCATCACAGCAATCAAATCTGGTCCAGGTAAACAGAATTGTAGGCCAAAGTCCAGTACAGATCCAGGGAAATGAACAGGCCAAAGATAATATGGGGCAGCACCTACCCAATACATTAGTGCAACAAAGACCAACACTAAGCGGACAGCAGACACCGTATGCTTCTAACCTAATGACATTACAAAACACCCAGCTCATGGCTCATATAAGAGCTCAGCTTCAGGGAATTATCGCTAAGAATCCACAATTACGTCATTTAACGCCACAACAGCAGCAGCAGTTGCAGGCAATTCTAATTCAGAGACACCAACAGGCTCAGAGCCAAGCGCTTAGACAAGCTGCAGGTCAGGATCCATCGCAATCTGCCCATCCAAACTCTACAGTTCCAAATGGTACTTCTGGAAGTCAGACACCATTAGGTGTGTTCCAGGTTCGACAGGTAGTAACTGAACAAGTGCAGTCAAATTTTGTTGAAGAAAATTCTTCTGGAACTACCCAGAAAGTTACACCAGAACCCACAACAGAAGCGCCACAATCTTCTGAACTTGATCAAAACTCCTTGTTAAAATCTCCAGTGGGAAGGTATAATACAAGTCAACATCAGGAGACTACTTCAAGTCAGCACTCTCAGACTACTTCAGGCTTAAGACTTATGACCCATCAACCACCACCTCAGTATAGATTGCCTCAGCAGGTATCTGCAACTCATCCACAGACACAGCAGTATCAAATGCAGCAGCAAGCACAACATCATCAGATGCAGCAACCTCAACAAAGTCAGCAGTTGCAGCAGACACAACAGGGTCAGACTGTTCAACAAGCTCAGCAAATGCAACCACAACAGATATCACAAGTGCAGCAAATTCAACATTCATTACAACAGCCCCTCCAAACTCAACAACAGCTACAGCAAATGCAACAGTCTAAGCAGCAGGTGCATCAGTTGTCACAGCCTCAGCTTGTTCAGCATCAAATACAACAGGTACCACAGCAGCTCCAGCAAGCACGGCAGCAACAACTGCATGTGGCTCAGCAACAATTACATCAGAACCAAATGACCCAAGTGCAACAACATCAGTTACAAGCACAGCCTTTGCAGCAAACTCCTATGCAGCAGCAGGTCCAGGCTATACAACAAACGCCACAACAACAATTAAATTTGGCTCAACAGCAGCAATTGACTCAGCAGCTACAGCATGTGCAGCAACAGCTTCAGCAGTTACAGCAGACCCGACAGCAGCTTCAACAATTGCAGCAGTCACCTCAGCAGCTTCAGCAGCTGCAACAGGTACAGCAGCAAATGCAGCAAGCACAGCAACAACTACAACAATTGCAGCAACAGCTCCAGCAAACACAACAGCAGCTGCAGCCTGTGCAACAGTTGCAGCAAATACAACAGTTGCAGCAGATACAAGTGCCGCAATCTCAACCGCAACAAATCAATCAGTTGACACAGCAGCAGCTCCAGCAATTGCAACAGGCGCAACAGGCTCAACAGAAACAGCAACTCCAACAGTTACAGCAGACGCAACAGCAGCTCCAACAATTACAGCAGTCTCAGCATCAACTCCAACAGCAGCAGCAGCTCCAGCAGTTGCAGCAGACTCAGCAACAGCAACTCCAGAAGTTGCAGCAGACTCAGCAACAGCTCCAGCAGTTGCAGCAGACTCAGCAACTCCAGCAATTGCAACAGGCTCCTCAGCAGTTGCACCAAACTCAACAACAGCAACAGCTTCAGCAATTACAACAAACTCAGCAACAGCTCCAACAGTTGTCACAGACTCCACAGCAGCTTCAGCAGTTGCAGCAATTGCACCAAACTCAACAGCAGCAGCAAACCCAACAACAGCAGCTCCAGCAATTGCAGCAAACTCAACAGCAGCAACAGCTTCAACAGTTGCAGCAAACCCAACAGCAGCAACAGCTCCAGCAGCTGCCGCAAACCCAACAACAGCAGCAGCTCCAACAGTTGCAGCAAACACAGCAACAACTTCAGCTGCAGCAAACCCAGCAGCAACAGGTTCAGCAGATGCAGCAAACCCAACAGCAGCAGCAACAGCTTCAGCAGATGCAACAAACCCAACAGCAGCAACAGCTTCAGCATTTGCAGCAAACCCAACAGCAACAGCTTCAACAACTACAGCCAACTCAACAGCTTCAGCAGCTGCAGCAAACTCAACAGCAGCAACAGCTTCAGCAAACACAACAACAGCAGTTGCAACAGTCTCAACAGCAGCAGTTTACACAACTGCAGCAGACTCAGCAACAGCAGTTACAACAGAGTAAGCCACAGACACAACAACTTCAACAGTTGCAAAATGTCCAACAGGTTCAGCAACTGCCACAAACACAAAAGCTACAACTTTTACAGCAGCAACAGCTACAACTGTTACAAGTGCAGCAACAACAGCTTCAGCAGCATTTACAACAAAAACAGCAGCAACTACAGGCAGCTCAGCAAACCCAGTCAACACTAGAGACCCAGAAAATACAGCAACAGGTGCAGCAAATACAACAGCAGCTGCAGCAAACACAGCAGCAGATGCAACAGTTATTACAGACGCAACATCAGATTTTGCAGCAAACTCAGTTAACACAACAGCAGGTTAAACAATCGCAGGGGCCGCAATTGCAGCAAACAATGTCTCAAGTACAGCCTCATTTACAGATTAGTCAAGCAAGAGTCCAACAGTCCCCAAAAACGGAAAATGTTAATCAACAAAATGAACCACGCCAGAGCCAGGGTGAGTCCCCGAAACAGGAGAAGTCAGAATCTCCACGTTCTGAGAACCCAGAAACAAACCCACACATTGACCAGTCACAGGATTCAAAGGAGACTGAACAAAAGGAACATGGTCTGCAACAGCAGCAGACACAGCAACCAGGACAGCAATCATTACCCTTATTACAAGCGATGCCTGCTCAGCAAAATTTACAGCAAGTGCAACAGTCGCAACAGGTCCTCCAGCACACACAACAGGCGTCTCACTTGCAACAGAGCTCACCGTCGCAATCTGTGCAGAAAGGTCATCAGCCACCAACCTTGCCGAACCAAACATCTCAAGTGCTGCAGCAATGTCAGCAAGTGCAGCCCACAAATCTGCAACAAATGCAGCCTTCAGACAAAAATAAAGCACAGATGCAGCAACAACAGCTGCAAAATATGCAAGTAGCTCAACAGATCCTAAACCAACAAATGCCCACGCAAAATGTGCAACTGATTCAGCCGATGGCCCATCAACAAAACCAGATACAGCAGATACAATTGAAACAGATGCAGCAGAAACAAGCTCAGATACAGCTTCACCAAGCTCAGCTGCAGACTACCACACTGCAACCCTTTGAAGCAAAGACTCAGCTGCAGCAAAATCTAGTTCAGATGCCACAAGTGCAGCAGAAAATCCAGCAGCAGTCGCCTCTGGTGCAGCCACAGCACATGCAGCAATTAAAACAGCTGCAGCATCACAAGCAGCTTCAACCTCATCAGATTCAGCAAGTGCAGCACATTCTGCAGCTGAAGCAACAAATGCTAAACCAACCACCCCAGAAACAGCTTCAGTTACAACAACAGCTTCAGATGCATATACAGCAGTTACGCCAGCAACAAGCACAGCTGCAACAAGAGTCTTCACAAGAACCAAAGAAAGAGCCTCCTGAGTCCTTGCCTGCATGCTCTGGAGCTGCACCGCCATCACAGACAGAAGGCGAGAATGGGTCCCAAAGTGAGCGAGGAAATGCTGTGGATCCTCCAGTGGTGGTTCAAGCTGCCCAACACAGCGTGATACAAAAGCCAGCAGAGAATGCAGACTTGTCAACCACTACTGCAGTAGAAGTTACCCAGGGTGAGAAAACAGCTGAAGTTACCAAATCCTCTGATAATGCATCAGGGGAACCAATAAACCCCACAAAAAATTCAACAGAGACCGAATCGCATGCTGAGGTTGATGGCAAGTCTGGCGCCAATGACTCTGAAGAACCTTCCTCCCAGGTGGAGGGAATGGAAGTAGATCAGACTGGACAAGAAAGCAAAACTGGTCCTGCTGATCCCCTTGAGAATGGGGAAGGGGTTCAGGTAACCACGCTTCCTGAAGGGTCTTTGGAAGAGAATGTTCCTGGCATTGAGGACCTAAAACGTGAAGCAAATAGTGAGACACTAAATATTGCAGCTAAAGGAGAGGCTGGGCACCTCCTCCTGCAGAAATTACTGCGTGCGAAGACTGTACAGCTTGCATCCCAGCGCTCTTCGGACGGCATTCATGCAGATATTAATGGACATATTGACAATAAGCTGACTGTCCTGGAGCAGAAATTGCAGACTGCACCTTGTATTAAAGAGGTAAGTTAGTAATTTAATTCATGTCTCAAATTCAAGTTTATTTAGGTGATGTGTACATAGATAAAGCTAAACTGAGACAGATTAAGTTTTTATGGTCACTGGGCATTGGAAACGACATGTAACAGGGGTTTTCTCATTTAAAAGTTTTCATGGTGTTGAAACACTGGTAGTCACCTGTGCCTGATCACCCTGACTGTGCTCCCTGCTTGTGGCACAAAGCAAATATATTGCAAAAAATATTGCCCAATAAAGTACTAAGAAAAAAACATACAAACTATTCACACATTCTGTGATTATGTTCACATTATGCATCATAATGAATGATCATGGTGGGAAATTCAAACTCCATTCGTAGCACATTGTCTGTATTTATTGACTTTGGAGGCATTCACATGTTCCATGCATACTTTTTTGTGGGCCAAGGGATGAACAAAATAATTCAAACAGATTTTTCAGTGTTTTTAGTTTTATTGTTCAGCTTGTCGAGGGTGTACCCCCTTTAACAGGTTAAATGCCATAGTCCTTATTTATAGGGTTAGTCAGCCAAGACCAAAGGCCGTGCCACGATATTAAAGAGGAAGCGAGTGCACACCTGTCATGTCAGTGCTCGCTTCCTCTTCGTTCTTCACTTGTGGTCTGTACTATTACACGCACAGACAGGGAGCTGTGGAAGGGGCTGCCTGGAGATCCTTAGAACTACACGGGGGGGGGGGGGGGGGCCATTGAAGTCAGTGGTAGAGCAGCGGACCGTTGCTGTCATGATCTGTCCATTTCAAATTGTTGAAAGACCACAATTAGCCAACATTGTGCATATCTGCTGATTGTGGTCTTTTAACACGCGCTATCAGACCAAACCATTATGGGCTGGAATGGACTATAATCGTTTGGTATAATAGGGCCTTAATACTTTGTTCTAACCCAAGGTTTACTTATTTACGCTTCTATGGTTATTGTTTGGTTCTTTATACCATGATCAGTCTCTGTCTACAGATTAGCATTTTCGCAGCTGGCTTATTTTGGAGGGGAATTAAAAGTAGATGGTGGTTTTAGCACATTGCTATTGGTTCTTCCTAGATAGTTAATCACTTATGCTATTTGGCAAAGCTCGCTCCACCTATCTATGAAGGTTTTAAATATTTTAAAAAGATAAAAGTGTTAGGGCCGATTCAGCCAATTATCGTTCCGTGTAATAGTACCCTATCTGCCCGATTATCGTTCTGTGTAATAAACAAAACGATCATCGGTTCATATATGTTTGGACCTATAATTGTCGGGCACCGACCACACATCACTGTATAATAACTGTGCGCAGACGGCAGCTGACGATTTGCAAAGTGCATGCATTACCTATCCATGGTCCAGGGCTGCTCCTGCGCTCTGCTTCTCCCCAAGTCCCACGCGCTGCACCTTCAGAGCGGCCTGTCTTAGCTGACAGGACACTCAGCCAATCACTGGCCGCTCTGAAGCTGCAGAGCGCGGGACTCGGGGAGAAGCAGAGCGCGGGAGGAGCCCTGGACCATGGATAGGTAATGCATGCAGTTTAAGCAAGGGCTGCAAGGACATCGGTAACTATGTCCATGCAGCCCTTGTTAACTGATTATCGGGCTGTGTAATCCGCCTAGTAAACGATCAGCGCTCGTTTACCGTTATTATCGGTCCCCCATCGGGCCATGTAATAGTACCCTTACTGTCATTCAAAATTAACTTTGGCCAATAACCATATAAAAGTAATCAGGGCTGCAAATAAGCCACATCTACAGGCAGAACATGAGCTTTTATACAGCTTTGATATAGCAAATCCTATTTGGGTCTATTGAATGTTTTTTTGTTAATTTTTCTTCAGGATGTTGGTGCAAAGAAGACTGTACCTAAACCAAAAAGGACCCAGAAAACCAATGACAGGGTACCAAACTCACGCAAAAAGATTCGTAGAGAGGACAGCCTGAAATCCCCAGAAGCAATTGTGAAACAACTGAAGCAGGTATTTTTACTTTAATTCAGGATGCAACTTGCTTTATATCAGGACGAACTTCTTAGTTTTTTCTTAAAAAGAAGGTTTGCATATTTGAATTTGCTGGTAATGTGGTACAGTTGGCATTCCCCAGCCCCCAACTGCACCAGTCTGCCCGTCAGCCTAGGTAGCCTTGCCTTCTAATAAATATTAATTTGCCTCCCCTTTTTGAGATCTTCTGAACGGGGATACCTGACCCTTAGGGTGCCTTTACACGGAGAGATTTATCTGACAGATAACTCCCTGAGAAGTAAAAGAGCTGATGCTGCTCAGAGGTGGGACCTGCCTCTATTAGACATTTACAGCACATTCCGTGGATATTCTAGGGGAATAATTAATAATTTTTCACTCATTTTTTTTTTTAGTTAAAATAAGCCCACATACTGCTGCATGGTCTCTTTAGAAAGTGCTATAGGGAAGTGTGTGTCTGTCACCAGGAAAGATGCTAAATCAAAAGATTAAAAATCATTGCAAAAAGCATAAATATACATTTCATGTGAAAATAAAGTAATTTTCATGGTCTTTACAGGAGCTTTCTCTGTTGCCTCTGATGGAGCCTTCTATCACAGCCAACTTCAGCCTGTTTGCTCCCTTTGGCAGCGGTACGCCAGTTAATGGGAAAAGCCCGCTGAAAGGATCATTTGGCAGCGGTGCTCTGGAAAGTATCCCAGACTACTACACTCAGCTGCTCAGCAAGGTACTTAGATTAATAAATGTGTTACCTAGATGGGAAAAAGCTGTAGCCAGCCTGCTTAACAAATGTTTACCCCTGTCTTTATTTATTTTTAAAGAACAACCTCAGTAATCCCCCAACACCCCCATCATCCTTGCCTCCAACTCCACCTCCATCCGTGCAGCAAAAAATGGTAAACGGCGTCACGGCAAATGAAGATCTGAACGAAACGAAAAAGGAATCTGAGAGCAGTGCCGAGGCAGAAGTTAAAAAAGGTGCGCTGAGTCAGATACGCTACATATACTCTACAGATTCTATGTTATATTATATTATATCTAAGCAAAATCTTCAAACAATTTGTTCTATAGTTACCGATGAACGGAGCTTGGACCTTTTGGCCGCACTTCCTACTCCTCCACACAATCAAAGTGAGGATGTCAGGTGAGAACACTGAACATGTCTTAGTAGAATGCATAAAGCCAGTTGGTTTTACGTAGAATAATAAATGTCTTAATTTCTTCTAGAATGGAGAGCGATGAGGAAAGTGATTCTCCCGATAGCATTGTTCCAGCCTCTTCCCCAGAAAGTATTCTTGGAGAGGATACACCGCGCTTTCCTTCACTGTGTGATGTGAAAGAGGAGGAAGAAGAGAGAGCCCTGTCTCCGGTCATACCACTTATTCCACGTTGTCCTATACCAGGTTGGTTGAATAGTTAAAAACTCTTTTTGGGACCCAATTCGTAGAAAGGGTGCCCCAGAGCTGGAAAAAATGTAAGGAAATATATATATTTCGATATAAGGATAGATAGATATGCAAACAAGGGGTCCGTGGAGCCTCAGTTGCGGGTCTCAAAAAACGGGATAGATAGAGATAGATATATATCTCTATCTAATAGAAAAAAAATTAAATCTATCGAAATAAGGAAAGATTAAAAGAATTACATGTGTTTAGTCTTGAGAAGAGATTTTGAAGTGGAGGTATGATTCATTTATTTAATTATATAAATGGCCCCTACAAAACATATGGGGAAAAGATAATCCAGGTAAAAACTCCTCAATAGACAAGGGAGGACACTGCCACAAGGCTTCTTTATCATGAGACCAGTGAATCTGTGGGACAGTCGCCTCAGCAAAAACAGTGGAGACTTCAAGACAGGCTTAGACAAGATCTTGGAGCAAAAGAACATAAATGCATATGTGTAGCAACGCATAGAATTTACCCCCACCTAGGGCTGGGCGATATTGGCCTAAATCAATATTGAGGTTTATCGCTTATGTAGCTGCAGTAACAATAATTGGATGATAACTATGACACGCCCCTTTGTAAGCCACACCTCTTCTACAAGCCACACCCACTTGGCCGTGCCAAACTGGGGATAGTTTGTTTCAATAAAGTAAAAAAAAGTACAGTAACTCAATGAGCAGCAACCCAAACTATGAACACACTACAGGACGTGTATATACAGGTATACAGCATACAGCTATGTGCACACTACAGGACATGCATATACAGGTATACAGCATACAGCTATGTGCACACTACAGGATGTGTATATACAAGCATACAGCTATGTGCACACTACAGGACGTGTATATACAGGCATACAGTTATGTGCACACTACAGGACGTGTATATACAGGTATATAGCTATGTACTATAGGTACCCAGAGTATATATGATGGGTGTATAGTATATACAGGTGACAATACAGGGACGTACAGTATATATGATGGGTATATAGCATGTTATGTATAGGTGACAGTACAAAGGCACTGTTATGGGGACATTATGAGTGGCACATTATAGGGGGCTGTAGATGGCACTGCACTGACATCTACTCTACTATACAGGGAGGCGGACAGGGGTGTATGGGTTTACGGGGAGGTGGGCAGGAGTGTATGGGTTTACGGGGAGGCGGGCAGGGGTGTATGGGTTTACGGGGAGGCGGGCAGGGGTGTATGGGTATACGGGGAGGCGGGCAGCAGTGTATGGGTATACAGGGGGGAGGGCAGGGGTCTATGGGTATACAGGGAGCTGCATGCTGGGACCTGTAGTTCCCTCAGTAACAGTACAGGGCTGTAACATAGGAGGAATGGATGGGCTGCAGCAGCCAATTATTCCTTCTATATTACAGTCCTGTACTGTTACTGAAGGGACTACAGGACAGCCGCCCCCATGTGCTGCTCCACCTTAAGCTGTGACCTGCCGGCGTCCCTGCCCACACAGGACATTAACATGTGCAGCGCTCACCGGGGAGGGGGGAACCGGCACCAGTCCCGTCCGAGCGCCCTTCTCCCCCGGCCAGCGAGCGCTGCATGTTAATGTCCTGTGTGTGCAGGGACGCCGGATGGGACAGGTGCGGCGGGACGGGGGAAGGGCGGGCGCTCGGACGGGATGGGTGCGGGAGGAGGGCTTTGCACTTAGGAATATTCTCCCCTGGACCCTGCTGCTCCTCCACTTCGGCGTCCCTGCACACACAGGACGTTAACGTGAAGCGCTCGCCGGCCGGGGGGTTGGTGCTTGGACGGGACAGGTGCCGGTCCCCTCTTCACCCCCTCACCCCCGGCCGCTGCACGTTAATGTCCTGTGTGTGCAGGGACGCCGGATGGAACAAGTACAGCGGGACGGGGGAGGGCGAGCGCTTGGACTGGCCGGGTGCGGGGGGAGGGCTGTGCACTCGGGCATTCTCACCTGGACCCTGCTGCTCCTCATCTCCCGCTCTGATTCCGGCATCCCTGCATATAATGTGCAGCGATCACCCTGGGCTGCGAGTTTGTGTGCGGGAGCTCTCTGGGAGATAAAAATACAAAATTACCGCAGATAGTGTCCTGGCTAGGTTGGGGTCTGTTAACCGACGCCAGTGATGGTATCAGTATTTTTGCGGTATACCGCCCAGCCCTACCCCCACCCCCTTCATCCATTCTTTCCTTGGTTAAACTTGATGGACATTGTGGCCATATGCCAATACAGGATGCCAGTTTACCTTTCATTATGGCTAAAAACATTGACCAAAATACTAAGTGTGAACCCAGCCATGCATAGTGTCCATTCAATTGAAGGGCCATCCGCTGATGCTGCATTTTGCCAGGTCTTCCAGAGCGGAAGCCACTTTTACATTCCAGCACCTGGGGCTGGAGGACCCCTCTGACATCTATATACTTTTGGAATGTACATAGGAAGGCGTTGGCTGCATGAAACAGCCCTATTGACCTACTGAAAGTATAATATGGTTATTGTATAATCTGGTGCATCCTATTTAGAAGGCTAATTGTGACTATTCAGTATTGATTGATCTGTTCATGACATACTGGTGCCCAATAGGATACATTTTCTTTTCTCTGCTAATTCTAATAACTTGTTGCAGTATTCCCAGATGTAAAGCCTACAGATTCCTCCGAGTCAGCTGAGAAAACGGTTCTAAATGTTTCCGGGGGAACAGTTACGTGGGATAAAGCGAAGGGCAGTGAAGTGTCTGTCATGTTAACAGTATCTGCTGCTGCAGCAAAGGTTTGTCAAGTAATGCTGAGAAAGTTAATGTGAGTCCATGTTGTGTGTATTGTGAATTATTCACCTTCTGCATCTGCATTCATCTCTAGAATCTGAATGGAGTAGTTGCTGCAGTAGCTGGTTTACTGAGCATCAAGTTACCGAATTCATATGAAGTGCTTTTCCCAGAGAGTGGTCTAAAAAATAGTGTGGACATAAAGAAACCTTTGGACCCCTCTGCTGAAGGTGAGCAGACTATTATGTTGGATGGTTGTCTAGTCCATACCTAAAGGTTTTCATTTTCTGTTACAATAAAATTGGAATATTCTATAATTATATTTATATATCCTCTCTCTTCCTAACTGTTCAATGTATCTGAAGTCTGAGGGTTCTATTAATACGAATGCTGCCTTCCTTATCAACAAGGTAATCCCATCATGTAAAGTTAAGACATATTGCTGAGATATGCTGGGAGTCTGACCTCTCTGTTCTGTATCATTCTAAGAATTAGCAGGCCACAGCACTCAATTAGTGTTTTTCATACGAAGTTTTCTCTACACAGTGACGTTGGTGGCTCCATTCTCTTGAATAGGGCCATCATGTAGGATACTGAAGGGGATGCAGAGCTTCACCAGCACTGCATTTCCTTCCTTCCTTTGGTTATCAATTTACTTACATCTTTTTAATGTTAAATGCCATGTTTGCAGGTGATGCCAGTGACAAGGACAAATCTCAGCCAGGAAAACTGGAGAGTGGCACTGACTGGCTCAAGCAGCTTGATGCTGTTCTTCCTGGGTACACACTAAAGAATGAGCTGGACATTATTACCCTACTAACACAGGTTAGTATATTTGTTTTTCTTTTTTGCACCTATTTAGGCTATGTGTGCACTCAGTATTTTGAGCCTCATTTTGGTCAGTATTTTTACAAAAGCCAAGAATGGTCCCAAAACACACAAGGTACATTAGGGTGGTTCCACACAAGCATATTACTTTAGATATTACTATAGCATTTTTGGGCCTGATCATGATTATGACTACCCAGACTGACTACTGTTGCTTCATGTCTATAGACCCATGGTCAGGCCAGGGCTTAATATTGATGTAGAATATGTGCATGTAATATAATTGGCCCTTTTTTGCTAAGTCTGTGCCAGTCCAGGTTTTGGTGAAAATAGTGACCACAATAATTAGTGTAACTATATATCCTTATCCCATAAACATATCCCACTGTTTTTGAGCTTTGAGCTTGAACTGTAAACTGCTGGACAAAAGCAACTAAAAAAAAACGGCTGACAACTTTTTTCCTTTTGGTCCATTTTTCAGCTTTTGTAACAAAAACCAGGAGTGTATTGAAAATACAGAGACGCTGTATTCTCACACGGTTAAAATTTAATGGATGGCTGCCATTATATGGCGAATAATGGCAGTTGTGTTAAAATAACAGCAATTACTTGCCATCAAATGGTGGCCATCCTCTTAATTTTAACAGTGTTTGAAATATAGCCTTTCTGTGTTTTCAATCCACTCCTGGTTTTGGTTGCAAAACACAGAGCAAAAATGCTGTGTGGGAACATAGCCCAAGGTTGTGTTCCCACATAGTGGCTTGCGCGGGCAGACAAAGCTATGCCCATGTGTAGTGGCCATTGATAGCATGATTTTGCTGCGGACACTAGCAAAGTCATGCGGCCACGGACAGCTGTCATTTTGGGTCAGGTCGGGGCATGCAGGCATAATGAGGATGTAAAAATATGTATGTATTAGGCTAGTGTGAATTATTAAATTATTAAAATGCATACAGTCTGCAAAGGTATTCATAGCCAATAATAAAGGCCGCGTAGGATTGCCTAGATTATACAGTAGAAGTGCTCACTTACAAAGAGTCAGTTGTAATATTCAAGTGTATTGTATCTACCATTATGAGTGAGGTTATCATGATTGTTACTACGTTTTGTGCATTTACTGTAACATATATTATTTTTCTAGGAGGAGGCTGCTGTAGAGAAGACTGTAAATCATAGTTATGTTAATAATGTGTCCAATCTGGATGTTCGCCAACTTCCTGTGCTACCTGAAGAAACTTCGCCTCCTCCGTCTCCATTTTCTCCTTCACCTGCTAGTCCCGTTGAACCTCCAGCTCCAGAACCAGTTCCCTCTCCGGTAGTTCTATGTCCTGTGCCGCCACCACCGACGTCTCCTCCTCCTCCTCCTCCTCCTCCTCCTCCTCCTCCTCAGTCACCTAGCAATGATGATGATTCTATGGATGCAGCCAAAATTAAGCAAAGGGCAAGGCCTTCTGAGGAAAATGTGGAAGAGTCACGGCCAAAAATGAAAAAGTGGAAAGGTGTTCGCTGGAAGAGACTGCATATCCTCATCACCTTCCAAAAAATCGGCTCGCGGAACTGTGAGAAGGAAGTGTGCGAGGTGATAGAAAGACTTGGCACTACTCTAAAACCCGACACCTTGCCTCCAGATCTCCGAAAGTGTTGTTTCTGTCATGAGGAAGGTGATGGCGCTACTGATGGACCTGCACGGCTTCTGAACCTGGATCTTGATCTCTGGGTTCACCTCAACTGTGCTTTGTGGTCGACAGAGGTATATGAAACCCAAGGGGGAGCACTGATTAATGTGGAAGTGGCACTGCATCGTGGCTTGCTTACAAAATGCACCCTGTGCCAGAAAACGGGTGCCACGAATAGCTGCAACCGTATACGCTGCCCAAACGTCTATCACTTTGCCTGTGCCATCCGTGCCAAGTGCATGTTCTTCAAGGACAAGACTATGCTTTGTCCAATGCACAAGTTAAAGGGGCCTTGTGAGCAAGAACTGAGCTGCTTTACAGTCTTCCGGCGAGTATACATTGAACGTGATGAAGTCAGTCAAATTGCCAGTATCATTCAGCGTGGGGATCGTATACACATGTTCAGAGTCGGGGGGCTTGTCTTTCATGCCATTGGGCAGCTTCTGCCTCATCAGATGCAGGACTTCCACAGTGTCACAGCATTATATCCCGTGGGGTTTGAGGCCACACGGATTTACTGGAGCATGAGACATAGTCACCGGCGGTGTTCTTATCGCTGCAGAGTGTGTGATAACAATGGTCGTCCAGAATTCACTGTCCAAGTCATTGAGTATGGTTATGAGGATGTGGTGCTGAGAGATTCCTCTCCCCAAGGTAAGGTTTTGTTTTTTCCCCCCCCCACATGGTTAACAAGTGTGATTTCCTTTTTTTTTTATTTGCTAAATAGAAGGCCGATCAGAATAAAAGGACACCTTCAACTTTTATACTGTGACCTTAAGGGAGCACATACATCTTTTAATGGTTGTCAACCTTTCTTCTGGATTCCCTTGACAAAGAGCGAGTGTGTTCCGTGGAGAATGAGGAACGGAATAGACCGAAAATGAATACTGTTATGCTTTTGTTGTTGTTCCAGTTTGTGGCAAGAATAGTTGTAGCCCAATAGGTCTCAGTACAGGTTCTCAATTTGTTGTTTCCCAGAAACTAACCAAGAAGTTCTGGCCATGTGAAAAAAAAAGCTTTTTCAAGCAGTTTGCTGAAGACTGTTGGAGCCATATTCTTTATATTTTTATATGGCTGCATTTTCATTGTAATTATTTTGTTTTCCATCCCTCTCAGCTCTCTGGAATCGCATTGCAGAACCTGTTGCACGCATGAGGAGAGAAACTGGAATGCTTCGCCTTTTCCCAGAATATCTGAAAGGGGAAGAGATGTTTGGACTGACACTGCATGCGGTGCTGCGCATTGCTGAATCTGTAAGTTATACCTGGAATGGTTTTACTTTGTGTTAGAGAGGTATTTCTACAGTTTAATATATAGCATTTGTGCAATTGTAAAATACTTTTAATGTCACTTGCTTTTGATCCATTGGCAGTCAGACCCTCACTGATCGCTAGATTAGTCTCTCTGCAATCCTGTTTAGTGAAATGAATATTGCAGGGAAACCTGAGGAGTGAAGCACACCAGTTGTGGGCTTCTCCTGGCTATATCTAAAGATTGGTTGGGTTTTGGAACAGCTGGTCTTTATCTATAACCCGCTTCGATTAGCTATTATTGCTATGAGAAGCGGAAAGCATCTGCCTATTTTTTTTTTTTTACATAATTATGCCTAGGCTGTGTGATAAAAAACTAAAAAAAATATGTATTCCCCTCCTTCGCTTCCTGGCACTTTATTCCAAAACCTGGTCTCCATGTTGTTCTACTTCCATTCATCAAATCACTGGCCACAGTGCTGTCCTGTCTCATCCAGTGATTGCCTGGGTGGCAGTGTCTTGTGCCAACACTAGGAGGTGAAATGCAGAGAAAACCAAGTGGTTGGTGGGGATAGCAGAGGCTGCGGGGGGAGCCTCTTATCACAAAGCCCGGGTATATTCCTGTTTTATATGTATTAAAAAAAAAATAAAAAATTTACGCAACAACCCCTATTTAATGATGGATTTGACATAGGAAAATCTGGAACAAATTGAGTGTGTGTATAGATACAGATATATAATATATTTTTTTATTCTTGTGTTATTTCTAGTTACCTGGAGTAGAGAACTGTCAGAACTATCTCTTCCGGTACGGTCGACATCCTTTAATGGAGCTGCCGCTCATGATCAACCCGACTGGCTGTGCCAGGTCTGAGCCCAAGATCATATCCCACTATAAGCGGTAAGCTTTCTTTAAATAAATGGTTAAGATTGTAGCTTTGTTTGCTTTTCTGGGATATTTGTATTGATGGCCTATCCTGCGGTATCATCAGTTTTCAATCTTGTGTCTTCAATGAGAAGAACTGCAGTACCAGGTACAATCACCACCGACTACTGCCAGATGTACAGAGCTGAGTATGGTAAGAAATAGAGGCTGCAGCAATGGCATGAACAACGCAGCACTTTCAGTCCGCTGATCAGTGGGGGTAACTGATAATAGACCCACTGACACCAATTGAATATTAATGTCCTATTCTATGGATACAAAGGTTAGATCATTTAGTATAAAAGTTTTAGGAAACCCTATTAAATTTCTGCACCTTCCCCTGCATATACTACAGGTTTTCCAGTTCCTGTTTATTAGTCTGATTTTGTCTCCATTTTAAGCGTGTTTCATCTAAGAAATGTATACTTACATTTGACTATTTTTTTTCCCCTTACAGGCCACACACTCTTAATAGCACTAGTATGTCCAAAGCCTATCAGAGCACCTTCACAGGGGAGACAAATACACCCTATAGCAAGCAGTTTGTGCACTCAAAGTCATCCCAGTACCGCAGGCTGAAGACAGAATGGAAGAGCAATGTATATTTGGCTCGTTCTAGAATTCAAGGACTAGGGCTATATGCTGCCAAAGATCTGGAGAAGCACACCATGGTGATAGAATACATTGGCACGATCATAAGAAATGAAGTTGCAAACCGTCGAGAGAAAATCTATGAAGAGCAGGTGTGTAAGAGCAGATAATGTCCTAACTGGGACTGATTTTAACTTTTGTTTTTCTCTTAAATGACAGATTTTTAAAAACTCCTTTTTATTTTCACAGAATCGGGGAATATACATGTTCCGAATTAATAATGAGCATGTGATTGATGCCACATTGACTGGTGGCCCTGCTAGGTAGGTGTATAGGTTGTAGACAAGAGAACCAAAGGAAAAAACATTATCTCAAAGTTTTGTCTAAATGTTCAGAATTTCCTGTCACCGTCTTTGTGGAATTGAAGCTGTCAAAAGAAGTGTTAAATTCTTTCGAAGTTTATATGTCCGTAGGGCAGACTACATTGTAAAAGATTGTATTTTACACTTTGCTCATCAGGTACATCAACCATTCCTGTGCCCCTAACTGTGTTGCTGAGGTAGTCACGTTTGACAAAGAAGACAAAATCATCATCATCTCTAGTCGTAGGATACCAAAAGGAGAAGAGGTAGGTGTTTCCATCATTTAAGGGAGTTTTCCTGTGGTCTAGTCTACACAATACTTTGTGAGTCAAACAATCTAGAATAGGTAAAAAGAAACATTAATAAAGTTGTAAAAACCTCTGAGACGTGAGGAGTTGTTTACATGGGTTTTTAGCCTCCAGATATAAATGTTTCCAGTTCAGGGAGCACAAATCATAATCACCGATTGGCTCCTCGGCTGGTTACTGTGTCTATTAAACAAGGCAATATCTGGCTGACTCTGCAGATAATGGCTCAGTGTAATAGCGCCCTTAGACGTACATTCTATAAATGGTAGGCAAGGAGTCAAACAGCATCCAAGTGTGGTATTTCTTCAAGACTTTATTGCAGACTTTATCAAGGATACAATACGGCCCTTGTCAAGTATAACTTGACAAAGGCTCAATGTGAGCTGAAACGTTGTATTGTGTCCTTGATCCTGCAATAAATTTTTAAAGGAATACTACACTTGGATACTGTTGGACTCCTCGCCTACAAGTTATCTAGTCCACTTGGGATTGTGGACCAACCAACATGCATCTGCTATCTGCCACATTGGAACTTTTGGTGCTATTGGACTTGCTACTTTTCTGGACACTCCTTAAATGTCACATTAAGGCTGGGTTCACACTACGTATATTTCAGTCAGTATTGTGGTCCTCATATTGCAACCAAAACCAGGAGTGGATTGAAAACACAGAAAGGATCTGTTCACACAATGTTGAAATTGAATGGATGGCCACCATTTATTGGCAAATATTTGCTGTTATTTTAAAACAACGGCTGTTATATTGAAATAATGGCCGTTATTTAATGTTATATGGCAGCCATCCACTCAATTTCAACATTGTGTGGACAGAGGCTTTCTGTGTTTTTAATCCACTCCTGGTTTTGGTTGCAATATGAGGACCACAATACTGACTGAAATATACTTAGTGTGAACCCAGCCTAATAGAGATGAGCGAACCTCGAGCATGCTCGAGTCGATCCAAAACCGAACTTTCGGCATTTGATTAGCGGTGGCTGCTGAAGTCTGATAAAGCCCTAAGGCTATGTGGAAAACATGGATATAGTCATTGGCTGTATCCATGTTTTCCAGACAACCTTAGAGCTTTATCCAAGTTCAGCAGCCACCGCTAATCAAATGCCAATCGTTCGGGTTCGGATCGACTCGAACCCGAACCCGGTTCGCTCATCTCTACACATTAATGATGGTTGCACAGACTGTTTTGATAAAGCTGTAGACTGTAAAGCTGTAGACTGCCTAGTTGAAGTTTAGACCAACTATTAATTAGCTTACTTTTAGGCAAATATGTTCCAAAATGTTGTAATGTTGCCCCCGGAAGGCATTTTTCCCCCCGAACATGACTTGGGGGATGGGGGGAGTTTTTGCCTCACTCTGCGCTCATGGCTAGGAGACTGCAATAGTGTAAAGCCCCTATTCCACGAGTCGTTTGGAGGAGCACACGAGCGCTATTAGCGCTCGTTTGCTCCTCGTTCCCCGCTCGCTGCCGCCGCTATTCGACGCGGCTGCAGCGAGCGGGTGAGTGCGGGAGGGGGCGGCGGGGAGCTGCGGGGGGGCTGCCCGGGGGATCGCTGATCGTCCGGGCAGCCCATAGGATATAGCAGCGTCTGCTGCCGATGCTCCTATTCAATGGAGCGACGGCAGCAGATCGTTGCTATATCAGTCGCTTGTTTTTCAACATGTTGAAAAACAAGCAACTGCAACGATCAGCCGACATGAACGATGTCGGCTGATCGTTGCACTCTATTCCACGGGACGAATATCGTTCGTAGCGGCCGATATCGGCCGAATACGAACGATATTGCTCCTCTAAACGACCCGTGGAATAGGGCCTTAAGGGACAGTCTTCTGCAACGACAGGTGGTGGAGGGAACTCTGCTGCACCATTCTCCCAATTTGTTCTAATTATTGGTGAGGGTTTGAACGCCCAGACCCGCAACCAATGAAAACATTTATTTGTGTCTGTAGGAAAGTCAATGGGCCCAGTGGGTTTAAGCAGAAATATACATCAGCATACTGTTTTGCAGATAATTTGACATATAACCTGAATAGGATCCTAACATTGTAACCATGAACACATAGAAATGAATTGGGAAAGCTGTTCTCATACCTATATCTTGCTTGCTTCTAGCTCACCTATGACTACCAGTTTGACTTTGAAGATGATCAGCACAAGATTCCATGTCACTGTGGGGCATGGAATTGCCGCAAATGGATGAATTGAACAAGGTGAACTACTGCCTCCAGTCATTCTCCATAATGTGCCCTTTCTACGGAAAGCCTAGGAGCATAGCATCGAGAAACATGCGTCTACCACCACTTTATCATGTTATCTTCAGGAGCCTTCCAGGCAACAGTTAACCGAGCTTACTGCATCACCATAATGGAAGGTGGGGTGATGTCACTGTCTGAAGGCGCTTACTGAAGTGGATGGAAGAAACTGCAAGAGAAAGCTCTTCTGCGGAGAATATTCCCTAAACACTCGAGCTGGGCATATGTTTTGTGTAGCACCGCTTTCTTCCTCCAAGTAACAAATGCTCTAACTAGGAAGGAAGTTTTAAATTTTCTTTTTCCTTTTTTTTTTTTTTGTTTTTACCTAAAGAAATATTTTGTGCTATCTTCTCAAAGTAAATGAGAATGCATAAAAAGAGAAAAAAAATAGTCCTTAGTTAACAAAGCAGTTTGACAATCCTAAATCTACAGGACCCTCCGAGCGCAAAAGAGAGCACATAAGACTGCAGAAAAAAAAGAGCACAGGAGATGCTTTCGTTGAGCGCTAGAGACAGTCCCTTGACTGTTACCTGTCACAGCTACCCAATCCCAGAGGCACCTGGCCAGCACCTACCTCATCTGCCTGTTGGATACTAATGTGTATATGTGACACTCCCACGGCAATCTAAAATAGATAGCACCTCATAAACTTGGACACAGCTCTTCTGATGGGACTACAACAGAAACATAAATCACCCATCACAGATGGTCACGAATAAGTTTTTATTTTATTTTTTTTATTTTTTTGCTTTTATGACCTCCACCTGAAGCTTTGTGACCTGCATCTCAGCCATGGAGTTTGGCTCTGAGCGGGTAGGAGTGCACTAAGGATCGTGTTTTCTGCAAACTGCCTGCTTGTGGTCTGTCCTGAGCAAAAAAAAAACAAAAAAAAAAAACAAACCCTTCTCCCCTATTCTGTGCCTGAAACCTCACCCTTCTCCATATACAGTACTTGGAATATGAAGTGTAGTAGAAACACCTGATTTGTGACTGGGTAGAGTCTACTGCTGTTCATGGCAGATGACGTATGTGTGTGTGTGTGACCGTACCTTTTACCTTGGTTTGTGTTCTTTCAACAATCTGTGCGCTTCACTATACTTCGGTATACGCAGTATTTCCGTAAAGACCCTCCGAAAAAGAAAAAAAATAGGGTATTAGTAACTTTAGTAACTTTTAATGCAATGGGCTTTCTTTCAAGTTTAGAACTGCACTGCTGTGTCTTTTCCGTACATGCATTTTTATTATGTTTTCCTCACCTGCATTATTCTGAAGCTGCTGTTCTTCTCTCCAATATGTAATTCATATCCTGATTTATTATTTTTTTTAGCACAGTACATGGGGTTGGGAGTAGGTGAAGGGGGTGTTATTTATTTGTACATGTAATTATATTTATGTATTACAGCCTTGTGAGGGAAGTACAGGGTCATTTTCTATGACTGGCATAGTGTCCTTGATCTTGGCATATGCTACATGCTTTGTGATCAATAATCATATTTTAGAGAGAGGTTCTGTCAAGCTTCTACGGCACTGTTTTAGCAAGCTGTGGCCCACCAGCTGGGGTAAAACTACAATTCCCATCATGCCCGGACAGAGGTGGTTTTGCAACAGCTGGAAAGAGCCACAGGTTGTAGAACACAACTGTATGGAGTAGGTCACAATCCTCTGGCTTCCATACATTATGGCTTCCTGCCCCCTGCAGAGAGTAACTTTTTTTCTTTTAAACCCACCTCTACCGTGGCTGTATTGTTTAGCCCCTTCATGCAGTTATGGCGATTTCTGTTGAGAGTGCACAGTTTAAAAAATAATAATAAAAAAAAAAATAAAAAAGGAATCAATGGCGATCGGCATCCAAGGGCATTTAAAATCAAAGCTAGTGTGAATATGATAGAAAATAAGTGCTGTTGCTTTTTAACACAAAGCTGCTTCCACAACTGTTTAAAAGCTGCAAAACCTGTACAAAATAAAGAGAAATGTAAATAAACCATAGAAGAAAAATACATAAAAAAAATTAAATGTTGTGCATAGTCGGACACCGTATTATTGAGAAACCACTGGACACTATGAAAGCCTGAAATTTAAATGTACCCTTTTTTTTTTTTTTTTTTTTTTAAACCAATGAATTTGGAAAGAGCATCGACCTTATCATTGGAGGCCGGCGGCGCATCCCCCATCGGCCTCCAGTGCTATATTAGATTCTTATAGATATGACATTGTAATGTAGCTTTTAGGTAAACCCTATACAGTTTTTATTTTTTTTTATATAAATATAAATATATATATATCTAAACTATAATCCAAACCCATGCTTGAAATACTTGATCCCCCCCCCCCCTTTTTCTTTCTTGCTTGTATAAACACATGAATTAATTTGCTGTGTTTTTTGTTTTCCATCAATTTTATTTTATTTTTCCACTATATATTTTTTTTTTTGTGACGAGATTCCATAGGGAGCTGTAATTTGTGCGGTGAGGATTCTGTACAGAAAAAAAACAAATGTCCTTCGTAGAAAACATAAAATTCCTCTTTTTTTTTTTTTTTTTTTTAAAGAAGAAAAAAAAAGAAAATAAAAACTTGTACGTGGCATGTTTTTGTATTGAATATAATTTTGAAATGTATATAATTTATGTGAAAGAGGCAAGTAAGGAGAGCTTAATTGCTTCTTTTTGGTTTGTTTTTAAAGGACAAATAAAAATGCATTTTAAATACTTGGAGGTTGTTGTTGGAGTTATTTGTGACCATTGTGCTGTACTCACTGGTAGTGAAGTGGTGTAGGTGTGCCCCATCAAACATGGCGGCGGCGCGCTTTCTGACGCAATGCGGAAGTGACGTATACTACGGGCGGAAGTTTGCTTAGACCAGGGCGGAAGTTGACTGCAGAGCGTTGTAGCTGATGAAGAGGCCGCAATGGATTCGGTGAGAGCTGATGTCCGGGGAGTTGGTGTCTGGGCTGAGGACGGAGCTCGGTCTATGTTGTCCGGCTTCTAATACAGCGAGCTCCGTTCAGCTTCTTCCCGGTCACTATGCGGTTTGTACAGCTGTCAATGGGCGGCTACCGCTCGCGCGCAGCGTCCGGCTTTGTAGCTGGGGATCGCACTAATGTGCACTGGGGTGAATCATTGTACGACTCCTCAGCGTGGAGCGTGTGTTATGGACTGAGCCTGCCGTGATCTTGTACTGAAAGCCGTCCCCTGCAGTCCCTGATAGTCATGGTGGCGCTATAGAGCACCCGATCCCAAACCTTGCCTCTTCAGCACGCAGGCGGAAGTTTTGTAACAGATAGACAGCCTGGGGTTGAGGAACACTACTCTCGGTGGGGGACACGCTATTGGGGGGTCCCAGAAGTTTTTGCCACTCTTTCTTCCATTATTTCTTCATTATCCATTCATTTAGACCAGTGGTAGGGAACCTTGGCTCTCCAGCTGTTGCAGAACTACAACTCCCATCATGCCTGGACAGCTAAAGCTTTAGCTGTCCAGGCTTGATGGGAGTTGTAGTTCTGCAACAGCTGTAGAGCCAAGGTTCCCTGCCCCTGGCATAGACTGTACAGATGTCTGTTACAGGGGCCATCCCCTCCATAGACTGCTGCTCCCTCCATACAGATCACTTCTTCAGACCATGTCTCAGGTGGTTATTCCTATAAAGGTGGCGGATTGTTCTGGTTAGCAGGGTCACAGTCCTACAGCCCTCCTGAGGGAATTGGCACAAGGGCAGAGTTTGGCTTTCCCTGTTGACTTTAATAGGGAAGTCACAATCCACAGCTAGTGTGAATGTAGCCTAAAACACCACAGGGAGTAGCCTAGAGCACAAATCTTTGGGAGAACAACAGTTTGAAGGAGCCAAGGAGTGGCGGGCAATTCCAGTGATCATCTCGTGTATTAGTGGGAAAATCCCTTTAAAGGGAAACTCAATGAAATTTTATTTTTCAAATCAACAGGTGTCAGTTTTTTTTTTTTTTTTTTTTTTAATAAAGATTTGTCATTTTACCTTTTTATTTAAAAATATCAATCTTCCAGTACTTATCAGCTGCTGTATGTCCTGCAGTAAGTGGTGTATTCTTTCTAGTCTGACATGGTGCTCTCTGCTGCCACCTCTGTCTGTAAAAGGAACTGTCCAGAGCAGGAGAGGTTTTCTAGAAGGATTTGCTTCTGCACTGGACAGAGGTGGCGGCAGAGAGCACTGTCTCTGACAGGAGAAAATACACCACTTCCTGCAGGACATACAGCAGCTAATAAGTACATGGACTTGGTGTTTTTAAATAGAAGTAAGGCTGGGTCCACACAGTTTAACATATCCGTTTTTACTTTTAACGTACACAAAAATGTGGTCAACCACGTTTGTGCATGCAAAATAAAAGCAGAATGCATCCGTTTTGATCCTTCTCTTTTTTTTTTTTTTTTTTTTTTAATAATGCAAGTCAATAAACAGACCCAAACAGTTTGCACACAATTGCATCCTTTTTTTCCCCGTAAAATGTACACATTAAATGGGCTGCAAAAATGCAGTGTGAACCCAACCTAAATTAGAAATCTACAGCTTTCTGACACCAGTGTATTTTAAAGGGAAAAAAAAAATTCTCCCGAGTACCCCTTTAACTGGAACAGAACTGACCAGACACTTTATATAGCATGTGTTCTGTTACAATGTGTAATGTTTTTATGCGTTAAGATTAGCATATGATATGCCGGTCTTGATTCACTCAATCAGTAGGAATTTTGTTCTAAAGCTACTAGCAGCGGCTGATCGGTTAATCGCTGGCTTACCGCATGTTCTATGCCGTCTGTGGTACATTTATCTGCAAATATTCTGTATTTTATTGCGGAGGTATGGGGAGAGCCGGGAACTAAGCATCGGGGATGCGACTTGTCACGTCTCTCTGTCTGTATGCACTGTAGTGTGATTGACAGGAAAGGAGGCTTCCAATGGCCCAGATGACTAGATCCCGGCCCTCCTCCTGAATAAAAGACAGAATTTAAGCAGATAAAGGTACCACAGACCGCATACAACAACACGGTAAGATTTTGTAATTTACTTCTGTTTAAAAAGCTTAAGTATTCCAGTACTTATCAGCTGCTGTATGTCCTGCAAGAAGCGGTGCATACTTTCCAGTCTGACAGTGCTCTCTGCTGCCACCTCTGCCCATGTCAGGAACTGTCCAGAACAGCAGCAAATTCCCATAAACAAACCTCTCCTGCTCTCCAGACTAGAAAGAATACACCACTTCCTGCAGGTCATACAACCACTGATAAGTACTGGAAGTCTTGAGATTGATTTAAAAGAATTTTTTTTTTTTGTGAACTACCCCTTTTAAATATGAAGCTTGTTACCTATCCTATAGGCATATTTGCTGAAAAAAAATTAGCATTGAGTCTCTTGAGACAAGAAAAGTGATCATATTTCTTTTATCTTGACACAAGTGATGGTTACAACTAGTTTTATATGCTTTTATATTTGCACCCTCCTTTTTGGACTATTTACTTTTTTACTATTTACCCCTCCGATGACGACTTGTCCCAGAACAAAATGGGGAGCTGAAATCCAGCGTGTCCAATCCTTCTCAACTGTCAGCATCTTCCAGTGGGAGAGATCCAGGAAGACCCCTTACACATTATGGCTGGGTTCACACACAGTATATTTCAGGCAGTATTTGGTCCTCATGTCAGGTCATCATAGCAACCAAAACCCAGGAGTGGATTGAATACACAGGAAGGATCTGTTCACACAGTGGTGAAATTGAGTAGATGGCCGTCATATAACAGTAAATAGCTGCCATTATTTCAATACAACAGCCGTTGTTCTAAAATAACAGCAAATATTTGCCATTAAATGGCGGCCATCCACTCAATTTCATCATTCTGTGAACAGAGCCTTTCTGTGTTTTAAATCCACTCCTGGTTTTGGTTGCTATGATGACCTGACACGAGGACCAAATACTGCCTGAAATATGCTGTGTGAGAACCCAGCCTAAGGCTCCGTGCACACAGAGCAAAAGTGGCGGAATGCAGCCAGCCTCCCTGTCCTAATGACAGTCTACGGGAGGTTCGCGCGCCTCCTCTCCCTGTGCGTTGAGTGTGGAGATGCGCAAGCCTCCCATAGACTGTCATTATGACAGGGAGGCTGGCTGCATTCAAATTGCACCACTTGGTCTGTGTGCACGTAGCCTAAAGGAAAGCATCTAACCTGCTTATATGTAACCTGCATAGATTTGGGGCGGGGGGGGGGGGGGTTATGATCCTGCCTAGCTGGACCAACCCTCCTAATTGATATGGGGGGGTGGCAACCTGGGCAGAAAACACATTATTTGCATAAATTTAAAATTTTCATGAAGCAATGCTGAGGATCTAGGTAAGAAACTTGCCTTCATCCTCAGCACCTCAAACACTGTTGGGACATATCAGCAGGCTAGATGCTTGTAACCTGCTCATAGTTTCCCTTTAAAGGTGTTGGCCAGCTTCTGTTTGATTTTAGAAAAGCACTATCTCTTACTTAGGTCTTATTCATACTGTTGTGAATATAATTGCGGACATAATATACAGTCCTGAAAAAGTACTAGATGTGAATAAGGCCTCAGGGGGCCAGATTTGGCTTTTAAAACCAAAGCCATAGGAGAAGAAGAGGGGTGCCCAGTAGAGGTAACAAACCTTTTTGGGGGTAACATTCCTAATGATCATATCAATCTTTCTCTTTCAGGGATCGGTTGTGATTCAGAACAGTGATGAAGGAAAATGTGCGTCTCCTTCAGAAGGTAAGACCGTTTGGTAGCTTGTGCAGTCGGTGATATTTGAGGAAGAATTACCATGGGGGGGTTAAACATCTTTCTATCAATCCTCAGAGTCCGACAGTGAAGTTTACACAAGGTTTATGAAGAACCATAAATGCTACGATCTTATCCCCATCAGCTCCAAGCTTGTGGTGTTTGATACCTCTCTGCAGGTGAGCTGATCTGCCAGCGTCTTGCCGCCTTCTGGATCTTTAGATCCTTTGTGCTATGAGTCTGGTTGTGTCTTGCAGGTGAAGAAGGCGTTCTTTGCACTGGTCAGTAATGGTGTAAGAGCCGCACCCCTGTGGGATAGCAAGAAGCAGGGTTTTGTGGGTAGGTCACCAGACTAATGCAGCAATCCTATACATTTCTGAAATCACGTCTTGATTGCATTTTATTTTCCAATAAAGGTATGCTTACCATCACAGA
Source organism: Dendropsophus ebraccatus (assembly GCF_027789765.1). NCBI lineage: Eukaryota > Metazoa > Chordata > Amphibia > Anura > Hylidae > Dendropsophus > Dendropsophus ebraccatus. The sequence continues at coordinate 48,335,589 of NC_091458.1, forward strand.
CTTTATTAATATTCTCCACCGATACTACAAATCTTCCATGGTAAGTCGTCCACTCCTGGAAAGCTCTGGTAACTCCCTCCTTCCACTTGTTGTTTGTGCATAAGTAATAATGGTCCTGAAATCTATGGAGTTTCATCTCAAGCCATCTGTTTAGTGTTTCCATGCTGTCAATCATACAACGTCCTGGTGAAAATGATGGATTCCTCACAGTTCAGGATGTTCAACCAGCTGTTCAGTCACAGGTATGACATTAAGCAATGTTTAAAGGGTTTAGAAAATTAGCATTAGAAAATCTTGCAAAAACAGCACCATTCCTGTCCTCAGGTTGTGTGCAGTATTACAGGTCAGCTCCATTCACTTCAATAGAAGTGAGCTGCAAAACCTACTCAGACTGAGGACATGAGTGGTTCTGTTTATGGAGAAGAGGCCATGAATTTCTATGGTAACATTCTGGCTTCATGAAACATGTCGCACACAGACCATATTCATCAATCCCAGCGTGTAAGGGTTGTCATTTCTGGAGAGTCTCACTGGTATAAGGTATGTTTTATGAAGCCGGAATGTTCATTTATTACAAAAACAATGCTTTTTGTCATATGTGTAATTTTTTATCATAGCTGGGTGACCACCCTCTAATTGTGAAGAGTCCTTAGTCTTTGCTGGGGCCTGTATGAATGTGTCTCATTTTACTAAGGTGCATCTATGGCGTAGTCCTCTTCCTCACATTCTCAATGCTGATGCTACACACATTTACTGTCTTCTTTTTGTCTTTGACTCATTAAACTTCCCTCAATAATTTTTCTTCTCCATTTCCTTCCAAGTCTTCTTTGTACACATGTGCATTGTGCTCTGTGGTAATATGGTGGTTGTCGTTCAGAGTGGTTACAGCTCATAGTCTGTAGTGGGAGTGACCCACTATGGATTTCCCAGTATTGATGAGTAGTTAAATTTGTTACTTTGTTCTCTGTGTTATCAGGTTCAGATTTATGAGCTGGAGGAGCATAAGATAGAGACGTGGAGAGGTGAGTGTTTGTACATAGTTAATATTTGGCAAAACACCAATACAGTGGAGAGACTGTTTTAGATGTTCAGATAGAAGAATCCTATAACCGAGTTCTTAGAATAGTTTTATGGTTTGTTTTCTCCAGAGGTTTATTTGCAAGACTCATTCAAGCCTTTGGTCAGCATATCACCCAGTGCCAGGTAAGGAGGAGTTTAGTGACTATATATGTATATATATATATATATATATATATATATATATATATATATATATATATATATATATTTATATATTTATACATTCAGTGGGGAAAATAAGTTTTTGATACACTGCAAATTGTACACGTTTGGAATGGAGTGGTCTGTAATTTTTATCGTAGGTATACTTAACCACTATGTGAGACAGAATCTATAAAACAAAAATTCCAGAAAATCACATTGTATGATTTAAAAGAAAAAAAATTCAACATTTTATTGCATGAAAAAGGTAGTTGATGCAAAAGACAAACTTAAAGGGGTACTCCGTGCTGGGGGGCTTTTTTGTCTATGGCTGGGGAGGAGGTGGATGAGGGCAATGATGCCCCCTTACCTCCCCGGTACCAGTGCCGTGTCCTGGACCGCGCAGCTCCGGTGCGCGCTGCCCGGCCGCTTCCTGGTCTCTGACGCAGGCTTGAGTCATGATGTTTCAAGCCCCTGACTGGCTGAGCGGACTTGAAATGCCATATCTCAAGCCCCTGCAGAGACCAGGAAGCAGCCGGGCAGCGCGGACCGGAGCGCTGCGATCTGGGACACGGCGCTGGAACCTGGGAGGTAAGGGGACGTCATTGCCCTCATCCTCCACCTCCCCGGCCATAGGCAAAAAAGCCCCCCAGCACGGAGTACACCTTTAATATTTGTTATACACACTTATGTCTTAATGCAATATCCTATATCCTATCATATACCTTGTGGTCAACTATTTGCATGCAGCCTTTCTGCTGCTACTACAGCTTTACTTACAATTTACACCAAAAAGAAAAAAATGCTGAACTTGCGTAGCAAGAAAATTCAATCTTTATTAAATACATGTATATTAAAACAATTCATAAAAGAGAAAAAACCTAACATTAAAAAATAACATTAATATTTGTTGCAGAAACCTTTGTTTGCAATCACAGACATCAGATGTTTCCTGTAGGTCTTGACCAAGTTTGCAGACACTGCAGCAGGGATAGTGTCCCACTCCTCCATACAGATCTCCAGATCTTGAAGACTGGCTAGGCCACCCGAGGACCTTGAAATGCTTATGGAGGCACTCCTTATTGCTCTGGCTGTGTGTTTCAGGTCATTGTATTGCTGTAGGACCCAGCCACGACCCCTTTTAATGGTGAAGGAGGTTGTTGGCCAAAATCATGTGATGGCCCCACTCCAGACCTCTCCATCCTTTGTAGGTGACAAAATAGTTTATCAAATACTTACTTCCCTCTCTGTATATAAGTAATTATAGCAGTTGCATCGCTCCAGCACACACTCATATGTATTATTTCTTTTGCCCATCAGCTTGTTTGACGCCGTCTCCTCCCTCATAAAGAACCGTATTCATCGCCTTCCAGTCATTTCTCCAGACTCTGGAAATACCCTGTATATATTAACACACAAACGCATTCTTAAATTCCTCAAGCTATTTGTGAGTCTGGTTCATTCTTAATCTGTTATAGCTTCTCTTTCTTCATTACCTTCTTATTCACCTTCTTATTTTACTGACAGATGTCTGAAATGGAGAAGCCAAGTTTTGTGACTCAAACGTTAGGGGAGTTGAAGATCGGCACTTACGATAACATTGCTATGGTTCATCCCAACACTCCTGTATACGTTGCTTTGGGTATTTTTGTGCAACGTCGTGTCTCTGCTTTGCCTATTGTGGATGATTCCGGTAAGTGTAGTAATAAAAGTCTTACACAATAGTGAAATGCACATTAAAACAGACATCAATCATTCCCGTTGCTGTAGATTTGCAGTAGGTATAATTCAGCTACAAATTATGCTTGGGTTCTTTCCTTCCTTTCCTTGGGGTCTGTCCTTCCTCTGTAGCTTTCTGCAAATGGGTGAATTTACAACGTTACAAATCTCAAGCATTCACCTTCTGAGTGCTGTGATCCATGAGAAAGTCTGTTATGCTGAAGCTTCATACTGTAAATTCACCTGTCTTTAATTCTTAGTATATAACAGCACTGAACATAATAAAATAATAAAAGGTTACTCAATGCTTTTCTCACAGTCATTCATTCACAACAACACATAATGTTGGATGGTATCGGGTGGAGTTGTTCTTATAATTATATATTCAGTCACATGCTAGAACGTGCTGTACGTGGAGTATGTGTAATAACAGATGTGCAGCTCCAAGGCATCTGATTTATGTTCATTATACTACTTTTTTTTTTCTTCTACAGCCTCTGCAGCTTGCTGTATTAGCTGTAATATCTCTATACCTATATGATTCTCGCCCTGCAGACTGCCTTGTACCTGTTCTCTCCTGTTTCTAATTTGTGAGAGCTGTCCTCCAGGTTTCTATCCCCCCTGCCTACTATCTTTGTAACTCCCTCTCCAATTCAGGAAGCATAATAATAATAAAACGGTGCAGAGTTGTCTATAGTCCATAAAGCCTCCTCAGAGACAACCTACATCAAAGTGCAGCTGTTAGAATGAATGGCTATATACCCCGGGTCCCACTCTCAGCACTCCTGGCAAACAGCTGTTATAGTATCAGAAGCAGCAGCCACTGCAGGAGAATTGTAGTGTTACATGGTGGCCATTCAGATGAATGATCAATGTAATACAAAATGATCCTGAAACTAGAGATGAGCGAACCTCCAGCACACTCAGGTTTGTGTGAATTTGTACATTTGACTACTAGTGGCTGAAGAGGTTGGATGCAGTCCTAAGGCTATCTATGGCTGTATCTATGTTTTCCAGGACTCCCAAGAGCTGCATCCAACTACTTCACCCACCGGTAATTGAATGCCACACGCTCTGGTTCACTTATCCCTACTTGAAACCTCTAGAATGGGATCCCCCCTCTACTGATGTCTATAGGATCTAATAGAGCATATAGACAGGGATTGTCTTTAAGAGAGAGCTCCATTAGGCTATGTTTCCACAACATACTTTTTCAGAAAACAGTGGCCGTTCTTTTCATTTAAAAGGCAGGTTGCGATCCATTAAAGTAAATGCAAACTATGGGGTTATTCACCAGCAGCCAAATAATGTTTGTCATTTTTTTTGTGGCTGGTGCTGCACGAACAACGGACTCTATTTTAACTTGTTCACACAGAGTACTTTTTTTGGGACCGTCCTTTGCATTAAAGTCAATGGAATTTTATGACAGGACACAGACCCGCATTCAATTTTGAGCTAAAATAAAGTTCCTACTGCTGACATTGTAAAGTCAGCCGTAGGAACCTGCTAAACGACAACTGTTCTTTTCTACCTGCGCTTTTTTTTCATTGAAGTTAATTGCAATGTTAGCCATAGGAACCTGCTAAACAGCTGTTGTAAGTACGTCATGTGAACATAACCTTTAGCGGTGATCGTTGTCCTGCGGCGCGGCTTAGTTCTGGCCCCGCGATGCCGTTCAAATTCAGCGTGCGCTCATATAACCTGCTCCTGTCACCCCTCTTCTGTCTCCTGTGATTGAAGGCGGAAAGTCACACTTTCCCATGCATTCTCTATGGGAGGGCGTGACTTACGGCCTTCAATCACAGGACACAGAAGAGGGGTCACAGGAGCGGGTGATGTGAGCGTGCTCTGGATTTGAATGGCATCGCGGGACCGAACGAAGCCGCGCCAAGGGACACTGATCACCGCTTCTTTAAGTATAAATATTAATCTAGAAAATCTCATGTAAAGGATGTTGTGGTGTAAAACATGAATAAATTGCTACTTCAGAATCTTCCCGTAGCCTCCTTTTATTGTTTGTTCTGCCCCATATATTGTCTTTTGGCTGTGTTTTTTTTTTTTTAAATTGTGGATGTGATTGCACTTCTTGGTTATGTCTCTGCAGGGCGGGTAGTGGATATCTATTCGAAGTTTGATGTCATTGTGAGTACTGTTTACTTCTTGCCTCTGCTAAGTGTTTATACATACACAAATACAATGACACTTACTTTTATTGCGTCCTAGAATTTAGCAGCTGAGAAAACATACAACAATCTGGACATCACAGTGACGAAAGCTCTTGGCCATCGATCTCACTATTTTGAGGGTGTTCTTAAGTGTTACCAGCATGAAACTCTTGAAACCATCATCAACCGTCTTGTAGAAGCTGAGGTAATGTGTCAGCCATTATAGTCTATGGGAGGTAATTTAAGAAGCTACAAGGTGTTAAAGCCTCCAGCCAATAAATATCCTAAGGAAGTAAAAGTGTGCTGTCACATGGTATAGTCGATGTGTATTGGATATTCTGCATTTAGCGATAATCGGTTAGATTCATATTTACATCAACTATGTCATTTGATTTTGCGTTTGTTGTTTATGGAAATCTCTGAAAAGAATCTGGGACAATCCAATTAATCATATGGGTCATGTCCCAACATAATGCCTTTGTACCATAAGTATTACATGTGACTCTGTTCATCAGATCGCCACCCAGATATATTTAGGCCCAAGGCTCTCAAATTATTGCCAATGTGAGAATAAATCCAGATGTAAGAGCCTGAAATTAAAGGGAACCTGTCGTCACTTTCATGCTGTCTAATCCATTACTTTGATGCTTATTTGAGAAACTGTAGATAAGAAAAAAAAAATGCTGTATTAGAGTTGAGCATGAGGGTTAATACAAAGAAAGACACCATACTCCAAGCCAGTATATTTGCCGGCACATTTCAATATTTGATTGCCCATGTAGATTGCCTGGATTTAGGCCTTATTCACACATCCGCAAAATTGGTTCGTAATTGTGGAAAAACTTAGATCCCATTGTGTGGCTATTCATATGTCCACAGTTTTTGTAGATCCACAAAAAAAGGATATGTCCTAGTGCAGCACAGAACACCAATAGAAGTCTATGGGAACTGTATTTTTTGCGGATGTTACAGACATTACCTCCGTATCGTCCAAGCTTATTTTTGGGATATGTCCTTACATTGTAGCCCCACTCTATATGGTAGTTAGCAGCCATACTGTATGTGCGTATGACTGCTTTTAGGCTCTAAGGCTGTAAGCTCCACTGTAGTTAGGCCTCCATACTGTATACCTCCCTGTCCCCTCTGTAGTTGCCCCCCCTACTGTATACATCCCCCCCCCCCTCTGCAGTAAGACCCCCATACTGTATACCACCCTCCCCCTTCTGCAGCACCCAATGTCAGGGATCTGGTCAGCTGACTATAACAAGGCCTTTTTTTTTTGAGTAGGGCTTATATTTCAAGCCTACACTAAAAAGTCTGCAAAATTAAGCTAGGTCTTATTTTCGGTGAAACTGTTGGTTGTGTGATCAGCTTTTAGTTTTGGTGTTAAAGTGACTGTCCAGTTACCAGATCAGTAATATGTAAGTCAGGACCTGTAGAGGATGTTTTTTTGGTTTTTTTTTTTAATACATTTTCCTGAGATATTGTTCCTGTGCTGCTTTTCCCCTCAACTCTATTAGACCAGAGCTGTGATCTGTGACTACTACTTCACTTTAGAGCCTACAGGGAGTTTCAGGTAGTCCTAGACACGCGTCCTGTCTCATCATTGGATCAGGCTACTGATCCTCCTGCAGTTCTGCCTCTTCAGATTGGCTCCTATAAGCCTAGGTCTGTCACAGGCTCCCCAGGAAGTCAGTGCATGCAAATCTGGTGAGACTAGAATGATGATTAAAGGTTTTATGCAGGATTAGAAAATGCACAGCTACTTTCTTGCAGAAAACAGTGCCACCCCTGTCCTCTGGTTGTGTGCATCATTGCAGTCCAGTTCCTTTCACTTCCATGTAACTGAGCTGCATGCCCACACTGAATTGAGAACAAGTGCAGCTTTGTAAGCAGAAGCCAATACTGTTTTTCAAGGTTTTTTTATCTATATTCAGAAGTTTTGCAGACTTTGTAAAGGCTTGGGCAAAAATTGGCACCACATGGCAGCATTTTATCTATGATCTTTTTGTATCTTCTTAGGTGCATCGGCTGGTGGTCGTGAATGACAACGATGTAGCCAAAGGAATAGTGTCTCTCTCTGATATTCTGCAGTGTCTGGTTTTGACAACTGGAGGTGAGAAGACAGCAGCAAAATACATGTACAGTGGTACCTTGGATTATGAGCATAATTTGTTCCGGGACCGTGCTTGTAATCCAAATTACTCTTAAACCAAAAGAAATTATTAGAATGTAGAAAATTAGTTCAACCCCCCAAAATAATAATTTTTATTCTGAATAACATGTAAAACAAATGAAACAAACTATGAGAAACATCTGAATGTGTCATAATATAATTAACTGTACAGTATAGCAACCAGCATGTGGAGTATAATGTATAGTAAGGGCATAAAACTGAAAATCAGCAGCACTTTGTAGATACGGGATAGAACTGCAGATCCCCATAATGCAGTAGCGTAGTACAACAGGATACAGGAACAAAGAAGCAGGTCTGCTGTCAGAGGTCTGTGTGGTCACATGACAGCAATAGGGAAGGGGTGTGTTCAGCATGGACCAATCGGGAAGTAAGTATCACAGAGCTGTGCAGGAGGACAGTGACAGAAACTTTTCTATATGGCAGTGTAAAAGGCTGAGTGTAAGTGCAGGCACATACCGAGAATGGGGAGGGTGGGAAACACAAAGGCTGACAGAGACTGCAGGGAGCATGAAGGAATGGGCAGAAGTGGATCTTTTATGATTTGGAAGGTGAGGAAAGACCTCTTGTGTCTGAGTACAGTGCTGTAGACCCCACCATGCAGACCATGCCCCTCCCCCACTCCCCCTCCCACCCAGTAAGGGAGCTCTTAAACAAAAAAAACCCTCTTAATCTAAGTTACAATTTTGAAAAACTGTGAGCTCTTCTTGCGAAACGCTCTCAATCCATGTTACTCTTAAACCAAGGTACCACTGTAGTACAGTTTGCTTTATCTTGTTTCCTGACATTTTCTTGGTTATTACTGCAGGTGCGAAGACTCCGTGACTGACGTAAACTTTTTCCATCACCTCAGTGCTGCAGTATTGTGACGCACCTAAAATCCTTGTACCTCTTCAGATCTTGTCTCCGCTTAGCAATAATAGGAATATTCCTCGATTCATCTGGCTGTGAACTGAGGAGACCTAGCATCCTGTACCTGCAGAACTGATCAATAGCAATACTATATGGGGCATTATTACAGATGGACTGATTATATGAGATGTGAAAGAGCCTCTTGGACCAGTCATGGGGGAGTTCACAGTATTGAAGGCTTAACCAGAGCCACTCTGGATGTTATTTATGTACATGGCACCTTTCTTTATACTGTTTATATAGCCTTTTTTCACATCACCCTTGGTGTATAGAATGGACATGACCAAATGGTTTGGGAAGTTTGATCCATATGGAATAAAATCCCATGATAAGGTTGCTGCAAGTGAAACGTGACGTTAGGGTGATATCACAATTTTTTTTACAGAAGGTTGTATATACTTTGCACTTGACTGACTGTAGTGTAACATTCCACTCTTTTTTTTCTGTGTGGATTTTCCAATATTATTTTTCCAACCGCCCCTCTGGGGCTATGTAGATCCAGTTGTTTGTATTCATATATATATTCCCTATTTCTAAAGTGTGACCAGGAGATTTATTGTGTTTCTTGTTCTTCATTTTTTTCAATGTGGACACGTTATGTCCTTAAATTGTATACAATTAATAAAATTCACTTTTTTCCTAATTCTTTTATATCATTATAAAGTTATGTTATCTTTTGTATTGTGTGCCTACACAGAGTATTTCAAGTTTGTCCATAAGAACCTGTTCACAATGTTTTAAGTGAATAAGAAAAAAAAATTGTTTTTGTTTTGGTTCAGAGCATTATTTGCCTGTGTGAACATACCCTACAGATTTGTCGTTAGAAATTTAAGAAAACAAGTAGAAAAAAAACCTTAAAGGATTACATGCACTGGGTTCAAGTAACTCCTATAGATATTTTACATATGTTGTAGTAGTCTAAAATTTTAGTTTTATTGCCAGAGACATATATAATCTTGCCTAGGCAGAGTGCATTGTTTTATACTGTATGCTGTTGGGGTTGCTATACTTATGTGGTCCGGCCCCCTGCCTGCTGCTGGATTCCCAAGCATCCGGTCTCTGCTGCCATCCTCTTCTTTGCTGGTTCCATGGAGGTTCTATGCAGAATTGACAGCATAGAGATCAATCGCTAAGTGGCTGTGTCCTGACGAGAAGACATTAGAAAAACTAGTGAGAAAAAAAAAAAAAAATTTGAGATCTGGGAACCCAGCAGCTGCAGGGGAGTGGACCAGGTAAGTATACCTTTTTGTTATGTTCTCTTCATACCTAGCAACAAGGAAAAGCTCTGTAAAACAGTTCCCAGGAGACATACCTATCCCCTAATAGCTGATATTTGCACACATTTAGTTTTGCATTGCTTGGCCATGCTAGTAATAGTGGTCTATAGTCTCTGTGCATGATACCTAGGACTAGATTGTTGCCACATCCCCCAGTATTGTTCTGGACTCCTTCACATGTTCCTCCACTGTTCTCACCCATTGCAGTAGGAGATCCTGAATCAGCATAGTGGGACCTGTACTCTCTATTTGCCTCTCACATAATGTGTTCAATTTGCCTGGGGGGGGGGGGGGGTTGCTTTCAGAAACTGTCCCAGATTTATCTGTCACAGCTCAGCCTTGATAAATCTGGGCCACTGTTTTTTAAAAGCTACCACTGCAGTTTTAAAACCAGAAGTGGGATCCATGGAAATGACTGGTTATGCCTTCAGCTCCTCCCCTTTGCCTACTTGGGGCTAATTTACATACACAATAAAAGTATGATTGCACAATGGGCATACAATGCAGCAAGATTATAAAGGCATGCATCATTGCTGTTACTTCTATATGCAAAAAAAAACACCTGGTAGTTTTCCTTTTAAGACATCCTGCTCATATATGGCCATCTTGATATTTTGTATCCGTAGGGAACCACATCAGATATGACAAAGGAGTGTCCTTTTGACATAGACTGTGTGACAGTCATCTATTGTATCTCATCTGGAGACTGAATGCTGTAGTATAGAACCCGCTGAAAAGCTTGCACATTGTGCCAGTTATATAGAGCTTACACAGGGTTTGCATAAATGGATGTGTACTTGTCAAATGCTAGAAATGGAAATGTTTTCCGGGTATTTGACTATGAAAGAATTATCACCCATAAACAAATCATTTTCTGTTTTCCTATTGTGCAGAGCAGGTAAAACAAATGTGCATGCACTTAGTATACTGTTACTCCTCTCAATCCACAGCAGGAACATAGATTTACAAAGCATTTTATGGGAAATTGTTGGATTACAGTTGGGGTGCAGGTAGGTTTCTTTTTTTATTGGCTATTAAGCAATTGTTAACATAAGAAGCATCAGATATTTAGGAGTTCGTGCAGTCTCGTATGCAGGCCGCATAGATTATAACACTAATTCCATACTGACCGCATCAGAGACATGCGTGATCCTTATGTCCCTTGCAGCTAATGCAATTCATTTCCAGACTTTACAAGTATCACTGCTCCATCATTATACGGACATATTTTCCCTCATCACTTTCAATAGGGACAAATATTTTCTATGCAAATGGCCATAGAAAGTAGATCTCTAAAGAGAATGAATGTTGTTTATGCTTCAACAGATTTACATTGTATATTTTAACATATATAGTGGTTGCCAACTTTTCAACAAACTTTTCAGGATAAGCTGTCATGTATGTACATGAGGAATAGCACCATTATTTAACATGTGTATGTCATTCTCCACCAGATGTCTGCTCTGTGATAGAGCCAGCAATCAGCAGACCAGTGAACACACACTTGTTGGCTGATCGCTCACATTAAAATTGTTAAAGTGTGCGTGTAGTAATAGGCTCTGTAAAGGTCCCACGTAGGGTTCGACAATTAGTAATGGGCATGATGAAAAATCACTGCTGACCCCTTTGTTTCAGGAGAGATAAGCCAGAGACAAGATCTCTCTCACTGCGGCTCCCCTGCCCGTAGAGAATACAGGAACGCTGAGCCGGTCTTCATTTTTATCGCCCACACATGCCCTGTTTACATAAACATGTGCGCCGGATAAAAAGTGATTTTTAGGGCGGACTAGAAGAGGCGATCAGCCAATGAGCAAGTGTTTTCCTGCTCCTCAGCTGATCTGTATCACTTTTACAGATTTAGGCCATGTTCACACAACGTAAGGTTCATATTAATCACGGCCGTTGTTTCTGATTTAAACAACGGCCGTGATTTATACGAACCTTACATTGTGCTGCCTTCTGAGGGATCCTGGCCAAAGTGTATACGCTCCGGCAGGGATCCCTGGCGACACAGCAGGAAACTGACATGTCACTTTTCTGCGTCCGCTATTTATTGAACAGATGCGCTCACAGCAGAACTCAGCATGCTCCGGGACCGGCCGGTGTTATACAGCGTCTGAACATAGCCTCACAGACTATCTGCCCAAATGAGTGTTTCTACCTATGCTCATTGCTGATAAATGTGTAAAAGGAATCTAACTCCTAAAAATATGATTGACGTGATTGAAACCTTTACGTATGTTACTAAAAGGGCAGACTAGATGGACCCAGTGGTGGTCTTCTGCCGACAATCTTTTATGTTTCTAATATGCCTCAAGATGTCTGTGGTGGGGGGTATCCCTTTAAACCCAATCCCTGATACTACCATTAAGCAACTGTAAAATATAACCATTTATAGCAATATAAGCCAATGTTGTGAGCTAAAAATATTGACATGTCATTATCCAGAGGTGCCATGAATGCCGGCACTAAGCCTACTGTCCCTTTCCTTTTCTGTTACATGGGCTGGGGAGTTGTTTTCTCTGTTGTGTTAGAGAACAGGCTAGCTGAATTCTGCTGAGTACGAGTACCTCTTGTGCTGCTAAATCCCTGTTTGTTCAGATCAGTGCATTCTGTAACAAAGCAGAGCCGTTTGCTGAGTAGCAGCAGAGTTGGATGGACACTGGCACAGTGAGGTTTTGAAGCTGCGGCAGGTGAGTGTATACATGTTAGGTGGTGCATGCTATAAAAGCACAGTAAAAAGTTGGGAGGTAGAGTTAGCCAGTATATTTTATTAGAATGTTTTCCTCTATTCTCTTTTTTTTTTTTTTTTTACAAATTATCCTTTACATCTTTTTTGCCATTGCAATAACTTTCAGTTTTGATCATTAAATGGATTGGAAACAGATTACACATAGCAAATATCATTATCACATTCCTATGATATGTATTGTATTGTTAATGTATACATAAGTGTGGATACATTCATTATACTTTCATTATTATTATTTTTTTGTTCAGGGGATATATTTTTAATTTGGAAAAGAGGGGTGATTTAAATACAAGAGATTTTTTAAAAGCACAATCTATTGTCATTAATTACCTGGTTGCTTATATATGCCTTACATTGCTCTATTACATAAGCGATCTGCTGGTACAGTGTGCCACAAGCAGACTAGACCAGAAGAGCAGTCATGGCAGGCACCAAGGCCATCACAGGCTTCTGATTGGGTCACTGCACCACCACTGGTAGAACTGTTTAGAAGCCACATTACCTAATAATTGCGGCATCTAAACAAATGACTGCATCAGAGTGATCTTGTTATAGGAGCCTGGCTCCCGAACTGTGTCGTACCCCTACACATGACCTATGCCGTTATTGTACGTCATGAGTTAAGATAGGATTAAATAGATACTTTAAAGACAAAACTTTTCAAATCAACTGGTGACATAAAGTTATACAGATGTGTAAATTACTTGTATTTAAAAAAAACAAAACTCATTCTAGTTCTTATCAGCTGCTGTATGTCCTGCAGGAATTCCTGTAGTTCTTTCGAGTAAGACACAGCATCTATTTCAGGAACTGTTTACAGCAGGAGAGGTTTCCCATAAGAAACTGCCCTGCTCTGTTCCTGACACAGACAGAGGTGGCAGCAGGGAGCACTGCACTGAAAAGGCTACACAACTTCCTGTAGGGCATACAGCAGCTGATAAGTACAGGAAGACTTGAGTTGTTTTTTAAATAAAACTAATCTCAAATCTGTATAACTTTCTGACATCGGTTGATTCGAAAACATTTCTTTTTCCTCTGGAGTGCCCCTTTAATGTACAGCTGTAGGCAGCTACTTATCAGATTATGGTTACAATCTAAACAGTTTCAAACTGGCAGTGGGAGATCTAGTGTTTTAAGTGACATCATCTGGAGGTAGTCTCAAGTATGTGTACAATATATGTATGAACTAGACAATGTTGACAGATGCCAGTACATATAACTTTCAAATATCAGTTACAAACCTGTCACTTCACAGCCTGACAATGCGCTTTAAATGCTATGTCACTAGGGTGGTCCCTGCCATCTTCTTTCATCCAACCAGCCTTGACTTACAATCCCTACTTACATCCAAACACGAATAGATCTATCAATCAGGTTTGGTGGGGCAGTGATGCATGGTTCAGGCAGCATGAAAGTGATTACAGGTTCCCTTTAAAGTGGTGTTCCCATCTCATAAAGTGACTGCTTATCACTAGGACAGTGACGACAAACCTCAGCCCTCCAACTGTTGCAATAGAACAATTCCCATCATACCTGTAGAGCCAAAGCCATATCTTTGGTTTTCCAGGCATGATGGGAATTGGGGGCAATGTGCAGTTTCCTGCCAGGCTGGGGTCTACTTTGCAGGGGACAGAAAAGTAAAGAGTACTGTATGCAGCATTGAACCAGTGTGGTGTCCACTTTACTCTGATGATCATAGAAGTCTTACAGGTCAGACCCCTACAACTGTAAAGTGATGGCATATCCTAGTGCTATGTACTTGGAATATGTGTTTGAATCCCAAATACCGTATTTTCCGGCGTATAAGACAACTTTTTAACCCGAAAAAATCTTCTTGGAAGACGGTGGTTGACTTATACGCTGGGAATGATCACCCCATACGGTGGGGGAGCTCAAAAATGGCCGCATCCCCACTGTATGGGGCGACCACTATAAAAAAAATAAATTAAAAAAAAGATAACTTACCTGGGGCTCGTTCCCGACATCTGCGTGTCTCCTGTCCCGTTCCCGGCGAAGGCAGTGTGATGTACACTGCCTGTGCCGGAGATCCCTGATGCTCTCCCGGGCAGGCGAGTGTCTCATTGGAGACGCTTGGCTGCCGGGAGAGCTTCGGGAGAATGACAGAGGTGTGGATTGATACCTTGCTGAGGTGGTTTCCTTGAGTGGAGAACGAGAGAAGGTCTGGCTAGTTCACTGATGTCGAGACATGTGATGGTGTCTCTGCAGTGTTCTTTTGCATAGAGGTTTCAGGAACTTCTGGCGCCTCTGGTGACCAAGCCGTTAAAATCCTAATAGTGGTGAGATTTACTGAATTGTCTGTGTTAAACTAATAGTTATTGGACAAAGTCTGTTAAATACTCTATACTAAAAGAACAAATACTCCCTGCGATATTGTCTAAAAGTATATAAAGAATCAAAGCAAACCCATAAATACCAGTATAATCTGAGATCGGTTACTCCAACATGTGCCAGACCCCTTCTTCACTGTTAATAAACATAAAATAATAGCAAAATAAATGTATGTTTTGGCCTTGAAATGTTCCCTGCTCTATTCTGCTCTTTTTAATATGAATCATTCTGCTTCACCGTGAATATAGAACTTGGCAAATCACTTCTGTCTATTACAATAATGATAGAAAACCTTCAAGATAAGGCAACGTCTCGGTGTTTGAGCATGTCTTCACATCATCTGTTATGGGAGCCCTCTTATTAGTGTATACAGAGGAGTTCTGTATCTTGTTGACCTCAGTAATGAAGACTTCATTAGTTTGTTTGCCTTCAACATATTAAGGACAGTAATTGGGATTCCTTAGCTTGGAGGAGGCTACGACAATAGTAATATAATGAGAGCAAGCGTGCAAATAGAGATGCTAGTGTGTACGGAGGTCTGCACTGAGGTGGGTGCTGAGCCATTATAGTTTGGTAATAATAGGAATTATTCTGTTATATTCTTATTACTATACCCAGCAGTAAGTACCCTCTGCTTTCTGTATTTAACCCATATGGGCGTTTGTTTTTGCTTATTTTTGGGTGTTTTACAAAGGCTTTACATAAGTCAGGTACATGATTGTAATTGTCAACTCTCTTGAAATGTTTTCATGTAAAAAAAAAAACCAAAACCTCTTTTGTTGTAAAAATAAATAAATAATTAACTGCGATTGTTTTAAATTTATAGGATGGAGAGTCACAGATGGATGGACTTGGACGACTCCTGGGTGTACAGTACAAACCCCAGACGGCAGCCAGACAATCTCCTGAAATACAGTACTTTACCAGGCAGAAACCATGATCATTATAGAACAGCGGCTGAAATGTCCAGAAGATCAGCAGATGACAGAGGGAAATATGGCACTATACCTGGCAGGTAACTAGAAGCCCTAGGCTTACACAGGGCTCAGATTAGACGATCCCTTTTTAAAAGTACTGTATGTTACATTTTATAATTTTGGTTGCTATTAATGTGGGCTCTTTGTTCTATTATTATTATTATTATTATTATTATTATTATTCTGCTACCTCAGGCTGATAAAATGTACAAGAGGCAACACAAGAATATGATGGTTAATTTTAAAATAATGCAGCCACGAGCACATTTATTTTACTTGTAGTATTTTATACTTTAATTTCTTGTTGTCTCTTGAATATGATACACCAAGCCTTTGTGGGATTTTATGCTGTGTAGTCTGGACATATAGGTTGTCTTTTCTTTCTTTCATTACATTATGAAGCCAGAGAACATATATTATTCAACATTTGTGTCACATGATATCACATACTAGGCTAACAGGGCTTTGGGGATCTATAGGGGATCAAACCTAAACCTTAAATCGTTCATTGTGATCTTTCAACATGTTCGTAAAATCGCCATTGCTCGTTCGCTGAAAATTCGCATATCGCTTTGTCTAAACAGTCTTTTAACGATTCACCCTATGTGTGAGATGGGCTTCTTAAAACGACTGTAATAAATTTTTCAAAAAATTTATTGATCCATCTAAACACTGATGATTATAAAAAACACATTGTTACTTTGAAATCGTTAATCATTTGATTGCGCAAATTATCGCTCTGTGTAAAGGGACCATAACAATCATTCTGTTCAGACTGAGTCCAATCTTTTGAGTCCAGGCTGTTCAGCTCATGGGGCATTGCCTAAAGTGGGAATAGTGATGTCATTCACAAACAATGGTGACAAAGTAAAACACAGAGAGAGAGACCCCCAAATTATTGATCTCTATAAAAATCATGTACTAATCATGAACCATAACTATATATTATTGGATAATAACATGTTTTCATAGCCCAATATAAACAGAAAAATCTGTGATACACCTGTAGAGTCAAGATTCTGAATACACTCCTACTCCTCCAACTGTAGGGCCTCTAAAAACCTAAATGGTGGCTGAAAAGCCCCCAAATTTCACAAGGTGATACCTGTGCTTGAGTAAAGTGGCCACAATATTTCTACAGAGTCTAACAGCTATAGAGTTGGGTTCTTGTTAAGACCTGCTCAGCTACAACAAAAGTGATTAAATTTGGATATCTGCTTTAAAATAAATACATTTAAAAAAAAATTTGTGAAAGATGTAAAGGGTTTACACATTTCCTAAATATGGAAAAGAAGAGCCCTTGGAGCCTCATTGAAGAGTCTCAAAACACAGGACTAGCCAGATGTCCCTCCGGGAAGGACCCAGCCAAGGAGCAGCTCCTGTTACGAAACCACCAAATCCACCATATTAAGTGGCCCTATAAGTCAATGTAATGACAAGGGATAAACCAAGGCTAGGTAACCATCCACATACAGCTGTTTTGGGGTGTTGCCCCTCATCAGTGTGGAGCAGGATTCTGGCTAGGTGGGAGCAATGCCTAGTAAAGCCATAAGAGAAACAGATTGCTGAACCCAGGGAGACTAGCCAAACGACAACACTGCCGGCTGCTAGTGAAAGCGCTCAATGCAGTGAAGTCCTAGGTGCATTGCCCCCTGGGAAACATGAATATGCAAAAGAGGAGCCCGTGGAGCCTCATTGAAGAGTCTCAAAACACAGGACTAGCCAGATATCCCTCCGGGAAGGACTTAGCCGGCTAGTCCTGTATTTTGAGACTCTTCAATGAGGCTCCACAGGTTCCTCTTTTGCATATTCATGTTTCCCAGGGGGCAATGCACCTAGGACTTCACTGCATTGAGCGCTTTCACTATCAGCCGGCAGTGTTGTCGTTTGGCTGGTCTCCCTGAGTTCAGCAATCTGTTTCTCTTATGACATTTCCTAAATGCTCTTTTGAATACTTTGAACGGTGTTGTTTCATAACAGGGTGATTTATTGGGGGTCTCTGACATATAGGCCCCTCGAATCCACCTCCGAACTGAGTTAGTCACTAAAAAAATATGTTTTGACGTTGTCTTGAAAATTTGTAAAAGTAATGGCTAAAAAAAACTTTCAAAGGCAAAGTATAACATAAGGAAATAAGGAGCAATACCCAGCCTCTACAGTGCAGCTACAGTATATATTGATTGCTTTTCTGTATAGTGTGTTGTCTTTTCTATAGCAAACAAGTTCATGGGCATCAACACAATTTTATACTAAGAAAAACAGGCAGTGTTTTATTGCATAGGAAGTTGTAAGATTTCATTTGCTTGTGCCCTTTGAAGTTGAGATCAAAACTAAAAACCTTCCACCTGGGTGGAGGTGATATGCAGGTAAGCCTGACAGAGCCGCAGCTATGCCACTGTCCCTCAGGATGTCACACACCTTCCACTCAGGTGAGAATAGTCTGTGTTACAAACTTACTATATGAAAATGTCACTGTATTAGAATCCCCTTAAACTACAAAGATGCTGATTCTGATAGTATCTTATAGTATTATTTTACAGTGAAGCAAAGCATATACAAGACCCTATATATGTTTTATGTAGTTTGACTAATTCTTGCTGAGCAGAAGTTTTAGAATATTAGCTGTGTTGAAGTATTATATAATAATGTTTACGGTACACACGTATATAGTGATCGTATATGTAAAATGTAAAAAATGTTGTTGACAACCAGGTCTCATAAGCTAAAGTAAAAGGGACCATGAGATTAGTTTGTAATCTGTGGAGGAAGGGTAGGGGGTTGACAAATTTGTGGACAAATTTACATTATATCACATGTATATTTGGCTGTCTCTGTTCACTTTTGAAGGTGTTTTCTCATACTTAAAGAGAATCTGTCAGCTGCAATTTAGGTTTCAAACTGCCGAAACAGATATTTGTTAGGACAAGTAGACACATGGTACCTTTCATATATTTGTCAATGCTTCCAGTGTGCATACAGATACTCTGGTCTTTAAAAAATCCCCCCCGCCAAATGATCACCTAGCATTTCAAATTTTTTAAAAGGGTTTTCTGGCCCCTGTGACCATATAGCCCATGGACAGGCAATGGGAGAAATAATTTAAAAAGAGCATACTCACTCGTCCGCCTGCACCGGGCCAGTGCTGCTGCTCTGCACTATTCACAAAAGTGTCCCAATAATGTCTCCATACACTTCAAGATTTTCATACTGCTGCGTATTGTGACTGAGGTAACCTTTTTTTTTTCAGTGCAACTTTTCTACAAGCTAATGTTAAAGGGGTAGTGCGGCGCTAAGAAATTATTCACAAAATAACACACATTACAAAGTTATACAACTTTGTAATGTATGTTATGTCTGTGAATCGCCTCCTTCCCCGTGTCCCACCCCCGCACGTGTACCCGGAAGTGTGGTGCATTATACATACCTGTCACGTGCCGACACCAGTCTCTGATCTTCTGCCAAGGACCTCATCTTCGGGAGGCCGGCCAAATCGCTGCAGCCGTCCCTCATGCCGGCCCCCTCTGCCGCGCCATCGGCTGCTCAGCCGCGATTGGCTGAGCATAACTGCTCAGCCAATCGCGGCTGAGCAGCTGATGTATGCCTCTATGCAGCTGAATCCGTGTCTTCTCCCTCTGTCCCATCACACTGCCTGTCTGTCTCTCTCCCAGCCCCTATTATACCTTCTGCTTGGTTCCAAGCAGCGGGGTGAGCGCTACTTATCTAAAACTCACCCCGCTGCGGAGCCCCCCCGCCCGTTCCCAGCTGGATCAGCATACCCCTAAACAGTCCTGTGCAGGAGCGCTCACCCTCCCCGCTCCTTCCCGGCAGGGTGAGCGCTCCTGCACCTCCCTATGCCCGGTCCCTTGCAGGAGCGCTCACCCGCTGCTTGCTCCTGGCGGGAGCTCACCCGGTGAGCGCTCCTGCACCTCCTCCATGTGCACCAGTCCTCACTCACTGGACCAGGCGCCGTGGAGCTGATCACTGAGGCGCGGTGAGTACAGCCTCCGTGCCCCACTGCGCCTCAGTGAGGACTGGTGCACATGGAGAAGGTGCAGGAGCGCTCACCGGGTGAGAGCTCCTCCAAGGGACCGGGCGACCAGATGAGGAGGGGCAGTAGCGCTCACCCCACCAGGAACAGCGAGGGTGAGCGCTCCTGCACAGGACTGTTTACGGGTATGCTGATCCAGCTGGGACCGGGCGGGGGGGGGGGGGGGGGGGGAATGGCTCCGCAGCGGGGTGAGTTTTAGTTAAGTAGCGCTCAAGAGGGGGGCCGGCATGAGGGACGGCTGCAGCGATTCGGCCGGCCTCCCGAAGATGACGTCCTTGGCAGAAGATCGGAGACTGGTGTCGGCACGTGACAGGTATGTATAATGCACCACACTTCCGGGTACACGTGCAGGGGGGGGGGATGGCACACGGGGAAGGAGGCGATTCACAGACATAACATACATTACAAAGTTGTATAACTTTGTAATGTGTGTTATTTTGTGAATAATTTCTTAGCGCCGCACTACCCCTTTAATGTAGTATGGGAAGGCAAATGACTGATAATAATTTTATTTAGGTCTTGTCTGAAAACAATTTTGTGACTTATATTATATTGTTTAAAGTATGAAAGAAAAAAAAGAAGGCTAACAATTGGATAAACTACACAATACTCTTCAGCTTTCATAAAATGCTAAATTTTTATTCATATTCGTCATAAAAACTATGACACGTTTCGGACTCAAAAGGTCCTTAGTCATGGCTCTTATAGCAGTGAAGCAGTCCTGCCAGGACGCTAAGAGCAGCACCATGCGTTAATCACGCCACATTGAGGACTCTGTTGATTTATAAAAACATTTACCAGGTGTCGTCCTCTTAAAATGTATTGACTCACTGCTATGACTAAGTACCTTATAGTCATTGTAAGCCTACATATAATATATTTTCTGATTTATTTCTAAGGTATCTTAACAGGACACCAATGAGAGGGCAGACTCCATACAGATTATGGTCTAGCACCAGACTGCCACAGGGTGCAGTTTTGCAAGACTCAACAAACTGGGGTTCCAATGTGCCACCATTTCATAGAACTTCCACGCTAGGGAGAATGGATGAAAATAGTAGAAAAAGTGATGCCAGGATGAGAGAACGGTTGCATTATAAGTGGGACAATGATCTATCCAGCGTGCATGGTGAATATGAAAGGAAAAGACAAAAGTTTCCTGGAGATCCATATGGAGAAATGATATACCATTCCCCCTCTGGTAGACAGAGACAAAAAGGGAAGCTTATACAGATGGACTCTATTTATGGAAAATGGGAAGCAGATTATATATTGGAAAAAAAGATGAAAGAGCTAAAATATGATGAGTGGGAACCTTTACATAACCTGCCCAAAGCTTTACAAAATCAACTCTTATCACAAACAAGCAAGGTGGAGTATCCAGAGACTGAAAACATCAAATCGGCTACAACCAATTCTCGAGATGCAAGTCAGGAAAAAAAGAGTTGGTGGTCTAAGCTTGTGAAATCAGCTAAATCTGGAGTAACTAATTCAGCTATTTCAGAGACCCCTCAGGACAAAGCAAATAAAATATACATGGACCAAAGCTCCTCAATAAATCACAGACCGGAAGTCCTAAAAGAGAATAGGCCACAATTAAGAAAACGAAAAGTCCCCCCACCTTATGTTCCTCCTCCATCTTATGACTTTCCCCATCGTATCCTTCCTATTAAAAAAGAAAAAGGTAAACACACTACAGCGGTAGGTCAGAAGCCAACTGCTCAGATTCTACCTCTACATGACATTGAGGACTATCACGAAAGTAGGGAAAAGGTGCCAAGGTATAGTTTGGATAGCACCAGAGCTGCCAAGACAAATCTAACATCAAGTACAAATATACAGGAGAACAAAGTGGACGCAGATGAAAAGAAAAAGTCTGACCCAAGTCTGAGCATGATACAAGGCAGAAAACTTCCCCGAGCCCATAGTACATGGACAGGACCTAACTCTGATGAGTTTCTTGATCATATATATGAGAGCGTAGAAGGAAGAAGTTCTCCTCTTACTCACAATATACCTAACTTTTCTAAAACCAAGTCTGATCTTGACTTACAGACTGATAAAATGATATATGGAACTGTTTCATTCCCCTTTCAAAGAGACACACCACGACCGTACACAATGTACATAACTAACAAAGCAATACATGATGAAAATGAAGCAACTAGAAGGAAAAACAAGACCAAGGAGAATAGCCAACATCAAATGCCACCCTTTGACGCTCGCCCACCAATTCCTCTGCACGGAGTAAAACTGCCACGAGAGTTAGGTTTCAGCTATGCGAATGGGGATTTCCAAAATGCTGATAAAAAAAACAGAGGAGACTATATAAACATTAATATACAAGATAGTGAACAAGGACACGAACAGAGAAGACCATTAAGGGTTATATCAAGCAAAGAATCAAAGACAAGAGGTCCTTCAAAGTCTTCTACAAGTAGGGTTGAGTATGGGCAATACAGTCATACTCTTCCCTTGAAAAAGCAACACATGAAACCACATATGCAGGAAGAGATGAAACATAGTGATTCTAGAAAGCAAAGAATACCTTATCAGGATAGAGAATTTCCCAGGTGGAGAGAGATTGGAAATGTCAACACTTTACCAGGGAGAAGCCGTGATCACAACCGCTGGAGATATCCCGATGGACAAAAAATTTGTAAAAAATCAAATGTATCTGAGCATTCGAATATGCGACACCATGATCTAGGAAGAAGTTACACTAAGGAGGTTGTAACAGAGAAAGGTCAGCCTCCATTATCCGATGAGAGTGAGGGACTCTTTGTCATTGATGCAACTTGTGTAGTTGTAAGGGCAGAATATATTTTTCCACCAGTGATGGAGCAAGTAAAATTTGTACCTAACAAGAAATCTAAAGGGGAAACCTTGGCCATTCGAGATTACTCGGAGAGTCGTGCCAAGAAAGAGAGAACACGTCACTCAACTTCTCATTCAAAGCCTAGTCCAAGTTTACCACAACAACCATTGTCTCAGAAGAGCCAGTCTAAAGCCCAGTATTGTAGTCAGATGCCCCCAGAGAGAGACGCCTCAACCCTCAAAGAAAGAGCAGTCCGCATATTAGGGCTTTCCATAGGTGAATTAGATTATCTCTGTGAAGCCAGAGATCAGCACAAACCCAATGGGTCTCATATAGAAGCTGTTAATACTAATCAGGCCAACACAATAAAAAAGCAAGAACCTGAGGTACCGACCAACAATGGGTGTAATAGAAAAGAGTATAAGGTCCGAAATTATAAAGAAATGCCATGTATTTTAGAGGATGTTGATTCTCTTTCAGCTACGTCAGTGACTAGTAGTGATAGCGAGTTCATTTCTTGTAGCCCAATGTGTGATAATGGTAGTGAGGAGAATAAAGTACTGGGATCAGAAGAAAGTGTACATATCCCCGATATACAGAACACAAGTAGCAACTACTCAGGACCATCTGACATAAGGGTCCAAGATGATGAAATTCTAGTAACACCAAATCCACCCGAATGTCATCTACCTGTGGTAACCTGCGATGGAACAAACGCATATTCAAGTTTAAGTCCTGAAGGTATGGAACTTGGTCCAACCATAAAGGAAGTGGAAACCATTGTGACTGAACAGAACTGTGAACCATCAGCTGGACCATTGGATCTAAAGCCCCCAGGACAATCAGAACAAGGTGACGGCACAGAAGTTGAATTAGTGGAAGAAAAGAATCTTGTTAAGCAGAAACCAATATCCATGGCCATGGAAAAAATCAAGAATATAGAGGAAGGTCACCCTACAGAAAATCAATGGAAAGAAAAGAAATGCAAACTTATAAAACATGTACCAGGATTTACAAATCATCATGTATGTGGCGAGCCAGACATACAACGTAGGCAAAGTGGTGATACCTGTGTGGATTCTAGGACAGATCGGACATCCTCATCTAGGGGGCTAATAAAGGCATATTCAAGGAGGCCAAATTACTATGCCAAAGATCTCAGGGAGGCTGTCTCCCGTATCAGGCGCCACACAGCCCCAGATTCCGACACTGATGAAGACCTAGAAAAGCCACCTTCTGACCCGGTGGAGCAGGCTTCAGATGAATGTGTGACTTCATGCAGCTCAGATACCTCAGACTCTGAAGTGACAGTGATACTGTGTGAAGCCGAAACGAATGAAGACCCACTAGCCATCACAGAAGATACAGGTAGTGAAGGTGTACTCACAGAGGACAGTACTGCAGCGGAAACGTCATCACCCACATTACATGGAGATGAATTTGTAGAACAGTTTAAAATATTCCTGGTGCCGGATGAAGAAGCTGCATATGATCTGAACAGCTGTATAAAAGAAATACTTCAGGACCTTGATAAGACCGAACAGGAATTCTTCTCAAGCAGTGAAGAACAGAGTAAAGACTCAGCAGGATCTGATGTGGCAGACCCATTAACTACAGGTAACTTGCACTGTTCATTTGTTGTTGTTTTATAGAGAACCTCCTAACATGTCCTAATATATACTTGTATATCATATGGAATAACTATTCTCAAGTTTCTCTTCTTAGAACTCCTAGAAATATGTGACCACATTGACAACTGGGTCCCCATGTCAGTGGCGTATATCCTACACACTTGCAATTATTGCTGGATGTCAGACTATATAGGGACAAAGGAGGAATATATATTGCAAGGAGGAATTTTAGAGGAATGGCACAATGCAGAGAGATCTAAGAAGAGGAGCTCCAGGATTGTTACTTCATGTAAAATGTTTATGGGTGGAGTACAGAATTCTTAGATGGACTTAGATGAGCAATACACTGATTGATCATAGGTATCAATGTAGTACCTATGTACTGCATTAATTCATCAATCATCAAATCAGCATTAAATTACCTCAGCCTGGGAGGCCCCACAGAGGCCTTGGGCTGCAATGATATCAGATCAGCTCCCTGCAATCTCGCTGCAGAAGGCAGACCACCAGACCACTAATGCAGGTATGCTAAGCAATTTTAATGCTTTCAAATTTAAATGGTTAAATAGCTGGCACAGAGCTGCCGGGTAGCAGCACATGTGTTTTCTATATACACTGTATTTTTTGGATTGTAAGCTGCACCACAAACTGCAATGGGGTATATAGTTGCAGGCCAATTCCACATACAGGTAATATGAGTGCATTTTTACACTCACAAGAAACTGGCCTTAACCTCCTCCTGACTGCCCTCAGTATGTTGGGGGTCAAGAAGAGGTGTATGGTCTAGGCTCAGGAGTTGGGCTGACTCAACAGCAGGTGTTTGCTCTGAAAGCAGTGGCTTGCACATAGTAGCAGAGTGGTGGTCGGTAACCTAGAAAATGAGATATCAACAATGGTAGGGAAAGAGCGGCATATCAGGAGGAGACAAGTTTGCTCAAGAAATGAATTTCCAAAATGATTTAACTACATTAGTTGCGCTGGGCATGACCCTTTAAATGATTTATGTCACTGCTCCCACAAGCCTTCCAGCTTACATTGCACTTTCCTTCCTTTGCACATGGTCTTAATATCCTGTTTAGTGTATACTGCTGTTTGTGTCTCTGTGGTTACATAGGGACGTGGTTACATAGGGACTGTGTGTGTGCAGCTTTGCTGTATAGCTACAACCTAACACATAACTTTTCATTGTGTAAATCTATATTACTATCATTACTGTGGTCTATGTGATCCTGAAGGATATATACCATGTAATGTGACCAGTTTAAACATCAGAAAATCATGAGTAGGAATAAACACTGTATAACAATCCTTCACTGGTGTATTTGTGAATCCGACTTATATACAAATTTACATACTCAATACAGAATGCGGGTACACAGTGTGTGTCCTCCCTATTATGCCATGCCTCGTCACTAGGATGAGACCCCCTGGTATACGCGGCCCTAAATACAACAGGCAGGGGGCTGTCCCTAATCTCATTTGTGAGTTGTTCTTATCTAATTGTTGAGATTAGACACAGCCACCTGCCTGTTGGATTTGGGGACGCCCATACCAGGGGGTCTCATCCTAGTGACTAGGGAGGACACACACTGTGTACCCACATTTTGTATTGAGTATGTAAATCTGATTCACATAATAAATGCTTCAAAACACCAATGCAGGATTGTTATACAGTGGTTATTCCTAGTCATGTTTTTTTTATTGTGTAAATCTAAAGCTATAGCCACTTGTTATGGAGCATATGGTTGTGAGTTATTACAGTGCTATCTCCTCATGTTCTGTTTAATTTTTTTTTTCTATAGGAAATAATCACATTGGCAGAAGCATGGATATAGCAGAATGAAGCGGATGAGGGTAATCTGAGGAGAAGACATAACGTGGACACTGGCTTCTCCCCTCTTGGAACCACTTCCCATGTGGTATAGAGTTTTATATTGCCGTGGGCTTGGCAGAGGTATACACAGAATGTAGAAGGTTTGATCAGCATCTATAAACCATTAGGGAGAATGCTGCCTGTATGGCTGTTTTTTTTAGGGTCAGTGTGTCATGTATACAAGGTGACATTACTTGCAGTGATATTCATATACAGAAGCTTGATAGGAATGATCCCTTCATGGATCTGGAGCAGTTTTTGGTGCTGACTTCCCCTTTATATGAAAGAAAGAGAGAACGTCTTTAAGTGCCATAGTTTTCATTTGTGTTATACTTGTTGTAGGAGCAATATATGGCCATATGTATGAACCACAATGGGACAGAGTTACTACCACCATCTAATACATAGTGTAAACTTAGGTGATGTTATATACATTTGGTTCATATTTATACACTGTTGTCTGACTTTATACCACCTGTTGTATTCATTTATGCCAATATTTTATGCCAAGTCTTGGTGCGCAGTGTTGTATATCTAGCCATGCCCCTTGTCAAACAGGATGCAAATGTCCGAAAATGCATAATGTGGTGCATGGTAAGTACACCAGTTTTTGGTGCATTTGGAATAACAAGTCTGACCTATTATAACCACCTTAACCCATCCAATTTTAGTTACTTCAATCTACAAGGAGAAAAGCTATAGTCTACTTTTTGGGGTGCCAATGTTATTCCCTCTGATAAATGTTAATTTATAAATTATACAACGTATTCTTCTTCAGCTATACACAGTGCATACTGTGCAGTATATATCCAATATGTTGCAGACTTTCATGGGAGGTATACATCTGAAGATCCTACTGATGTATACCTGCCACATATACTGAAAAGGCAGAATTTATAATACATGGGCCTGGCTTACGTAGGTAAAAAAGGTGCAGATTATGTGCACACCAAATGTTTTTTTGACGTAACGTATGCCCTAATAACAGGTACTCTTTAAGTCCACTATAGTTTTCCCATGCATCAGCTTTTCAGGTGCAGAAACTGTAGTGTTCATCAATAAGATGACAGGACACTTTAAGGAGCCAATTATTAAGTTATCTGTAATAGAGCTCCAAGCTATAATGCTTCATTTATAGTACTGGCCTCCTGGTGTAGGAAGAAGAGAGCTTATGGGGCTGCTTATGCTCCAGGTGCAACTGCCCCTCAATAATAATGCAATTCCCAAAATTGAGCTCCCTTTTAAAATAATATTTTCTAACGATTATTGTAAGTTTTGAATAGAATTTGTTCAGAACATTAGCATTACTAGACTATACAAAACAATAAATGAACAATAAAAGCTATGAAGATATAATTCAGCCTGCACTTTTACGAGAATACAAAAACAATGTGAACCCAATTTATACTTATTTACATCTAACATAATTTAATCAAATGATGTACTTAAAAATATGACTGAAAGGGAACTGTGAGATTATATTTATTGAGAAGTCTACATGCATAAGCAGTGAGCCAGGGTGTAGTTCCAGGTATTCACCATTAGATGGCACTAAACTATAACAATAACTACTGGGGAAACATATCCCATCCGTGAGATAGCGGATACAGCACAGAGCACTATGGCTTCTGATGAACAGAAAACCTTCACCTACTGCAAGTGGGATGTATAACGTCAGACAACGGATCTAGCCCAGTCAAGCACCTGATCACAAGTCAGGAATATGAATTGAACTATTATATCAATGATAAAAGTGCAGATAAATAAACATGTGGTGCTCTTCAGTTATGATAATTCTTCTCAGCATAATTAAACAATACATCTAAATCAGGTTTGTGCTGACATTGGTAAAGCTGACATGAATCCTCATAACCCAGTCGCTGGCAGTCAGACATTAATCTGTTACTATTTCTTTTTTTTGTTTGCTGTATTCCTCTCCCTTGTATCATCATCCCTATGTGTTATTCATGTACTTACCCAATCTATACCTGTAAATAATCCAAATAACTAATGTTTAATAACTTTGGATGAAACTCATTGTTCTCCATCTTATGCCAAATGTTTTTTTTTGCTTAGTTAATAATAAATAATAATAAAAAAAATCAACTGCACAAAAGTAGTTACTGTCAGTGTTATTTTTAATAAAATACTTCAAACTAGTTTTGCCAGAAACTCAGGCGTCCTACTCACTTAGAAAATTATACCTACCAGGTTTGGTGGTAGTGTGTTTCTCTGGCCCCTATTATATTTCTGTCCCATCAATGAGATGGAGCCAAGAGAAGGTATGCAGGCACAGCGGATCTAGTATACAGCTGATCAGTGGGGTGCTGGGTGTCAGACCCCCACCGATATAGATATAGATATAGATGGCCTATCCTAAGTACTGCCCTTTAATTTAAAAAAAAAAAAAAAGTCTTGGGAAGCCCATTTAAAGGGATTATCCAGGGTTTTATAAAACATAGTTACTTTCTTGAACTAAAACTGTGCCACTCCTATTCTCAGATTGTCTGTGGTATTACATTGCAGCTCCATTCACTTCAATGGACCTGAACTGCAAAACTGCACACAAAATGAGGAAAAGAGTGGCACTGTTTGTGGCATAAAGTGGCCATGTTTTATGAAGCTTATATAACCTTTTCATCTCTAAAGTTGTGTGAAGAACACTGGGTGATTTGGGCCCTGTAATGGAAACGAGGACTTCATCCTCTTTAAAGATACTTTATACAGTTAGGAAGGACAAAACTTTGGATGTTATAAAGTGGACATTAATGTGTTAAAAAGGAAGCAAGTGGTTTGGATATTCGGGCGGAGTTCTTGTTTGTGTAATTATGTTAGTGAAAACCACAGTGCGAAGTGTGCCAGAAGCAGTAGCGTCAACAGAAGACACAAAAACCATAGGGAACATAATACTCCCACAGAACTGAATGCCATTGTTAGTATACTCTGTAATAAGACAATACAAAGATTCATGGATTCAGCTTGTGGGGTTGTACAATTGCTGGTAGTTCTAAGATGGAGCAGGTGCAAACTATGGCATCCTATCACAGATTTGTCCTTAATATGTAATCATAGGCCTATCACAGGTTTGGGCTCTTGTCCTTTATATGTAATACAACATTTTAAAATAGAATGGGATGGAATACTAGGGGGAGGCACATTACAGGGCTCGCTACACCAAGTTTCCAGTATTGACTGTGAGCCTCTATGGTGGGGACAATTTAATGTACCTTGTAAACAATGTTGCTATTGTCTGCCCCGCTTTGTGGTTTTTACAGTGTGATTGCCCAGTATTAGGCTATGTTCACACAACATTGTAAAGGTTGTATTCCACGGGGCGACTGGAGGAGCAAATGAGCGCTGTCAGCACATATAGCATATTGCAGCGGTCTGCTGCCACCGCTCCTATTCCACTGAGCGACGGCAGCAGATCGCTGCTATATGAGTGGTTTGTCTTTCAACATGTTGTAAGACAGACGACTGCAACGATCAGCCGACATTGTTCATGTCAGCTGATCGTTGCCTTCTATTACACTGGACAATCATCGGCCTATAATCGTTCGCTGTAATAGGGCCTTAAGTTCCATAGTAATCACAACTGTTGCATCCTGTCCATATAAACACAAGAAGGAGGAAACACTAGATGTCTTTGTCAGGCAGGGGAGGGAGGGACAAGACACAACAGTGAGCCCTGATACTGAGCCCACCCACTGTCCCTACCTAGTTGCCTCAAACAGCCTGAGGTAGCCGTGGACAACCACAAACCCTGCACTAGTATAGCTGTCAACACGGAACAATACAGACGAACAAACACAAAGGGAAAGACGACAAGCCCAAGTCTAAACCAAACGGGCAACGCGGTACAAAGTCAGGTAACAATTGGATAGTTAGAGGTCAGACGGAAGGTCAGATAACCGGTCAAAACGAGCAGAGGGATTAGGTACGGGGATCGCAGGAATAGACAGGGGGAGCTGGGATCAGGGAATAAACCTTAATAGCCAGCACTGAGAGATTGACTCAGCTTTCTTTTATGAGGATCAAGAGCCTGGTCCGGATGCCCATTGGATCGGCGCTCTGATCCAACAGGTAACAGACAGGCAGAGAAGAACGTCAATCAAACAGGCTTGCTCAGGTGCGGCAATCAAGGCTAGCAGAGTTCAGTGTAACTCTTGCATTGCCGGAAGCTGAGAAATAATCGGGTGTGTCACACAAAAGCAAAAAAACAGACCCAGTTCACACCAGGCTACTGCACATTCCTGACAGTCTTGTAACACATAGGTTGGACCTCCTACTCCTACGATCTCCTACTTTTTCCCTATCCTGTAGATGGGAAAATAGTTAATTTTTCTTGGAATAATGTTAAGTTGTTTTTTTTAAATAAAGTATGCCCATTAGGACATTAGGATATCTATGCATCTAACCTCTGTATATAGTAAAGAAGAACGCTGGAGTCATAATCATCTGTACCATAAAAGAAGAAGATCTGGATGAATGACATGTGGAGTGGGTCTTTCTGGGAGAAAAGACCCACAAATCATTGGTATCTGTATCACTCGTTGGTCACTTTATACTGTAAATGATCATCACTACTTATCAGAAGACACATCTATAACTATTAATAACACTTATAGTCCAGAGTCTTGATGCAATGCATTGGCCATGGACCAAACCAGGATGAGATGTGATGCAAGCGTGTTCCATCCTGCATCTAGTGACTCCTCTGCAGATGTGTAGATGATAGAATACAAATTAGACATACAGTAAATGGAAGGTACCAGGGGCGGGTGAGTCCTGTAATCAGGAGCCGGTGTATTACTATATTGGTATGCACATTGTTTTCTTTATTCCTCATCTTGCAGACTCATTTAGTCATAAGGAAGCCCTGCAATGAGTCACCCAGGAGCTTAATGTGCTCTTCTTCTGAAGTGTTACTCAAACATTTTACTGGATTCGATAAAATCACAAACAATACCAGCTTCCCCATGACCATAATGATGGAGTGCTGTCTGTGACATAACAGGGGCACAGGAGCTGAAGGAAAACTCTCAATTATGGCTGGCCTAAGAAGTTCATTGTGATTCACTGACACCCCCGGCTGACTTGTGTCTGCTTGCTATTGTAAAATGGCTTTGGGGGAATTAAACTAAGCCGGGAAATTAGATTTGCTCTTAAGTTGCTTCACATTTTGCATGTTTTGGTAAAAATGAGTAATATAAGCATAGCCAGCCTTAGCTATGTGTGTCCTGTATGGTTGTAAAAGGTGCCAGCTAAACAGGTTGCGTACAACTATGTTAACTGCAATCTGCTCAGTGGCCACCACTCACTGCAGATAAAAGGGGTATTCTGGATCAGTTTCTCAACCTGCCCTTCGGGTACGCGGTACAGGTTGAGGGGGTACGCAGGAGCCGAGCTGGGAGAAGTGCGGGATCTGGTGCGGAGGGCAGCAGTGAAGACGCTGAAGGCGCACATGTCTGTGCACTGTGCCTGAGCTCATGTGTCTGCTGCAGCAGTGCAGGACTGGTGATGGTCAGGAAAAAGGAGGAGGAAGCTGTGTGCTGCGGTGCCTGGTAGCTTCCTGTGGGCCCCAGTCACTGTGCAGTACATGTACTGTTGGCTCTGTCTGTGGGGGAGCCGAGGAGGCACTGTGGCTGCAAAAGGATCCAGCCGACAAGTGTCGGGACATACCCGGTTGAGGGGGGTTGCTCAAAGGCTGGGGGCCCATTGACAGAGGATTTTCTGGTCCCAGGTATGTCCCAACAAGCTCCATCCCAGAAGACAAGCCCCGCACCCGAGGTCGACATCTGGTGGTATGTAAACTCTCTCTGCCAGTCAGAGGTCACCCATCTATCCAGTATATTGTATACCTGAGGTCACCCAGCTATCTAGTAAATTGTATTACTGAGGTCACCCAGCTATCCAGTGTATTGTATAACTAAGGTCACCCAGCCTTCCAGCATATTGTATCACTGGTTGCAAGGGGCATACTTAGCTACTGGCATATCTGGCTACAGGAGGCATTGCATCTAGCTACAGGGTGGGCATTAATACTGGCCACGGGGAGCATAATTATTGGGGAAGAGGGCATTATTATTTCTACAGGGGGCATTATTATTGGGGAAGAGGGCATTATTATTTCTACAGGGGGCATTATTATTGGGGAAGAGGGCATTATTATTTCTACAGGGGGCATTATTATTGGGGAAGAGGGCATTATTATTTCTACAGGGGGGCATTATTATTTCTACAGGGGGCTTTATTATTTCTACAGGGGGCTTTATTATTTCTACAGGGGGCATTATTATTGGGGAAGAGGGCATTATTATTTCTACAGGGGGCATTATTTTTTCTACAGGGGGCATTATTATTTCTACAGGGGGCATTATTATTGGGGAAGAGGGCATTATTATTTCTACAGGGGGCATTATAATTTGGGAAGAGGGCATTATTATTTCTACAGGGGGCATTATTATAGGGGAAAAGGGCATTATTATTTATACAGGAGACATTATTATAAGGGAAGAGGGCATTATTATTTATACAGGGGGCATTATTATAAGGGAAGAGGGCATTATTATTGGGGAAGAGGGCATTATTATTTCTACAGGGGGCAATATTATTGGGGAAGAGGGCATTATTATTTCTGTAGTGAGCATTATTATTTCTACAGGGGGAATTATAGGGGAAAAGGGCATTATTATTTACACAGGAGACATTATTATAAGGGAAGAGGGCATTATTATTTATACAGGGGGCATTATTTGACACTACTTAAGCATTAGTACTGGGTCCCACAGATCAGACGATGCTGAAGTTGGTTTCTTATTTAGTAGCTTCTTAATCACAGATTTTCTTTTTGCATTTTTTAGCCATTTTTCTGACAGAAATTTTGTATTAATCATAAATTACCCTTTAGGGAAGTGCCCTTGAAAGTGCAGCTGAAAATGGCCCAAAGTGCGGAGTGTGCTGGCAGTGTGACATCATTAGCCCAAAGTCTAATTTTTTTTTAAATGACAATTTTCTATTTTCACATTAATGACCATTTTTATGCCAACCACTGAGTAGTTTAAACTATTTTCTACTGCATTCTCTTCAGGGCATCTCACTTAGGGGTCAATTATGATTAATATAAATTTTCTCTAGAAAAAAAAGGGGGCTACGAAATCTTGTGAATATGAAACCTTCAGCATTGTACAGATCAGTCACATTGTTATGGGGGGGATCTGATTTGGGAATCAATTGCTGACAGAGACTTTATCCAGAACCCATAGCTGCAGTGTGATCTTGGCCTTATTAAGGCAACGTTTGAAAAGGTTGAGAAACACTGCTCTAGCTTGTAGGATACTGTGTTTAATTTGTTCACGGCGTGGGTTGGGGTGATCCGTGACTTCCGTTGGTGTTTAGCACTGCATTAGAGGTGGAAGTGTTGCTTTAAAGAGGGAAAGTCTCTGTGTCTTCCATACGTCTGTCCACTACCACACTCCAGACTAGGCTACACTGGACCAACAAGTTGTCCTTGACAGGGGACCTGGCAAAGCCAGGGCCCAGCTCAGCTACTGCAGGGACCGTCCTGTCTCGCATCCTCTCTCTACAAAAACAAACAAACATAAACAAAAATATAACCCTAAGTTCACTACAGCTATGTATGTATGTAATATGTATACATAAATACACATACTACTGACATCTAGTGGCAAAACTTATACATGACTTCATTACCACTTCACTTTGAGTGGCGGGAGACCACACCTAGCAAGGGTTAGGACTAAGATAAAAAGGTAAATAAACCAATTGCAAAGTTTCTTAACTTTTAATGACCTACTGTTTTACATATACAGTAGTTATTGTGATTAAAATATCCCTTTAACTGTAGAGGAGGAGACCTAGATCCCAGTCTTGCCTTTTCCCCATTAAAGGTAGCCATACATTTTCAAAAGCTCTAGCAAAGAGTTATTACTGCGGACTTCCCTTTACATATGAATGTTTGGCACAGTCGAATGTCCTTATGTTCTCTATAGGGAGGGGAAGCTGTTATAGACCTTGTACAATAGGATGTCCCTGCTGAAGGTGGTTGATAGAGTTCAGTCAACTTTTGTCTATGGTGCATGACTACCTTAACAGCTTAATATATATTCCAGTGGCTCACAATTAAAGATAGGTTGTGGGCATCAAAGGGCACTTTTGCACAAGACACCATGCAGCCTTACACTGGGTTCACATTACATTTTGGCATTTTTTTCTGTCCCGATAAGAATAGAATTTTGATTAATCCTGCCTTTTTGTTGTCAGGAGCCACCAGCAACAGGAAAGGCATCTTGTTGCATCTTGTTGGGCTCCCATCACATTTTTGAATGCTGTTAAAAGGTTTTTACAGGTCCCTTTAAACATGGTTGAAGCCCAAGTGAAAAGCAATAGATCAGTTAATAGATCAATAAACCTTCATTTCTTTATTTATCAGCTATTTTTATTTTCAGGGGTTGTAATTACAAGTTTTTCAATATACTCACTTTATTTTTATTTTTTTAAATTTTTTTTTATGTTTAAATCAATGTAACACATTGATTTAACATACAGTACAACTGTGGTCCATGGTCGTTATGTGCTGATATTTGGTCTTTTCTCTGTCCAAAAAAAGAGACCAAACACAGAAAGCCTCAGTCCTCTGTGCACTCACACAAGGAAAGACACCTGTTCATCGTGCATGTTGTATATCAACTGAGGGCAATGAACTTAGGCTAATCATATTATTAACTTTTGCTAATCATATTATTGTCTATGCAGCTTACCAGGAGACCATGCTCTTTGTTATGCAGGAGAGCTTACCATACAGTGCAAGCACCCCCAGAATTCTCTGTTACTGAATGTGGATGCGCAGCAGCTTCATTGAAGGGAGACACCTAGTGGCCATATGTATAACATTGAATTAAACATAGAAAACGTAAAAAATAAAGACAGGGTATTGTAAAACTGCTTCCGATCAAAACCGTTGTTTTTTTTTTTTTATTCACAACAGTGCCTCTTTAATAGTATGTATAAAGGGGTGTCCTAGACAAAATAGATCAATTTCCTATCCTCAGGATTGGCTATCAATAGTCAATCGTCAGCTTGGTACCCACACAGGTCAGCTATTTTGGCAAGTCACAGTGCCCGGATGGAAATACAGCGCACAGGGAAGTAAGCCTAGGTGCCATTGTGTACATTGTGTAGTGGCTGTGCCAGGTTACTGTAGCCCTCCAGCTCTGTACATCATGTATATTTGGGCGCCATTGCTTTGCTGACTAGCTGATCTACATTGGTGGCATTAATTAGTTTTGCATGGAAAAATAACTTTAGCGTTATTCTGGCAAGTATTAATTGAGGAAAAAGAGGGATCAATAGCTAAGTCCTATGGCCTATAGACTCTCTCAGGAGTTTTACAAAAAAAATAGATCAGTACCTTCCAGAACTGATTGCTGTATTCTTATTTACGTCTCTTGTCCTCATTGTTAACTCATGATATAATCACTTTCTTCTTTCTGCACATAAGTGTCATGGTGAGACCATGTGATGTCTCCTGACCACTCAGGCATAGAGGTGCAACAATAAAAATGTTATGAAAGGCTGTAATATGGCAATATCAGCATCACTTTACACAGACCATATTATAAATGGATCTTAATGATGGCACAATCAGTTTTATCTAGAATTAAAAAATAGTTGTACTAGTGCTAAATAAACAATGTAATTCCACTTTGCTCCAGCAGATGGTGCCATAATACGAGCCTGGAAACCATTACTTTTCATTGTTGTCTAAGAAAACCACAACTTTAGTGAAATCAATGCTCACAATTATGCAGCTTTCACGGAATATTCACTTATGTTATTCATATTATAATTACCAGGAAATAACTGCATATTATATTTTTAATACCACAATGCAGATGAAAAAGAGAACAGTAGCAATATAGGCCAACCAATGTCCCCCATATGACCTGGGTCATAGCCCGAGACATAACATTTTTTAAGGAAATATGAGGCAAGAGTTGTGCAGCTCCAAAATCTTAAGATTACAAACAGTAGCAGAATCCCAACAATAATGCTTTTCATAAAATGTTTAGATTTTTTTTAAAAAAAGGAAACTTGAAAGAAAAAAAATATTTTTATTGTCATATTTTGTCAATGGAGCTGTGTGAGAGCTAATTTCCTGTGCTGTAATCTGTAGTTTTATTTGTACAATTTTGGAGTAGATTGGATTTTTTGATCACTTTTTATTCCACTTTTTTATTGGATTTGATCTTATTCGTGAAGAGACATCAGGTGACCAAGGAACATATATGTTACCATTGGGTGATGTAAAGACCCAGCAGAAATGTAAACCCTTGCACTGGAAATATATTTCAGTGCCTGCTGTAGTTTACCTTGGTTTACTTTTATGCACATGCACTTTACCCTATTTACTGTTACCCTTGTCCCAGTAGTGGGGTCTCCCACCCCCTAGGTCTTGATATTATTGTTTTTTCTTTGTGATGGAATAAATAAAGTTTTGTCAATTTGATATGAATTTGCAGTCAGTTATGATTATTATGTGGGATACACAGTACAATATAGGTGTTTCTTATTAAGTTGGGTGCTGAGTACCAATTGCTTCATTTTTTCTTAGGACATCTTGTTACATTCTCCTAGAACTATAGGTGTTTTGACAGTGACACTTTAATCTAAGTGGCTTGTTAGAAATATATATGGGTGCTCTGTTGTGTACAACTGGAGACCAAGGGGCTATAGAGTGTTCCTGCACTGGGAGTCTCTGCTTTCTGGGTCTGCCTCAGCTGTGTATCATTCTGGTGGAAAACCAAGGGCACGTGAACTTTGTGAAGGACAACTTGCTATAATTCTGCGTTTACATGGAACGATTATCGTGCGAATTCGCACGATAACCATCGAATTTGAACGATAATCGTACGTGTAAAAGCTGCAAACGATCAAGCGACGAGCGATAAATCGTTCATTTTGATCTTTCAACAAGTTCTCAAATGGTCGTTGAACGTTCGCAGATCGTTCCATGTAAACAGTCGTTCACCAATTTACCCTATGTGTGAGATGGGCTTAAGCGATTGAAAAACGATCGCGAAACGAAGTTTCCGTACGATATATCGTACCGTCTAAACGCTGATCGTTATGAAAAACACATTGTTACTTCGACATCGTTAATCGTACGATCGGGCGAATTATCGTTCCGTGTAAACGTAGCATAAGAGTGAGTCATTAGGAATCAACAATCAGATGGTAGATTTTTTACCAGGACTGTTAAGGCCCTATTACACAAAGCAATTACCGGCCATTAGAGGTGATAATCGATTTGTGTAATAAAAGGCAACGGTCAGCTGTTGTCTTTCAATGTCTTTCAACGTGTTAATAGACTAACGATCCAAATAGCAATGATCTGCTGCCATCGCACCGAGCAACAGGAGTTGGGGCAGCAGACGGCCGTTATCTTCTATGGGTTGCCTGGACAATTTAACGACTGCCTGGGCAGCCCCCTTCGACCACCCCGCACTAACCTGTTCGCTGTCAGCGCATGTGATCGCTCTGGCAGCAATGGGGAACGAGGAGCAAGCAAGTGCTGACCTGACAGGTCGGAGCTCGTTTGCTCCACTGAATCGCCCCGTGAGATAGGGTCTTTAGGCCATAATAGAAGCAGAAGAAAGATTCTGGGGACTGGGACCACCATAGGAAAAGACTGGTTGTATTGTCTCAGGACTCTTGTTTGTTAGAAGCTTTAGGCTATGTCCACACTACGTAAAACTACGGCCGCAGTTCTCGCCGCAGAACTACGTCCGTAGTTTTGCGGTGTGTGACATAGCTTTATGTTGAATGGGATCCCTGCCGGAGCGTACACACATCGTACACGCTTCGGCTGGGAGCCCATGCGGCGCCGGAACAAAACTGAAAGGTCAGTTTTCTGCGGCCGGAATTCAGTGAATTCCGTCCGCAGAAAGACCTGTCAGTTCACACAGTGAAGCAAGCGGCTCCGGCCACTCGCTTCACTGTGGGCTATGGGAAGCTCTGATGCTAGCACACGCTGGAGATTTAAGTATTGTATGAGTATTTAAGTACCGGCCACGATGATCCAGGCACAGACCAGCCGTTCCGTGATCCGGCCGGGGTCACGGAACGACCGGTCTGATACGCCGTGTGAACATAGCCTTAAAGTGTCACTGTCGGGTTTTTTTTTGTTTTTTTTAAAGAAATCAATCGTACGGGCGATTTTAAGAATTTTTGTAATTGGGTTTATTAGGCAAATATGCCATTATCTGCATTCAAAAAGACTTTCCCCAGGCTCCCCCCTCTCATCCACCACTCAGTATCAGGAAATCTCAACTCTTTTACATCAGTCAGGCCCTGTGTAACCTATGGACAGGGGAGAGGAAGGAGGGAGATTAGTCGCCAGCAGAGAACAAAGGATTACACAGCGGGACCTGTGTAAAAGCTGGTATGCAGAGGCCAGTGCTGACTTCAGAGGAGATAGTTCGGTGATGTAGCTGTAAATTAACTCTTTGTTGTCCTGTTTTGGTGCCCCATCTCCCTTAACCCCTCCCCTCTCCATAAGAGAACCATGAATACAGGGGGGAGAGCTTCAAACTGCTTTTTCATGATAAAATGCATTTTTCGGCTAATAAACCCAATCATAAAGTTTCTTAAAACCGCCTGTACTAAAAAAAAAAAATTAAACGACAGTGACAGTTTAGAAAGTCAAGGAAAATGTTACATGCATTGCATTGCAGGCCATTGTCCCACATAAACATTTTAGAGACCAGAGGTATTAAAATAATTAACATTAATTCAACTATTATGTAAATGAAAAACTAATAATGGACTAGAAGGTGAACAGAAGACATAGTTATGTAGCCGCAGCAGAAATAGCTTTTCACTATGGCTCTTGGCTGTATTCCCGTTAGACCCTCATAGAGTCATGTGCACCACACCCAGTAAAAAGAAAACACATACACATATACATAAGTACAACAACAACGTTACGTAACCATAGCGATTTCCAAAAATAATACAAGATGCATTTTCCCAATACAGTATACATTTATTCTTGTTTAATGACTCCCACACCCACACCAAACAATAGATGATTAAAATATTTCCTAATGTCAATATGAACCTTTAAAATAAATCACACCTAGAAAATCATTTCCTCAATGTATGTATTTATCATGGGAACCGGCTAATGGTGTCGCAATAGATTAGTTATTAGCAAGATTACCCAAGATTCCGAACATGAACACGGCAGAGAAATATCCCTATCTAAATCTTTGTTATTTAATTCTGACTCACAGATGGGTGGGCTATTAATAAGAGAAAAAAGTTTCATCTAGATTTTTATCTAAAGTTTTATATATTATCTGGATTGTGTTACTGATTAGAGACATATAATGACACTGTCCTTTGTTTCTGATGAATTTACTTTCTGATATAAAATTTCTATGGAAACTTTTCTAGGCATGCTCTGTGACCTGAACAGTGGTCAGGGGATAGGGAAAGGTGAGGACTATAAGCATTACTTATTGTGAATATTCTTATTTTACCTTATCTGTATACTAATATACACCTTTCATTGTCATCCTTCTTGTGATGATGATGATGATGATGAGGTGACTGGTGAAAAGCCTTATTTTATGAAACAGGAAGCATCAGCTTATTGTTAGGTTTAGTGGCCAGATTGGAAACTGCAAGAATTCAGGATTATTGGGGAAGAAAATACATGTAACATAAAGCTTTAAACAATACATTGAGACACTAACCAGTGCCGATCTCCTCTAAATGAAAGGGACATTTCCTAAATCCTTCCTGCCTCAACTACTGCACCCACTGGCACCTCTGCGATATATCTTCCATCTGCAATCCTATATATTTTTACCATTCCTCTCACACTTCTATATCTGCTATTTTACCTATGTGTCAATGGCATCTCTGTCTGCCAGGCACCTTTACCATACCATTCTCTTTACACTGGAGCCTCCAGGACTTCTTATGTACCCCTAAATTTTCCAGCACAAGCCACTGGAGCCAATGAATACTCTTACATTACCTTGTCATAACCTGTACTTTAACCTGAATGCTTTCACCCTCCAAACTGGCACCAATACCTGACAATGGTGCTCTAGTTATAGCCAAAAGTGTCTTCAGGTGAGAGGCGCCTCATTATGATAAAAAATAGTTGTGTTTCCTGCTCATGTTGTATGGTTATTGGGATAGAGAGTCTGCTGACAGAAGTCAGAATGCCTGCACCCTAATCCCTTTGACTTAACACACCCAACCAATATCTCTGCTTTGCACCCCATAACGTCATCAGGTCAGACAATACACAGGATCTGCTTTAGGAGAACATCAGTATTACCACTAGAGATAAGCGCAACTCGAGCATGCTCGTGTCTGATCGTTCAGAATTTGAATACCAATGGCTGAGAAAGTTAGATGCAGCCTTAGGGAGTCCGCAAAACATTGATACAGCCATAGGCCATAGTCTAACTTGCCACAGGGTCCCCCTCGCTATGGGCCTTAATGCGACCGCTGCGACCACTGTAGCTACATCACTTGCCCTTACCTAGGCCCATGTTTGGAACTTTGTAGCAGAAAACACAATTTATAAAGATATATTAAAGAATTAATAAGCCAATTTTAAATCAAAGACACTAAATAGTATTCACTAATGGGTATTTACTTTAATGCGGTACTCCAGTGAAAAGCTTTTTCCCAGTAATTGAAACACATTACAAAGTTATAGAACTGTGTAATATGCTTCAATCACCTATCTGCCCCCCTTCCCTATCTTTCCCCCCTCAATCCCCCACCAGGAAGTGAAGTAAACTCATTCTTACCTAATGACTGTTGACCCCAGGCTTTTCTGTGGCAGCCATTTTGTGACAATGACATCATCAAGAGGGAGGCTAGTCTAAGCCCTGTTAGGCCAGCCTCCCTTTGTCAGATGACTTAGGTTGCTCAGCTCTGATTGGCTGAACAAGATGTAAGCCATCTAACAGTTCTACAGAGTCAGTTAGACATCACAGGAGACAAAGTGCGTCATGGGAAAGCCCAAGCCAGGAAGCTAAGAAAAAATGAAGACACCAACTGGAGCTTCAAGAGGACCTGTCCCCCCCCGTGCCGGGGTGACAGGCTCCTGACCCCCTGCTAGATCCCCCTATACTCACCTAATCGCGCCGGGTCCCGCTTCCTGAGTTGGTCGGGTCACGGAGATCTCAGCTCCCGAAGCCCGGCGCGCGCGCACACAGCAGAGTCCGACGCTCATAGAGAATGAATGGGGAGTCCGATGCTCCTTCATTCTCTATGGGTATCGGACTCTCCTGTGAGCGCGCGTGCCGGGCTTCGGGAGCTGAATTCTCCGTGACCCGACCGACTCAGGAAGCGGGACCCCGCGCGATTAGGTAAGTATAGGGCGCTCTAACGGGGGGGGGGGGGGGGGGGGTTTGGGAGCCTGTCACCCCGGCACGGGGGGGTGACGGGTATCCTTTCAGGGACCTGCAAACAGCGGGAAATTCAAACAGACTGTAACGCCTGGAGTAGTGGATCCACTGGACCGGCACCAGCGATGGCACAAACCTCACCAGGGAGCGGAGTCTAAGGGGCCGCTGGTTTTCACCAGAGCCCGCCGCAAGGCGGGATGGACTTGCTGCGGCAGGCGACCCCCAGGTCGCTACCCCTGGCTTGGTTGCTGGTGTCGGCAGGCGAGGCGTGGCAGGAGATGGCACAGGCAATGGTCTGCAGGTGAGAGCGCACGTGACAGGCTGGACACGGGAACAGGTGGAGTGACAGGGAAACAGGAACCAGGAACAGGGACTTGGGACCAGGTAACGGACAGGACTCAGGAACAGGGACTTGGGACCAGGTAACGGACAGGACTCAGGAACAGGGACTTGGGACCAGGTAACGGACAGGACACAGGAACAACAGGGAGCTGGGCCAAACGCTATGGGAAGCATGTAGAGGCTCCAACCCAGGGGACAGGGCATGCTGGGATTTATAGGGGAGTGATTAGGTGCAACTACCAATTAGGAGCGCACTGCCCCTTTAAATCTGAGACAGCCGGCGCGCGCGCGCCCTAGGAGGCGGGGACGCGCGCGCCGGCCGGCACAGCGGGAGACAGGAGCGTGGAGAGGTGAGGCGCCCCCCGGGGCCGAGGTGATAGCAGCGCCGGGTCCCCGACTATGGACACCGGCTGCTGCATGGGGCAGGAAGCGGTCGCGGCGGCGGCCCGGAACGCGGGACGCCGCCGCGGCCGTGACAGTACCCCCCCCCTTTGGCCTCCCCCTCTTTCTTGCCTGCAGATGGCACAGGAAGCCACAAAGTCTTTGACATCTTGAAACAGACTAGGCCACCAGTAGTGGCGAGAGATCCGTTGGCCGGTCTTACGGACTCCAGGGTGCCCGGCCTCCAACGAGGAATGACCCCACTTCAAAATACCTCTTCGAAGCGCAAGGTGAACATGAGTCTTTCCGGGGGGTACTCTCTGAGGCGAGGAGGTGACGACTGGTGCTAGGCGATCAGGCGGTAAAACATGGCAAGGGACTGTGGGTCTGTGGACCAATGTTGCCGCAATAAAACTGCCTGCTGACCCAGAATCGAGGAAGGCAGTAGTCTGATGATTTCGTCCTGAGAGAGTCCGGATGGAAACTGGCATAGACAGACTTGGAATGGTGGCATTCACACCTAGGGACACCTGTCCCACCGGACCTAGGTGCGAGCATTTTCCGGATGTTTGGGGACGTAGGGGACATCCCAGCCGGAAGTGATCGGAACCACCGCAATAGAGACAGAGATTCTGCTCCAGGCGCCGGATTCTTTCATCAGGCGTCAGGTGAGCCCGTTCCACCTGCATAGGAATCTCAGGAGAGGGTTGGAGCCTACTGTAACGCCTGGAGTAGTGGATCCACTGGACCGGCACCAGCGATGGCACAAACCTCACCAGGGAGCGGAGTCTAAGGGGCCGCTGGTTTTCACCAGAGCCCGCCGCAAGGCGGGATGGACTTGCTGCGGCAGGCGACCCCCAGGTCGCTACCCCTGGCTTGGTTGCTGGTGTCGGCAGGCGAGGCGTGGCAGGAGATGGCACAGGCAATGGTCTGCAGGTGAGAGCGCACGTGACAGGCTGGACACGGGAACAGGTGGAGTGACAGGGAAACAGGAACCAGGAACAGGGACTTGGGACCAGGTAACGGACAGGACTCAGGAACAGGGACTTGGGACCAGGTAACGGACAGGACTCAGGAACAGGGACTTGGGACCAGGTAACGGACAGGACACAGGAACAACAGGGAGCTGGGCCAAACGCTATGGGAAGCATGTAGAGGCTCCAACCCAGGGGACAGGGCATGCTGGGATTTATAGGGGAGTGATTAGGTGCAACTACCAATTAGGAGCGCACTGCCCCTTTAAATCTGAGACAGCCGGCGCGCGCGCGCCCGAGGAGGCGGGGACGCGCGCGCCGGCCGGCACAGCGGGAGACAGGAGCGTGGAGAGGTGAGGCGCCCCCCGGGGCCGAGGTGATAGCAGCGCCGGGTCCCCGACTATGGACACCGGCTGCTGCATGGGGCAGGAAGCGGTCGCGGCGGCGGCCCGGAACGCGGGACGCCGCCGCGGCCGTGACACAGACTCAGGAGGGATGTTAAGTGGGAAAACTATGTTTTTATAATTGATTCATTGTTTTGTTTTTTTTATCAGTGCCGGAGTTGTCCTTTAAGGCTAAGAATCAGATCACATGGTAAAACCAAGGCCACAGCGGGGAATAAAAAAAGAAACATTAACCATGGGTCTCAGAGTAGGACATAACAAGGGCCGGATCTTCAAATAGGCATCTCTTATACCCATGTTCCATCCACTTTCACATG
The DNA here is from genome assembly GCF_027789765.1 of Dendropsophus ebraccatus. Taxonomy (NCBI): domain Eukaryota; kingdom Metazoa; phylum Chordata; class Amphibia; order Anura; family Hylidae; genus Dendropsophus; species Dendropsophus ebraccatus. The sequence goes on from NC_091458.1 coordinate 48,379,404, forward strand.
TTGTCAGGGGGATAAAAGCAATAGAAAGGTGTCATCAGAACTAGTGCTAACATTGCTGACACTATAACTTTCTAAAAGTAAGACTAAAACAGACAAATAAGAGTGGCTTTGTACAGAAAGTATCATGACATTCTAACCCACTTTCTATAAATACACGTGTTATATTTATCCCAGCTCTATTCCTGAATACACTGGAGTGATGGAGCCGAATGTGTCACATGTCTTCACAGCCTTGTCCCATTTCTTCTTTTTTTGCCCTTGTCTGCTGCTGTCAGGACACTGTCTTACCGGGAACATAAGTAATAGCAACTCAATGGCAGGGTGGAAGAATTAGCTGTCAGTGTCATACTCGCTGAGTGTCTGACACATCTTTTCAGCGTTAAAAGGCTATAATATTGGATTTTCCATTGTTCGTTACACCACCCTAATATGCTTGGTGACCATTTAAATGTTGAACAGCAAAAAATAAATCAATAGTATATGTTCCGTTGACTCTACAATAACAATACATTACGACTATGGAATAGGGAAATGTGCAAAAGCAGATCAACAATATAACAAATTGTCACACAGGTTCTTCACATATGTTTAATTCTAATGCATCATAGCTGGCACTAAATACTGAAAGAAAGAACGCATAGACACCATGATGGGTGCAGTCCTTACTGGGGGTTAACCTAAGCTCCCCCAGGAGGCGTGACCCTAACCTAAGGTCATATCTCCCCCCTCCCCCCCCCGCCATGCTGCGCCCCCCTGTCCGCCCCACTATTCTATGCACAACAGTTATATCCAATTACTGTTTTTATTGAAATACATGTGATATCATATATTTTGACACAGTGACACATTAAACCTTACCTGTAAATAATGCCCTAGGAGTGCAGGAACTGTAGGAAATGTTATCTCTGCTCCTGCAGGAAAAAAAATGTGACAGCATGAGAGGAAGGTATAACACATTTCTTTCATTCTTTTTCTTAAATACTAATGGGGATATTGTAAACCTGGTTATAGACACCCTCTAAGATACTTAGTCTCCTCCCAGGCCCTGCTTTTAGCGGGTGGGCCGGCATAGTCCCAGAAATTCAGGGGGTAGACACGCTGATAGCACTTCAATGCAGACAACCATCATTTCTGTAGTTACCACGGCATCCCTGTTTAAAGGTAAATGCAAATGTGGTTTTCTGCTGTTGATCTTCATTATTCGGCAGGGAAAATAACATGTGCCTCATCTCTATATACTGCATGAGCTTCACCTCTATATACTGGGTGTGCTTCTCCTGTATATACTACATGTGCTTCACCTCTATATGGTGAAGTAGTAAATCTGCATTGAAGATCTGTGACGTCAACAACACAATGAGCATGCTGCGGATGTGCACATCTGTTTCCTGCAACTTCCATTACATTGTGGATTGCAGTTTCCATAGCTCATCCACAAGTAGTGTAGTTGTACTTTGCTGTGCATTTGCAGACTGAAACTCACACAGCAAACCCACAGCAAATCTGTTGGACTTACAGTCCTTTTTTTAAAATTCTTTCCCTTGCTGCAGGCTGCCACATATACTTACCAATGACGATCTGTGTCCCGCGACACAGCTCTGTTCCTATGGCGCCACTTGGATCCCGCTAGCGTCCATGTGACTTCTTCAGCTTCAGCTCTGCAGCTTAGGAGCCCGAAGTATAGAGTCTCCAATGCCATAGGACCAAAATGAAGCTGCGCTGTGGTCATTATTAAAAAAATAGGCATTTTTTTCACCTAAAAATAAGTTCTGTGAACATAGCCTAACACACACTTATAGGCGATGTTTACACACGGCCCTTTTTACTGGACGTCCATTGTTTAATGACAGAAAACAGCCACCATTTTATAACAAAGACAGTGTGTGAACATAGCCTCAGATTTAACTGCTTTATATATTCCCTCCATAGAAGATCCAACTACTGAAATGTTTTTGTAATGGACTTAACCTGAGCTACAACCTTATTTCTGCCACTTCCCTTGTGACGGTATCATTGTGAGAAGCGCACTTACCTGGTCCTGGCAAGATCAAAAGGTCCATCAAGGGTAATAATGGGGAAACCCAAAAGAAATTAAAAAAAAAATTATAATTAAATGTGCAAATCTCCAAATCCATACAGCTATCTACTCTGGTACTCAGCTATAGGGAGTTATCCTATGGTCATGATAGTAAAGGTTAAATCACACAGTTGCATTGTGGTCCTGTTGTGGCTGACCATATGCAGTATATACCTAAAAACACTTACCGTTGTTGTGTTGCAGTTGGTCATAAGTACTTCTCAAATGCTGCTTTTGACCTGAATTTTTAAAAATCTTTTCCAGTTTTAGTAATTACATTCCAAGTACTTATGTCCAATCTCAACACAACAATGTGTGTTTTTACCCTACACTAAAGCTTTACCCTAGAAGAGCAAACAGATACCAATTTCCAAACCTGTCTGCACAGGTGCATACTATGTATGTTCTGGACTCACCTTGGTCTGGAAGCTGCAGTATGGATGGGCCAGGAATGGACAAATGAAAATTGTTTCCCAAAGTCCAGTGGGAAGAAGCTAGTCCTGCCCTTAGCATTCTATTCTCAATGCTTTTGTTGTAGACAGAGGCCATAATAGTCATAAACTATAGAGAAGATCTAGAAGTTTTCAGAAACTGTACCATGAAGCAATACCTGTGATCTTCTAGTACAAGTACACAACCTTCAAAATTTACCACAAAAGAAAGATGAATGAAGTGTAGGACATGTTTGTTCTATGTAACAAACACATAAAGCACTGCTTGTCTTCTCTAGCCACACACGAATCCTGGCTGGTTCACATCATAAAAGAACAAACTGTATGAGAAGTCATTGTATAACAAAAGATGATGAGTGTAATACATTTCTATCACAAGTACATTTTCCATACTGTCATTGCTTAAAGAGTTTATTCAAGCTTAGAAAAACATGGCTGCTTTCTTCCAGAAAAACAGCACACACCTGTCCTTAGTTTGGATGAGCAGCTGAATTGTAATATCACACAAAATCTGGAGACGTGTGGTGCGGCTTTTGCAAGAAAACTGCTGTTTTTTTCCAATCCTGGATAACCCCTCTAAGGGCATAAGTAACAGAAAAACATTAGGGGGAAATTTATATTTACATTTGTAATGACTTTTACCTATTTAGTCTTTTGATATTCAATAAGGCTAACCTAGTTGCTGTACTATAGTGTTTTATATCCTGGATATTATTGGTATTATATGGCTTTTATATACCTATTACCCAGGGTGACAGAACAGGAATCTGTTCCATGTTCCCTACTGGGAGTATGTGCCATTGTTTTGTATAGTGTGAATTTAAGGCTTGCAGTCTGCTGGTTCCCACTGTTGTGAACAACATACCAGCATTGGTTGCTGTGATGTGATGAGGACCGGCTGGCGGGCAGCAGGGCAAAAGATTTAATGGGATTATGGCAGGCAGATCAACATCAGTCTCTCTCCTGTCTGGCCACCAATCTCTTACATAGAACAATTCCAAAAAGATGAATGGAGCCCATGAGCAGCTGGTGAATGACACAGGAGTGAGGAGGAAGGCAGTGATGAAGCTGTCCTATAACCAAAAAGTGATTCTTGCCTACTTCAAAACTGCTGTTAAAAGTCTAAAATCTGTGGTGGAAAATAAATCATAAAAACCAATCACTGATAAAATTATATGAAAAAGAGGGGGAAATAAAGTATGAATACCTTATATTTCAATATGAATTTAGAAAGTGGCATTGTATCATAGAGTCAGTCTATTAGAAAAGTTGGATAAGCTATCAAGACACCCCTGGAGGAGCAGAATTGAAAGCTGTTACTGTCACTTTAAAAAACTTTTTACCTGTCACCCAGACAGGTCAAAATGTTTCATAGACTGAACATCCAGAGATGACAGATCAAAAGTTTCTTCATGTTACATTAAAACAACAATGTAAAAGTACTATATAGTATTATTTTTTATTTGGGGGAGTTTTGAGATTGGTTTAAACTGATAAATGTAAATGTTATTGAACTAATATATATAGATGTAATGTATATTGTTTGGGGGGATGCATAATCTGTCTCCCTGTTCTCCTTTACCAGCTGGCCTGCAAACCTTTGGCCTGTCCAGGAAAAAAAGACTCAGCATTCCCAACCAGCAAACACATTACCATTATAGGCTGGGCTCACATCAAGTTTGTGCTGTATCTCACCAGTATACATTGTGATAATGGTAAAAAGGTATGGCATTATATAGCAAAATGCCTATTGACTTTAATGGGCTCAAAGAGGTCGACTAGTCCCATAAAAGCGAAAGAATACGTTGAGGAGATAGACTGGAGGTAGTTCTACTGGCCTTCTGCAGGTACGCAGCAGTATACATCACCACACCAAATGTATACCGGTAATCTGCAGGCCAAACATGATGTCTAAACTTAGGGGGACATTTATTAAGTCCGGTGTTTTCGTCGCTGGACTTAAAAATGTCCCCGCAGCTCAGACGGTATGGAGATTTATGTAGAGGCGGACTGCCTCTACATAAATCCTGTGCGCGCACTGGAATCCTATGCCAGCTCAGAGCTGGAGTAGGTTTCCTGCTTATTTCTACGCCAAAAGATTGATGAATGAAGTGGACCTTGAGTCCATCAGGTACATTCGCTTTAAGTTTTGCATATCAATAGAACGGTACCAGCACAGGGAAGCTGGTGCTGCAGTCCTTTTCGAACCATGGCCCGATTCCCATGCACGCTGCCAATCTCTTAACAGGCACCGGCTGGGACTGAAGTACTGGAGGAGGGCCAGCCTGTCCCCAGTGGGAGGAAACCCTTGACCCTCTATGACGCGGCACCATTAGAGCGTTTTTCTCTCGTCTCTGGTGTTTTTTTGGCTCTGTGGCAGTTTTTACAAAACGCAGCATGGTGAGGCTTTGGCATTTTTTTTCTGCAGATTGTGGCGTTTCTCCCCCATAAAGTTGAATGGAATTTTTCTGTTCGTCTGAAAAAACGCTAAAGGTAAATAAGCCATTCACAACTTAAGTCTAAAATGCCATAAAAACACCAAGAATTTCTGTCTTTTTTAGGGGGCCAGAATTAACATGACTTAGAAGTCAGGGGTCGTCTTATATGCCGGGTATGGTCGCCCCATATGGTGGGGGAGTGTAACACCTGGAGTAGTGGATCCACTGGACCGTCACCAGCGATGGCACTAACCTCACCAGGGAGCGGAGTCTAAGGGGCCGCTGGTTTTCACCAGAGCCCGCCGCAAGGCGGGATGGACTTGCTGCGGCAGGCGACCCCCAGGTCGCTACCCCTGGCTTGGTTGCTAGTGACGGCAGGCGAGGCGTGGCAGGAGCAGTAGGCAGGAGATAGTGCAGGCTGAGGATAGTATACGTGCTTGCAGGTGGCTGACAGGACTCAGGAACAATGGGAAGGCAGCGGGCAAGGACTAGGGACCAGGACTGAAGACAGGAACAAGGGACAAGGACTAAGGTCAAGGACAACAGGGAGCTGGGCCAAACGCTATGGGAAGCATATAGAGGCTCCAACACGAGGGGCAGGGCACGCTGGGATTTATAGGGAGTGATTGGGTGCAACTACCAATTAGGGACGGACTGGCCCTTTAAATTTAAGACAGCCGGCGCGCGCACGCCCTAGGAGGAGGGGACGTGCGCGCCGGACGGCACAGACGGAGACCGGAGCGGGACGAGGTGAGGCGCCCCCGGGGGCCGAACAGACCGCAGCGTCGGGTCCCTGCACAAGGACCCCGGCAGCTGCATGGGACAGAGGGAGGTCGCGGCGGCGGCCCGGAGCACGGGACGCCGCCGCGGCCATGACAGGGAGCTAAATAATGGCCGCATTGCCACCGCATGGGGCGACCACTATAAAAAATAAATAAATAAATATGGCAACATGACAAATGATTTTCTGTTAATTGTTTTTCTGTGTCTTTTGCAAATGTAAAAAAGCATTTAAAAGGTATATACTGTAAATATGGTACCATCATAATCCTAAAGACTCACAGAATACTAGGCAATGCAGTACGTATGCCTTATGAAAAACTGTGCCTTAAAATGTAAAAAAAGAATGTTGATGGTGCGTTTGGTCTCGTTATCTGCCCCCCGCCTGCCTCCTCTCGTCTTTCCTGGCCTTCCTTTTCTCTTTCTCAGCTCCTTTTATCTTTTTTCCTTCTCTTGCTCTTTTCTGAAACTTGCATGACTTTTCTCATGATTATTGTTTGAACTTTAAGGTACTACCGCATTGGTGGTGTATACAGTATGTTTAGTATTGTTAGCACTACACTGCTCTTTCTCCTGTTTCTTGTATAAAAATATGTGACGCCACACGACTTGCAGGTACTAATATTTTATTGGTTTTGTATTTACTGTGCTTTGTGTGGCTGTCAATAAAATCAGATTACACATAAAAAGAATGTTGAAATTGTTGAAATTGCTGTCATCTGCCCAGCTGTCCTGCTCCTGTAGCTATAGACTGCACTGTCACTACTGCCCCGGGCTGCTCCTACATCTTTAAAGCATCCCCGGGCAGTGGTGGCATCATGGTCTATAGCTGCAGGAGTGGGATGGATGGGCAGATGACAGCAGGTACATTCTGTATACATATTGAGCCTGCTGTTATCTGCCTGGGGTCACTCCTATTTATTCATAAAGCAGCAGGGAGTGCCTACCTGCTGCACTAAGACATGCACTATATACAGAATGTCATTGGTTTATGGTATACAAGCCATACGCTGGGTCGGTGACCAAACTTCATCCTGTGACCTACCTGGGGAACCTCAAAGCTAGAATGGCAATAGAAACCAATTAGACTGTAGAAAGGCTAGGCAGGGCGAGTTTAGTAAAGGAATGAAAGACTAACTGGAAAACCCCTTTCCTAATGATTAAATCCACAGTGTGTAATCCAAGGAAATTAAAGCAAATGTTCCATCAGGTACATTTGCTTTAACATGACCCACAGATAGATCGATGCTGGTGCAGGGAAGCCAGTGCCGAGGTCCATTTTTTGAACGGCGGCCCGGTTCCTGTGTACGGCGCCGTTCTATTCACGGGTAGCGGGCTGGGGCTGAAGCACTGGAGGTGGGCTGGGCCACCCACAGTGGGAGGAATCCCCCGCCCCTCTATGACGCAGCCCTCTTAGAATCAATAGAGCTGCATCTTTGAGGGGCGGGGGATTCCTCCCACTGGGGCCACCCCCAGTGCTTCAGCCCCGGCCCCTCAAAGACGCGGCTCTCTTGATTCTAAGAGGGTCGCGTCATAAAGGGGCTGGGGATTCCTCCCACTGGGGGCGGCCCAGCTCGCCTCCAGTGCTTCAGCCCCGGCCTGGTACCCGTGGATAGAACGATGCCATACACGGGAACCGGGCCACGGTGCAAAAAATGGACCGTGGCACCGGCTTCCCTGCAGCGGCGCCGATCTATCCGTGGGTCATGTTGAAGCAAATGTACCTGATGGTACATTCGCTTTAAGTACATGTGAATGTACCCTAATAGGGGGATAAAACTGGCTGCAGCACAATGAGGTTAAAAGGAAAATGACATTATGGTTTATCTATAAATTTTATAGTTTATAAATTTAAAGGAAACCTGTCATCCCCCGTGCCGGGGTGACAGGCTCCCGACGCCCTGTTAGATCCCCCTATACTTACCTCATCGCGCCAGGTCCCGCTTCCTGAGCCGGTCGGGTGACTGAGATTTCAGCGCCCGAAGCCCGGCGCACGCGCTCACAGGAGAGTCCGATGCCCATAGAGAATGGCGGAGCATCGGACTCCCCATTCATTCTCTATGAGCATCTGACTCTCCTGTAAGCGTGCGCCGGGCTTCAGGCGCTGAAATCTCAGTCACCTGACTGGCTCAGGAAGCGGGACCCGGCGATGAGGTATGTATAGGGGGATCTAACAGGGGGTCGGGAGCCTGTCACCCCGGCACGGGGGGTGACAGGTCCTCTTTAAAGGGGTTTTCAACTCTATCAAGAGTTTTTAATATGTTGCTCCTCTTGGGTAGAACATAACAGACATGCTATTCTTACATTTCCGTGCTCCCACGGTGTTCTCCTATGTCCTCTTTGGCTGCTGGCTGAACAATCCCACCTAAACTTCTGAGACAGAGTCATTTCAGCAGTGACAGCCTGCTCAGCCAATCAGTGAGTGAGATGGGACAGTGCCATGGTCAGTGATTGGCTGAGCAGGCTGTCACTGCTGAGATGAGACCATCTTGGAAGTAGAGACGAGATTGTTCAGCCAGGGGCCTGATTATGACATAGAAGGACACTTGGAGAGCATGGAGAGGTAAGTATAGCATGTTTATTATATTCTCCCCACTGGCAGCATATTAAAAGTTTGTTTGAGCTAAAAAACCCTTTAAAGTAACCAATAACCCTTCAAACCTGTTGGATGCTGTTACCTTCTTTACTTCTTTTACTTTAGAATTTATGGTTCTACAAAGTGCAGTATTCTGTCCTGGAAATTATGTTTCCACAGTAAAATATCTGCATAGTACATCATAGTACATCTTTCAATGCCAGATGCCATGATTATTTGTCCTACGTATTGGAGGAACAGAATAGGCCCCTAGTATACTATAGGTGACAATTTGGGCCCTTCTGGACAGTGGATATTACAGCACTTCATGCTGGTTTGTAGGAGTTACATCCTTTTTGTTGTTTAAGGAGCACCTCATGACAGGTATCATTTAGTAGCCACGTCAGAGGGCTGGCTTATGGACCCTAATGTTTTGTGACTCCAAGATATTTAATATTATACCTATTTTAAACTTCTGAATGTACTAACAGCTATATGCAGGACTGTGGTATTAGATGTTCATTTTAAGGGACTCTTTCCTGGGTCAGTGCTCCCACCCAATGTAAAAGTTTTCCAAGCATAGTATGGTCCCCATTATTCAAGGCTGGAGGACTCACTGCTTCTCATTCTTCCCAACAAAGCCCCAAAGATAAATTAATAAGGATGGTTCTGGAGCCTGGGCACATCTCATTCCCCAAATAAGTAAAACAGACACTGACTTCTATTAAGAGGATGATCCCTGTCCTCCTCCTTTATTCCTTCAACGTATAGCAGATTACTGTAACAGGATTGTGCAGTCATCCAAACATGCACTGAAATAAAGAATGGGTGGGAGTCTTAAAAACATCTTTCCGGCTCAGGTTTAACTTTACCCCCCTCCAATGCTTGTCACTGAAAAGAGCCACTCTGAATCTGTTAATCTGTTTCTAATTAAAGCTGAGGGGGAAGGAGTTTTTGTGTATATTAGCTGATGTTCCAGTCCATTCAGGGTGATCTCTGGGAAAACTCGTCTTCTATTCTACATCTGAGAAGGGACATCTTAGTAATACATTGCAGTAAACACACTTACTTTATTAAACAAATTGCTTTCATGGCTCACATCATACATAATATATTGCAAAAGTCCTACCAGCAATGCTAATTGGGAAAATTGTGCAAATTAACGCTCCGCCAGAAGGAAGAAAACTCTCTAAAGTAAGCTACTCTGTAAGTCAATGTCTGGCTCAATGTCAGACTCACTCGAAACATGACTAGGGATATCAGCCAAACCAGAGACACCCATCTGTAGACAACACAGTTATTGCTCCTCATTAGTACACAGTAGGGTTCTGGTTGGCTGGGTGAGGTGCATTAGACTCAACTGTGTATAAAGTGCCTTCCAAGAGCTGTGTCTAAGGAATCCCACCGAGCCAACCAGAAGCCTACTCTGTAACAAACAGCAGAAAAAATAGAGTTGTCTACAGAAAGTGTTTCTAGTTTGGCTGATATCCTTCGAAGTACGTAAGTAGATCCACCTATCCACGGGAGAAAACTCCCGGCTGAATGTATCCAAAATGCTAGAGTATGTGTAAATATCAGAAATTCTAATATTCATAACATAACAAAAAGCTAAGATAGTGCTCACTATAAGGGAGATAAGCATGTACCTGATGTATTTGTAATTGTCTTGCCATTTAGCACTGATTTCCAGTTTCTTTTTGAAGTATCCAAGAAGGATGATGAGAGGAAACCATCTTGTTCACAGCGGCACGTTACATTACTGATTCTACAGTGACATGTGGAATTAGCATCTGTGGTCTCTGCATTTTTTTTTTTAATAATTTGTGATATTAGACACTGATGTTGGATGAGAGGACTGGCCTTACAATCTCCATTTTAGTACATTTCAATGGCAGTGGGTGGGGTTGAGGTCAGGGATGTCTACCAGCCAGTCAAGATCTTCCATACCAATTTATTTATTACAGTTTATTATTTTGCCCACTCCTGGTTCCTTGTCTTGACACAGGTAAGGGACTGCTCAGTCACTTGGTGGGTGAGTGGCACCATGGAATGGCTGTGGCAGGGAATTGGACAGGTGAGTATTGCTGGTGTTTAGGGGACCTTGTCACGGTGGCCAGGAGTGGCAATACCCACCCCCGGACACACGGGCACTGCGCTTAAAAAATAGGACAGTTGTGTTGTGTGAGGGTTCAGGTGCGGCGCAAGGTGAAAGAGTCCAGCACCTAACCAGTGCTTGATACGTTTCAGTGTAATACAACAGAAATACAGTAGGGAACTGCTCACAGGTGCTAGTGCAAAAAGAACACAACTCCTGAGGTAGACTGTAGTGTAGATACTTGAAAGAAGAACTATATACAGTGTATATATATATATATATATATATATATATATATATATATATATATATATACAGGGCTCCAGACTAAAAAATTTACCTGGGAGCCATTGGCTCCTAACCTGAAAAATTTAGGCGCCAAATAGAATATTTGGTTGCCAACATTTTAAACCATGTAAAATTAATGTTATGTTAAATGGGACTTACTGTGTGCAGAGGCCACGGCAGCCTCCTCCTCCTCCTCCTCCTCCTCCTTTAGATTCTTTCTTTTCTTAGTTTGAAAACGTTCAACATGGAAACTTGCAACTTGACAACCATATAGAGTCTGACTCAGTACTTCAGCTTCACTTGGCTAGCCTTTTAATGAGGCTTACTCTTCTGAACTTGAACTTAAAGGGAACCTGTCGACCCCCGTGCCGGGGTGACAGGCTCCCAACCCCCCGTTAGAACCCCCTATACTCACCTCATCTTCACCCCGCTTCTGAAGATGGTCGGGTCACGGAGATCTCAGCCGCTGCAGCCCGGCGCGCGCTGAGAGATGAGTCCAACGCTCATAGAGAATGATGGGAGAGTCCAGCGCTCCGTCATTCTCTATGAGCGTTGGACTCATCTCTCAGTGTGCGCGTCAGGCTGCAGCGGCTGAGATATCCGTGACCCGACCATCTTCAGAAGCGGGGTAAAGATGAGGTGAGTATAGGGGGCTCTAACGGGGGGTTGGGAGCCTGTCACCCCGGCACCGGGGGTGACAGGTTCCCTTTAAAAGCTTGCAACAGTCTATACAAACTGAGCTTGACTGCAGCCATAGTGACCCCCCACAAGATGTGTATATAGATAGATATATCTCTCACCTAGTGACTAATGCAAGTGACCCCCTACAATACAGACACCTGAGGGGCCCTGATAATAATAATTGTGCATATATCTCCCAGTGTCTGCAGCCAGTTTGCCCTACACTTATAGATGGCCCCCTCCCCTTATAGATGACCCTCTCTACCCCCATTATAGATGCCCCCTCCTCCCCCCCATTATAGATGCCCCCTCTTCTCCCCCCCTTATAGATACCCCCTCCCCTTATAGATGCCCCCTCTCCCCCCCCATTATAGATGCCCCCTCTTCTCCCCCCCTTATAGATACCCCCTCCCCTTATAGATGGCCCCCTCTCCCCCCCTTGAAGATGGCCCCTCTTCTCCCCCCATTATAGATGCCCCCCTTCTCTTCCCCCCATTATAAAGCCCCCCCTTTCCTCTATGCTAAGCAATATTTAAAAAAAACAAACACACAAACTCACCTGACAACCCGCTCCCCCGGCGATCCTCTTCTTCTTCGGACGCTGTCCCCGGCTGATGCGCGGCTGCCGGGTGTGTCCCATCCTATCCCCGGCAGCGCGGCGCATCAGTGAGCTCCCTGTACGCCGGGGCTGTGACTTCTGACACAGGAAGCGTCTCTGACGTGCGCTTCCTGTGCCGGAAGTCAGGGCCCCAGGCAGCTCACTGATGCGCCGCACTGCCGGGGATAGGACGGGACACCCCCGGCAGCCGCGCATCAGCCGCGCATCTTAAAGAGACAGCGCGCCGCCGCCGGGGCCAGTCGCAAATGGCGCCCAGATTAATAAATCTGGGCGCCATTTGCAAAATGTCAGTCGCATTGGCGACCATTTTGGTCGCCATCTGGAGCCCTGATATATATATATATATAGGCTTTGCATATATGACTGCATTCTGCCCCACCAACTCAGAGACCCCCAGGTAAGCTAGTTCAAGTCCTAGGTCTCTGTCTCTAGGTTGAGCTCCCACAGAACATTCCTCCAAGTGGATGAGTGTTGTCAGTAAGATACATCGGCACTTTGCAGCTTTGTCTTACTGAGGATCAGCCCCTCTTCCTTTCCTTTATGGGGTGACGTTTAAGAAGAATCCCAGGCATAGACAAGGGTTGTCCCAGCTCACTTTTACCCCACCTCTAAAGCTTAGTGCTGCATACTATTAGTCTTTCTCTCAAAGGAAACAGGTCCTGACTCTCTCCTGACTAGAACTGTACTTCCCCCAAACAGGAAACCCCTATCCTCCCCTATGTCTGTGCAACAGGAAGAAAAAAGAGTAAAGAAAGAGGGTGTCTTGCACCTGTGATTGGCTAAACATAGGGGAGAGTGAGACACTTAGTGGCTGGAGCTGAAAATCCCAGCTCCCAGCTCTTGGTGTGACACCTGATAGAGTTACTTTCTGATGGGCGGGGACACTACACGAGGGACACTACACTAGCAGGTGTAAATTGTAGTACATTAGATTCAAGGGGAGGCTGCGCCCTCTTTGTTTGAACACATGCCCAGGGCTGTATTTACTAGGCACCCGAGGTCCGGTGTGTAGGGCAGCACCTTACAGGGGGGCAGGGGGAGGGAAACAACTTTTTTTTAAATTAGTCTCCCACCTCCCCTTCAGACTTGCCAGTAAATCTGTGTGTGTGTGTGTGGGGGGGGGGGGCAGTAGTGGATTATAATAGGGGCGTTTCGAGCGGCAGCCCGGGGCCCTGAGCTCCTGGGGGGCCCATGACCACCCAAAAAGACTTATACTTTCAGTGATGTACTGTCTCCTGGCTACACTTCCGCCATGATTTGCAAAAAAATCACTGTTTTTTATGGCAATTTTGCACAAATCAGGACATTATGACATTATCTGTCCTGTACTATGAACGCCAGGCTAGTGCTGCCATAGTTACAGTGGGGTGGGGGGGCCCAGGCTTGGTGAACAGCCCGGGGCCTATGGTAAAGTTAATCAGATATCAATATGATGTTCAGAAACTATAAAATCATGATGCTAATTGGTGAGTGAAGATGGGGCGTCTTCTGGTTTAGTGTCTAGGGCAGCAGTGGCTGTTAATATGGCCCTGCACATGCCCCCTCAGTGCTAAGCTCTGCCCACTTGGTGAGCATGGAGAAGAGAAGCAAAAAGTCAGTCCCAGACTGACTTTCATGAATTCCCCCCTATGGACAAAAGTATTGAGTCCCAGCTCTTAATCAGTGAATTCAGGTGTTTAATTCAGTCTCATTGCCACAGGGGTATACAATCCAGCCCCTACCAATGCAGTCTGCCTTAACAAACATTTGTGAAAGACTGGGATTTCCAAATTAGCTCACTAAATACAGCATGGTAATGTAATAAGATGTCACTGCTGCAACAATCAATTCATTACATTTCTCCTCCCTAGATCTTCCATCATCAGCTGTGAATGAAATTATTGAGAAGCGGAAGTGGTTAGGAACCACAGTAACTCAGCCATGAAAAAGAGACCACATATTGTTACAGAGCTGGGTAGAGTGTAGAGGTACATAATGCATAAAAGCGACCAGTGCTTTGCTGATTTGGCACAGATTTAACAGTCAATTTTGCCCTGTCGGGAGCTTTGAGGTTTTCCATGGCTGAGCAGCTGTATTAAAGCCTTACATCCTCAAGCAGAATGCCAAGTGTTGGATGCAATGGTGTAGAGCTCAGCGCCACTGGATTTTGGGGCAGTGGAAACATTCTGTTGAGTGATGTCTGATGAATGAGTCTGAGTGCCAGGAGAACATTAACTGCCTGACTGTCAACTGTAAAGTTAAAGGGGTACTCCAGCGGGGGGGTACTCCAGCTGGTACCGGGGAGGTCCACTCACCTCCCCGATACCAGCGGTGTGTCCCGCATCGCGGCGCTCCGGTGCCCGGCCGCTTCCGGGTGTCTGACGCGGGCCCGAGACATGTCATCTCAGGTCCGCTCAGACACTCAGTAAAGGTGGCGGGATCTGAGCAGACTTGAAACGGATCCCGCCTCCTTCACTGAGTGGCTGAGCGGACCTGAGACGTCCCGTCTCGGGCCCGCGTCAGACACACGGAAGCGGCTGGGAACCGGGCACCGGAGCGCCACGATGCGGGACCCGCCGCTGGGACCGGGGAGGTGAGTGGACGTCTTTTCCCTAGGCTACTTCCTCCCTGGTCCCAGCACAAAAGTGCCCCCTGCTGGAGTACCCCTCTAACCCTTTGAGGAGCAGGCCCAAAATGACCCAGTGGACCGCGCAAATTTTGATTTTTAGTGTTTTCGTTTTTTCCTCCTCCCCTTCTAAGAGCTCTAGCACTTTCAGTTTTCTATCTAGAGGCCATGTAAGGGCTTGTTTTTTACAGGAATAGTTGTACTTTGTAAGGGCGTCTTTCATTTTACCATAACATGTATGATGGAACCCCAAATATATTATTTATGAAGATATAAATAGGTGAAATCGTAAAAAAGAATGCAATATGGTAAAGTTTGGGGGGTTCCTGTGTCTACGTAATGCACTATATGGTAAAAGCGACATGATACTATTATTCTATAGGTCAGCCCGAACACAACCATATGCAGGTTACACAGATTCTCTAATGTTATATATATATATATATATTTTTTTTATGAAATCCTTTTTTTTTTGGCAATTAATTATTAATAAAATGGGCCTATTGTGAAGCTTATAACTGTTTTATTTTTTCACCTATGGGGCTGTATGGGGTGTCATTTTTTCAGCCATGATCTCTAGTTTTTATTAATATCATCTTTGTGAAGATCGAACATTTTGATCACTTTCTATTATTTTTTTAAATATATAATGTAACATTAAATCGGTAATCCGCGCACTTTTTTCCCTCTTTTCGTGTACGCCGTTCGCAATGACGCTTGTTATATTTTAATAGATCGGACAATTACTCACGCTACAGTGTATTATATGTTTATTTATTTATTTATTTTTACATGTTTTATTTATATAATGGGATAGCGGGGTGATTTAAGCTTTTATTGGGGGAGGGGCTTTGGGGTAGTGTAATAGTGTTTTTAACTTTTTTTTTTTTTACACATTTGAAGTCCCTTTGGGGGACTTTTACATACACTAGTGTGATTTCTACACTGACCATTGGTCAGTGTTAATGGCGATCTGCTCATTGAACCTGCCTGTGCAGGCTTAGTGAAGCAGATCGCCGATTGGACCGCATGGAGGCAGGTGAGAGACCTCCGGCGGTCCGTTTCAACGATTGAAACTCCCGCAGTCACACTGCGGGGGTCCCGATCGGTGACAGGGGCCTCCCCCTGTCACTTACATTTAAACGCTGCGGCCACGCGGAGTTTAAGGAGTTAATGACACGCTGCAGCGCGATCGCTGCAGCGTGTCATGAACGGTGAGGTCCCGGCTGCTGATTGCAGCCGGCCCCCACCTGCTATGAAGCGTGCTCCGCTCCGGAGCGCGCTTCATACCGGGTGAAACACCCAGGATGTACAGTTACGTCCAGGGTCGTCTGGTGAGAGACTTCCATGACGTAACTGTACGTCCTGGGTCGTCTAGGGGTTAAAGGGGTTGTCCAACGAAAAATATTTTCTTTCAAATCAACTGGTGTCAGAAAGTTATATAGATTTGTAATTTAGGGCCCTATTACACCAACAGATGATCTGACAGATTTTTTTGAGCCAAAGCCAGGAATGGACTACAAACAGAGAACAGGTATCAAAGGAAAGACTGAGATTTCTCCTCTTTTCAAATCCATTCCTGGTTTTGGCTTAAAAAAAAAATCTGTCAGATAATCTGTTGGTGTAATAGAGCCCTTACTTCTATTTAAAAGTCTTCCCGTACTTATAAGCTACTATGTGTCCTGCAGCAAGGGTTGTTTATTTACATTCAGAAACAGTGCTCTCTGCTGACATCTTCGGCCAAGACAGGAACTGTCCAAAGAAGTAAAAAATCCCCATAGAAAACCTCTTCTGCTCAGGACAGTTCCTGACTCGGCCAGAGATGGTAGCAGAGAGCACTGTTTCTGAATGTAAATAAACAACATTTCCTGCAGGACATACAGCAACTAATGAGTATGGGAAGTAAATTACAAATCTATATAACTTTCTGACACTAGTTGATTTGAAAGAAAAAAAAAATCACTGGACAACCCCTTTAAGCAGAGGAGGGATAATGCTATAAAGTTTTGTTTCAGGTGTTGGCCAAGACCCCTTTGTTTCAGTGAAGGGGAATTGTAAAGAGTATCTGTCGTTTGAAAAAACATTTGACAAGTCACAGAGACATGTCAACAGTTTTGATCAGTCAGGGTGAGAGTGTTGACCCATAAGTTTTGATCAGTCAGGGTGAGAGTGTTGACCCATAAGAAGAATGAGTGACTAGAGATGAGCGAGTAGTGAAATATTCGGAAATTCAATTCAAGTACACAGTGATACTTGACTATTCGATCGAATACCATTAAAGTCAATGGGATAAAAATGCTTGATTATGAGAACCCAAAATTCGACCATTTGGAGGTCACCAAGTCCACAATTACACCTCTGGAAATAATGCCAACACTTCTGGTATGCAACTGGGACAGCAGGGGAAGCATGCCTTGATGTATCTAACATGCCAAAGTCGCAGCATTATGCCACTATCACAGATGATCAGCAATACACTCCAAACACAATATAACCTCTATGTACAGTTGAAAAAACACCAGGAAACCTTCTTTCCTCTACATTGGCATGGACAGAAAGGCAATTTTTAAGCAAAAGAAACATTTTCATGCACCCCTTTTAATTATGTTGCCAATGACAACTACAGATGGCATAGGCAAGGGGGAAATCAAACAGCACCCACTGCTAACTGTCATTGTTTGTGTGTGATGTGGTTAGACAAGTTCTACACATGAAGGGGTGGGGTTCTCATGGAAACAATGTAAAAACTAAGATTGAGGCCCGTCAGTGAGGCAAGCCCTCCAAAAATCCAGGGGAGAACTGATAACAATACAGTCTTCTTAAGAGACTCTGGAATTTGAATGTTCTCCCTTGAAATCCTTTATCTAAGAGAAGGCAAATTTAAATTGAATTTGATAGAACAACCACCCACTACTACTGCCTCTACAGACCTGATTAATTCTGCCAGATAAACAGTGACTTCTTCCACCTAAAAGCATATACTGAAGGTGAGGTGAGGTGAGGCCTCCAACATTTGATTTGATTTAATAAAAAAAAGGAAAAAAGTTACAAATGAAAGATTAAATAGAATTTTAATGCAATCGAAGATTTAAAAAACAGCGGCTAAAGTGGCCTTTATCGACCTGCCAGCTTCTGCCTTTGAAACAGCTACAAAATGAAAGGAACGCAGAGGACACCCCCAGCAAGTTTGTATCCAGATATAAAATGGTTAGAATTGGACAATACAAGGATACTACTAAAATAGCAAGATTCTGGTTGAAAGTAGAATGGCAAGTTTTTGGCCGACAACCTGATGCAAATGTGCATGAGAGCCTAATTATTGGAAGTAGGGAAGCCAGAAGGCACTAAAATTATCAATACCAATTGGGATGAGCATTGACAAAAAATAGGTTGAGCCCTCCAAAATGGAGTCTAGGCCCTTGAGTAAGCCCTCTAAAAAATGGAGTTAGACAAGTTATATTTAAAACTTGCCATAGAGGTGAGCCTTTTAAAAAGTTATTTTGATGCCCTTGAGGTGAGCTTTCCAAAAATGGAGTTAGACAAGTTAGAGTTGAGAACTTCCAAAAATTCATTATGATGCCTTAAAAAATTATCTGGATGCCCTTGAGGTGAGCCCTCCAAAAATGTAGTTTGACAACGTAGCGGTGAGCCCAACAAACATTAGTTTTTAGGCCCTTGAGCTGGACCAAACAAACTAAATTTTAAGGACCATGTGGTGAGCCCAAAAAACATTATTTTAGGCCCTTGAGCTGAGCCCTACAAACGCTGATTTTAAGGCCCTACAGGAGATCCCTTGAAAAAATTATTTTGAGGCTCTTGAGGTGAGCACTCGAAATAATTATATGCATGGCCTTGATTAACTTGGCATGGCAAGTGGAGTGTGCAAACTGTGCTGAGTTTGTCATCTGCGCACACATTACAAAATCTCCACACCAAGGAGGAACAAGCCCTTAACCCCTTAACGACATCGGGCGTAAACTTACGCCCTCGCGCCCTGGTACTTGGCGCATCAGGGCGTAAATTTACGCCCGATGTTTCCCCGATCGCTGCGTGTTCGCACACAGCGATCGGGGAAGATGGCCTGCTATAAATCATAGCAGGCCATCATAGCTTCTCGGCACGGGGGGTGGTTAACACCCCCCGTGCTTACGATCGCCGCTATAGGCTGATCAATTCAGATCAGCCAATAGCGGCGATCGGAACCTTTCCGGGTCATTGGTGACTCGATGACCCGGAAAAAAATGGCGGTCGGTGCTGTCCGAGGACGGCGCCGACCGCCATTACTGTAAAAAGTAATGGTGATCGCCGTGCCACCGGCCCGATCGCCGTGAACGGCCGGCCGGCCGTTCACAGCGATCGGGCCGGTGGCACGGCGATCAGAGTCCCACAAAATAATAAATACCTGCCCTGGACCCCTCAGCTAGGTAGCGGAGGGGTCCAGAGCAGGTATTTGTACATTACTCACCTGTCCTGGGGTCCTGATCGGCGTCTTCCGGGTTCGCGGCGTCCTCCGTCATTCCGTTCGGTCTTCGGGTCTTTCCGGCGGTCTCTGTCGTCTTCTTTCGGCTATTTTCGGCTCCAGCCTCTTCATTTTCCGGATTTTGCGCTCTGCTGCCCTCTAGCGGCTGATATGTGTAATACACTTATCAGCAGCTACAGGGATGTTCAGAATGTAAAAAAAGTTTGTTTTTTTTTCCAAATTTTTTTTTTCTCTACTTTCCGCACCCTATCGCCGCTGAGTGTTGATCAGCATCGCACGAAAGTGCGCTGCTAATCAGCAACTCCTCCTTTTTGGCGTAGGGTGTTTTTTTTCTATATTCTACTGCCACGGTCTGCTGATAAGTGCCGCACATAAGTGCGGCATTTATCAGCAACTCCTTTGTTGGCGTAGGTTTTTTTTTTATACTTACTGTAAAAAAAAAACATGTAAAAAACACTACATTACACCACACTACATTGAATAAAGTTTGAGACTACACCACTACATACCCCATATACCAATCCCCATATAAAGATGGCCCCCAGGGTGTTTTCGGCGTCAGAGGGATACGTTATTATTGCCTCCGACACCGAAACAGCCAGTGAGGATGAATGGGGGGGATCCTTCTTTCCTCCATTCATCCTCATCATCCTCATCATCCAGTGACGTGTCTGGGGGTAGCGTAGCGTACGCTGCCCCCCAGACACGTCTTTTCCGCCAGTACCGTCCCAATAAGAGATGACGGTATGGCGTAAAATTCTACAAACTCTGTGAGCGTACCTCAGGGTACTCTTACAGATTTAGGGTACGTGCACACTGCGGAATGGCGAAGAATAACCCTTTGTGCAGGCGCATGTCTCTACCCGTGTCATAGACTCCATTCTATGCACGGGCGGATTCCGTCGTCCATACAAAGAATGAATACGTTGGACAGAGAGCGGAATCCGCCCGTGCATAGAATGGAGTCTATGACACGGACGGAGACGTGCGCCTGCATCAGTCCGCTGGTGGGTGCCAGCTGTGGAATGCACGAAGGGTTATCTGTCGCGATTCCGCAGTGTGCACGTACCCTTAGAGTGTATGTAGGAAGGGACACCCGAATCCAGCCCCAGATGCCCCCTCCCCCCCCCCCCATCCTCGGAACAAGTGGAAAGATTGTCCGGGAACTGATCTTCCCACTGCTGGATAAAGGTTACCACCACCTGTACGGGGATAACTTTTATACCAGCACCCCCTCTTCCGGTCCCTCGCTGCCCGAGCTACTGTAGCTTGCGGCACGATACGAAAATATCAGAAGCAGTAATAAAGCCATAATATTTAGCAGCCATGGAGCGGACCCAGCGCTTCTGGATATGAAGGACCCCGTATCTCACCAGGACAACATTTTCCAGGTGACGTCCCCCACACTGGAGAACGGGAGACCCCAGAAGAAGAGTGTGGGGTAACAGGGGGATCAGGAAGGACACCATTTACCAGTGTGACACCTGTCCTGATCACCCCGGCCTCTGCATACTGGATTGCTTCAAGGCGCACCACACGTCACTGGGGTTCTACATTATCTAAATTCAGTCCCTTATTCCTATTTCAGGGGTCACGTTGATCCGGGGATTATTCTGATCGCCATTATGGAGTCGGGAAGGAATTTTCCCCTGTGATGAGGCTACTGTCGTCTGCCTTATGAGGGTTTTTTGCCTTCCTCTGGATCAACACAGATTGAGTTTGATGGACACCTGTCATTTTCAACCTTATAAACCAATAATTGGCCTAATACCCCCAAATAAATTAGAATGGTCCCTTTTCCCCAGCTAAGTAGGTATGGCCGCCATTCCCATTAGAGGATGCCATGATGCAATTACAAAGACTCTGTGCGGCCAGGACAGTAGAAACCCCCCACAAGTGACCCCATTCTGGAAACTACACCCCATAAGGAATCTAACAAGGGGGGCAGCGGGGATATGGCCCCCTGGTGACGGCCACATTTGGGACGTGAAAATGAAAAATACATGTTCTACGTAAGTGACTGTCACCAGTGGGGTCCATATGCTCACTGCACCCCTTGTTAGATTCCTTATGGGGTGTAGTTTCCAGAATGGGGTCACTTGTCGGGGGTTTCTACTGACCTGGCAGCACAGGAGCTTTGTAATTGCGACATGGCCTCCATCCTCCATTCCAGCCTCTAAATGGCGCTCTGTCCCTTTGGTGGCTTGCCCTGTGCCCATATGGCACATTATGTCCACATGTGGGGTATTTTCTTACTCAGGGGAAACTACCCTACACGTTTTGTGTTCATTTTCTTTTTTAACCCCTTGTGGAAATGGAAAAAATCAAGGCTAGACCAACATTTAGTGTAATTTTTGTAAACTTTTTACTCTAAATCATTAATCTTGTCATGATATTTTTATTTTCACAAGGGGCTAAAAGATAAAAAAAACAATAAATGTGTAGAGCAATTTCCCCTGAGTACGGAAATACCCCACATGTGGACATAAAGCGCCATGCGGGTGCAGGGTAAGCCTCCGAAGGGAAGGAGCGCCATTTCGTTTTTGAAGGCTGGATTTGGATGGAATGGATTTCGAGGGGCCATGTTGCATTCAAAAGGCCTCTGTGTTGCCAAGACAGTTGAAACCCCCCACAAGTGACCCCATTATGGAAACTACACCCCTCAAGGAATGTAACAAGGGGTGTATTGAGCATATGGACCCCACTGGTGACGGGCACAAATGTGGAACAATGTGGCGTGAAAATGAAATATTACATTTTTTACACTATAATGTTGGTTTAGCCTTGAATTTATCATTTTCACAAGGGGTTAAAAGAGAAAAAAACACACAATATGTGTAGAGCAATTTCCCCCGAGTCCGTAAATACCCCACATGTGGACATAAAGCGCCATGTTGGCGCAGGGCAAGCCTCCAAAGGGAAGGAGCGCCATTTGGATTTTGGAGGTTGGATTTGGCTAGAATGGATGATGAACGCCATGTCGCATTTACAGAGCCCTCGTGCTGCCAAAACACTGGAAACCCCCCACAAGTGACCCCATTCTGGAAACTGCACCCCTCAGGGAATCTAACAAGGGGTGCAGTGAGGATATGGACCCCTTGATGACGGGCACATTTGTGCCATGAAAGTGAAAAAATGAAATTTTTTACTTTTACGTCACATTGTTCCACATTTGTGCCCGTCACCAGTGGGGTCCATATGCTCACTGCACCCCTTGTTAGATTCCTTGAGGGGTGTAGTTTCCAGAATGGGGTCACTTGTGGGGGGTTTCCAGTGTCTTGGCAGCAAGAGGGCTCTGTAAATGCGACATGGCCCTTAAAATCCTTTCCAGTGAAATTCAGCTTCCAAAAGCCAATTGGCGCTCCTTCCCTTTGGAGGCTCGTCCTGCGCCCCCTTGGCACTTTATCGCCACATGTGGGGTATTTCCGTACTCGGGAGAAACTGTGCTACACATTTTGTGTCTTTTTTTTTTCCTCTTATCCCTTTAAGAAAATGAAAAATTGAAGGCTAGAACGTTTTAGTGTAAAAAATAAATTTTTCTTTTTTCACGCCATATTGTTCGGAAAATCTGTGAAGCACCTGTGGGGTCCAAATGCTCACCGCACCCCTTGTTACATTCCTTGAGGGGTGTAGTTTTCTAAATGGTGTCCCTTTAGGGGTGTTTTTTAGGTTTTGGCACCCCAGAGCCTCTGCCAACCTGAAGTGGTACAGTCAGAAATGACCAAATATAACGGAGGTGTTGAAATTCACTAGGCGCTCCTTTGTATCTGAGGCTTGTGGTTGCGTCAAATAGCGCAATAGGGCCACATATGGGGTATTTCTATAAACTGCAGAAACGGGGCAATAATTATTGAGGTGCATTTCTCTGGTAATAGGTTTATAATTATGAAAAATATTGGATTACAATAAAATCTCTGCACAGAAAATTAAAATTTTCAAATTTCTTACACACTTAGCTTTTATTTCTGTGACTCCCCTAAAGGGTTAAAACACTTTCTGGATATGCTTTTGCAGAGTGTGGGGGGTGCAGTTTCTGAAATGGGGTGCTTTGTGGGGCTTTCTAACATACAGGCCCCTCAAATACACTTTAAACCTGAACAGGTCCCTAAAAATATCTGATTTAGAAATTTTACTGAAAATTTGGAAATTTGCTGCTAATGTTTTAAGCTTCCTATTGTCTAAAAAAAATGAAAGATCGTTTAATAAATGCCGCCAAAATAAAGTAGACATGTTGCTAATGCTATTTAATATATAATTTATGTGGTATAACCACTTTCTGTATACGCAAAAAAGTTTCAAAGTTGGAAAAATGCATTTTTTCACATTATTTGGGGTTTTTTCATAAAGATTCGTTATGAGTATCGACTCCAATTTACCAGAAATGTAAAGTACAATATGTCACGAGAAAACAATCTCAGAATCAGCCGGATAGGTAAAAGCATTCCGAAGTTATTAATGAATAAAGTGACACTGGTCATATTCATAAAATTTGTCTCTGTCATTAAGGCCATTTCAGGCTCTGTCCTTAAGGGGTTAAGGGGGAGATTTGTGTGAGTGGCTGCTGAGGGGAACAGCTAGGGCTGTGATGACTCTGGTCTGCCTTCTCTCAATGACCGTCCTATTGCACTGCCTCTTACGGTCTTTTGGGGTGCTGGTCAGCCTTTCCCATCTCCACTGCTTTCCCTGCTGGACATCACCCCTGGTCAGGTTGGGTCAGTGACTTCATTGTCCAGCTCCTACTCTTTCACTTACTCACTTTGCTCTTCCTGCCCACTGAACATAACGACAGCCTCCCTTGATGGCAACTTCATCACTCATTTCACGTGCAGGTTGCTAGTCCACACCATCAAAATAACCAGAAGATGACGGATGCTCCAGTGTTTGGGCATCACTACACAGAAAATCCTTTAGGTAGCTCCTGGGATTCTTAAAGTACTTTAATGGAGTCCAATTTGGGAAAAGGACCCGAAAATAGCTCCTGGAAGTGAGCAAGGATGGGATGACTCTGTTGTTAAGATTGGGCAGGTTGGGAGGAAGGAGTGTCAGAGTGAGGTTCGTGGATTCCAGACTTTTGACTTCCCACAAGACTGGACTGTGTAGATGACTGTGTGGTGAACAAGTGAGTGGAAGCATTATCGGCTATCTACTTTATCACCTGTTCCTACTGCTCGGGCCTCAACAGTGGTGTACGCCAGCCCCTACTTAACTGTCCCATGAAGCCAAGGATGCTAGATAAGCATAATGCTGGCTGCCCCTCACCAGCACACATTGTACCTCCACTCTCTCGACCATTTCCGCACCCTTGTCCCTTTGCGCTAGCCTTTCGCATTGGAGCTGTTGAACTGTTTTCAATTGTGCACAAAACAGCAGTACCAAATTATTATTTTTATTGGAACACTCTCAGTATGCAGCCATATACCCTATATAAGATTTTTGAGCAATGCCTTCAGGCAACAGGCGTTCCAATGGTTAATATTACGTACAAAATGCAAAACAGTAGTACCAAATTATTGTATTTCTTTTGGCACACTCTCAGTTTACAGCTGTATACCCTTTATCTGAGGTTTTCACCAAGTAGATACACTGCAGTCTATTCCTCACAGTGCACTCCAACTGTCTGGCTATCTGAACACACTGATTTGCTGCTAACCAGTTTAATAGCTGTATATATGTGTGATCAATCTCTGCTATCTATAATTTTAGCCCTAACAAGCATTTTTTCACTTCCTTTGTGCTTTTAGTGCCTGTCCCACACCCCCTGCATAGTTATTGGTTAAAAAAAAAAAACACCAGGCAAGGTTGGAGGGGAATCAAATTTTTACTGCGTTTTTTTAACGAATACTCAATTAAAAATGAGTATTTCGAATAGTGTACTACTCGATCAAGCAGTACTTGCTCATCACTATGAGTGACTAATCTCCTGATGAGACCAGTTTCCAGTAGGGAGAAGTCTGCGCACAGTAAGATCTCTCCAGGCCCTAAGTTATTATGTAACTTCGAGACCTTGACGGATGCAAAATGTCTGTCTAAAGTCTATAGGGCCAAATAGGTTTGGCGGTCATGGGGGGGAGGGCATGAAGGATCAGCAAGGACTTCTTCCAGCTCATTCTCCTGATCGGTCACGGTCTGAACACTCAGATGCCGACCAATCAAAACTTATAACATGTCTCTGTGAAATACAAGAACAAGAGAGTCCAATAGCATCATACTCATACAATAACTTCTGCCATCTTCTCATACAATGGTATCTATCTCCTTATACACTACCACTATGGCCCCGTTCCCACTGAGCAAAGCTAGCAGAATTCCGCGACGGAATTGTCCGCCGCGGAATGCCGTTACCCTCCCGCTCATAAGGGGAGTCTATGGGAGGCGCGCGCTGCTGCTCTGTACGCGCTGAAGAATGAACATGTTCATTCTTCAGCGCGTACAGGGCAGGAGCGCGCGCCTCCCATAGACTCCCATTATGAGCGGGAGGCTAACGGCATTCCGCGCCGGACAATTCCGTTGCGGAATTCCGCTAGCTTTGCTCAGTGGGAACAGGGCCTATCTCCTCACACAATGGCTTCTGCTATCTCCTCATACAATGGCATCTGCTATATCCTCTTACAATACACCACTTCTATCTCCTCATACAATGGCTTCTGCTATCTCCTCATACAGTTCTATATTAGCACATGTAAGATGTGAAGCCTACAGCTCTATGTCTTATGGATGCCTGTAGGTAACACCTTCATGGCTGCTGTGTTAATGCACACAATAGCAGCGCTCTGTATTACAGTTCTGTCGCTAATGGATGTGTGGGTGATTTTTTTCAGACATCAGGGCTTCATGTGAGGACCAGGCCTCCTGCCCACTCATTCCTGCAGCAGAATGGAAGAGAAGCGCTGCTGCTGCATCTGTTACTGTGGAAACCGCCTAAAGTCTCGCGAGCGTTCCCCCAGTAGCGCCCGTAGACAAGCCTGGAGAGGCTCCGGGGAGAAGTCTCGCGAGACTTGGCCCGGGTGCTTCCGGTTGGAGAGGACAGAAGAGTCGCTGCGGTAGGCGAGGGAGAAGAAGAAGAAGAAGAGGTGAAGGTAGGTGCGAGAATGGACGGACATTGAGAGGCGGAACGTCCATATCCCTGAGCTTCAGTATCTATTGTGCCGTGCTCGTTATGGATGGGAGTGTATGTGTCGCCCACGCATGGAGAACAAGCATCAACCTCCATCTTGCTGTAATGAGAAGCTGGCAGTATTCTTCTGGGGGGACACCACCACCATGACAGGAGCCCGTGTCCCGCACACGTAATCTATCCGTATACTGTGTGAAGCTCTGCCAGTCCTATGGCTGCCTGTGGCTCCCCTGCTCTTGCTGTACTACTACAACCACCATCATGCACTGAGACCTTTTGGCTGCCAGGACATGATGGGGATTGCAGTTTTGCAACAGAAGGGGAGCCACAGGTTGGGGGGATACTGATTTACCATATCATCATTGAATGTATCTAAACCATATACTAGGTCCCTGGCACCATCATTCATCCGTGGGTAGGCGTTCAGCACAGAATGGCATGTAGTATACTGTTTGATTGGCATTGGCACTCTTGAGATGTAGTCTAGTTTTCGTGACCTCTTACTTCCATTATTTTTATAGTGTTCATTCAAGAGTATATATTGTTCAAGCAGGTACAGTGTAGATATCACATGGACATGTTATAGCAGGGATGGGAAACCTTCGGCCCTCCAGCTGTTTCAAAACTACAATTCCCACCATGCCTGGACAGCCAAAGTGAAGCTTTGGCTGTCCAGGCATGATGGGAATTGTAGTTTTGCAACAGATGGAGGGCTGAAGGTTTCCCATCCCTGTGTTATAGCATGATGTCCCATATGACAGAGGTACACGCCTCCTTTATCATGACAGAGGTACACGCCTCCTTTATCATGACAGAGGTACACGCCTCCTTTATCATGACAGAGGTACACACCTCCTTTATCATGACAGAGGTACACGCCTCCTTTATCATGACAGAGGTACACGCCTCCTTTATCATGACAGAGGTACACGCCCCCTTTATCAAAAACATGCATAAAAAGGTCCAAAAAAAGAGACTTGTAAAGCTTGCATTTAAGCTTTAAAATACACTGTGTGAACATATCCTAAGTCCACTAGCTTTAGTTGGCTGTCCTGGTATGATGGGAAGTGTAGTTTTGCAACAGCTGGAGGACTAAAGGTTTCCCATCCCTGTGCCCGATGCACTGAAGGAAACTGAACTCTTCTAATACTTCTATGAGAGCATACATTCAAGGTGTGACCAGCTGGCTTCTATCTAGATTTGAATGATTGTCCTCTCCTTGGATACCCCTACCCCTGGACATATGGCATATACCAGTCTGTTAGGACCCTACTGAAAGAATCCCTATAACAGTTATGGCAACCATTGGTACTCCAGCTGTTGCAAAACCACAATTGTCATCATACCTGGGCAGCCAAAGTCATATATTTGGCTGTCCAGGCATGATTTGTAGTTTTGCAATGGCTGGAGTCGCCATTAATGACTTATAACATACAAAAATGTAGACATCTGATCTGACTACATAGTCATGATGTCCAAGCCTGGAGAGTAAGAAGATGTCTGCTTATCTCGCCCATATTTGATACCAAAGCTTATTCAGCTACATTAAAAAACAACGTCAGAAGTTAGTATATACAGTGGTACATTGGTTTAAAAGAAACATGGATCAAGAGCGAAAATTTGCTTTGGTAAGAGTGGATTTGGATTGCAAGCATGGTCCTGGAATGAATTATGCTCGTAATCCAAGGCACCACAGTAATTTGATCAAACCTTATTGCCTCATGTACCACGTGCAGGTCTCCTGATACACACGAGTTCCCACTCTTGCACTGGTGCAGTGTTGGTCTGCCACCACCACTGCAAAGCCAGAGGCAATGGCTGTCAGCCAGCACCTAGTGTGAACAGATCTAAAAGCCCATTCCATGGTGGTATTTACCATGCACATCTTGCACATAACTTCCTGCTAATTGGTCACATAGGGCTCTTACTGGGAGGAGTACAAGACCACAAAGAATGGCTTTGCGGTGGTTGTGGTCGCCGACTGACACTGCGCCAGTGCTAGGAACTTGTGTATCAGAGACCTGCACGTGGTACGTGAGGCAATATGGTTTGATCAGATTATATACTAAGTTCTGATGTTGGATTTTAATGTAGCTGAACAAGCTTTGGTATCAAACATGGGTGACATGTGCAGCCGTTTTTTCATTCTGTAGGCTTGTACAAGTCATCCTATTAGAATTTCCCTGGTGGAAAAATGAGAAGTTATTTGAAAAAGTGGACTTTTCTTATATTCAGTAAAACACAGCTTATGGATATTAGCCATGTTTGTTGTATAACACTCTTTGGGCAGTACCTTTTGGTTTAGTACAGTATTTTTGTGATTGAAGTGAGATTAAAACTTGTTTAGAACCATTAGTTAGTCAGAAAGGATGTCCAGGAGAACAACAATTGAAATATACTGTCCTTACTGGATGTGCTAATAATGAATAACTACTGCTATATACAGTATATAGGCAGCATGGACGCACCAGTAAGCCAGTGTCTAATGTCACATGACTTATAGCTGTGATAACATGTCATATAGCTGCAGCTTTTCACCATCTGGGTCCCATGACATGATGCGATCAATAATCAGCACTTTTCCTTTATTGGTTATATATGGTCATATACCTTAATCTCTACCGAAATGGTTCATCTATCTATAACTGAGCAGTCCAAACATGACGTAAACCAGTTAGACTGGAATAGCAGGTTCTTAGGTAAACTTCCAAGTTAATATAATAGAAGAGATGTGGAAAAGGAAGGCTGGGTCACCTGACTGTAAGGTGTGGATTCCATGTTAGAAGACGTGTACATATACTTTGTAAGATGTATGTTATTTGTACATCTGTAGAAACCTAGTTTTAAACAGGACAGCTTTGTATACTTTATATTTGATCGTCCTCAATGCCTAAAGAGACTCTGTCAGTGGGTTTATGCTGCCCTGTCTAATGGTGTGTTCTCACAGGGAGATTTATCTGACAGATTTCTGAAGCTAAAGCCAGGAATGGATTTGAGAAGAGGAGAGATCTGTCTTTCTGACCTGTTCCCTGTTTATACTCTGTTCCTGGCTTTGGCTTAAAAAAATCAGTCCGATAAATCTCTGTGTAAATGCACCCTTTGAGTAGCATAAACTAGTGAAGCTAGAGAAGCTTAACAGAATGCTTACATTGTTTAAAGAGTCACTGTCGTATTTTTTTTTTTTTTTGCAGAAATCAATAGTCCAGGCGATTTTAAGAAACTTTGTAATTGGGTTTATTAGCCAAATATGTAATTATCTGCATTTAAAAAGCCTTTTCCCAGGTCCCCCCCTCCTCTCCTCTTTTCCATCCACTGCAAAAAATCTGAAAATTGTGACTTGTTGCATCAGACATACTCTGTCTGTTCCTATAGAGGGGGGAGGGGGAGGAGGGAGTTAGCCGACAACAGAAAGCAGATAACAGAGGATTACAGGCACAGAGCTGGGTGAACGCTGTAATCAGAGCTCAGAGAGGTCAGTGGTGACTGTCAGAGGAGTTAAAGGGTGAGGTATTTAGATTAACTCTTTGTTGTCCTATTTTGGTCTTTTATTTATCTGTCTCCATAGGAGAACAATGAAGACAGGGGGGAGAGCTTCAAACTGCTTTTTCATGACAAAAATGCATTTTTCGGCTAATAAACCCAATTACAAAGTTTCTTAAAATCGCCTGGACTATTAATTTCTGCAAAAAAAAATTTCAAGACAGTGACACTTTAAGGACTCTGAGCACCACACACCAGTCCTCTCCATTATGTATGTGTACTAGTGCTCCTCTGCCCAACAGGCCGCTGATTTTTGGTTGCTTGCCTGTACTGAGTGTATATATACGGTGTATAGGCAAACAGCTGACAATCACCAACCGGAGGAGATTGGTTTAGCTGACTTTAGTAATAAATGTATGGGATTTGTTAGTCCATAAAGTCCTGCATCAAAAATGTATAGCCGTATCCTTTTGGTGCCCGCACGTGATTGGGTAGAATGCCATGAAGAAAACAGTATATACAACATACAGCCACAAAAGGGCTCTTATTGCATTAAATGAAGGATTACTCAGATGAATACCTTACCCAGTGGATTCTGTACATTAGTACACGCCACCAGTTTTACCAATTAACCTCAAAAAGGAGATAAAAAGAAAAACATTTTGTTGGATTGAGTATAAAAAAAAAACTGATTAGTATTTATAAGTAAGGGTAGTCTGCCCTGTTTCATTCATGCTGCAACATTTTACTCAATTAAGATTTCCATATGACCTGATTGGCGCTGCTGCAAACATTGTACCTGTGCCATCTCTTCCTCTCATATAGGACTTATATAGATGTCTGGTGTGGTGCACTGGAGGTGGGCTCCTAGGGCACCCGTATCTCCATATCTCCTCCTCTTAGTGACGCGCCAGGCTGGGGTCAGACTTGATTCTGAAGGCAGCACGTCATTGAGGGGAGGAGATATCCGTGTACTGGGTGCCCACCTCCAGTGCACCAAACCAGATATTTGCATAAGTTCAAACAAGAAGACATCTCAGGATCAAGGTGGCAATGGGAGGAACAGATGCAACTGTTGCAGTGTGCAGCTCTGATCGGGTGATCTGGAAATCTTAACTTAATGGGGGTAGTGTCCTTTAGGTGGTCTTCCTGTAACTAATAAAGTTGTGCGACCACAGAGAAGTCAATTTAATTTGCTGTCATATGACTCATAGTCACGCATCCCTAGCCTAAACTGACTTTGACATTGGTGTATAGAAATTCATGGGACCCGTCATCTGATTTGTAAAAAAAAAAAAAAAGAAAAAAAAAAAAAAAAACTATTGTGAACAGCTGTCATTTAATTCTCCTGCTATTTTGCATACATACATATTTTCAGTGACTGTACCGGATTCTGCCAGATGCAGGTGGCATTCATAACAACACCTCCAACGTTGTTAAATGAATTCAGAAATTGAAAATAATGCTCCCTCTCTGTCCAAGTCTATAAATAATTGACAACCTGCCTGGATCTTTCTGGATCAGGGCACAATTCACACCATCTGTGCCAGATCTTGAGATGCATAATTTAGATCCTGACCCGGATATATGTTTTACAGCCGAATGTGGAGAAAGAGAATTTAAATATTCTCTGACTGCTAATGTGACACCTCACTGTATGGCTCCTGTTCCTTCCAGTGACAAGTAAAGTTATAATGTATTACCTATTCTTAACTGAAGGGGTATTTCACCAAATATTTTTTTTTCTTTCAAATCAACTGGTGCCAAAAAGTGCCAGAGATTTGTAATTTACTTCTATTATATTATTATATTTCTGACAGAGGTGGCAGCAGAGAGCACTGTGTCAGACTGTAGAGAATACACCACTTCCTGCAGGACATATAGTGGCTGATAAGTACTGGAAGGCTTGAGATTTTTAATAGAATTAAATTACAAATTTGGCACCAGTTGATTTAGGATCATCTTAGGCTACGTTCACATCAGCGTTTGACCATCCGGCACCATTCCGTCTACCTTTTCCGTTTTGGAGTAAGCAAAACGGAAACTGTTGGATCCGTTAAAATCCCCATAGATTCCCATGCTATTTTAGTGTGCTCCGTTTGCCCTAATTATGCTCCGTTTGCATGCAATCCGTTCAAGATCCGTTTTTTTGAACGGAAGAAAAAATAGTGTTTGCAGTATTTTTCTTTCCGTTTAAAAAAACGGATCACGAACGGAAAGTGCACTTCCGTTTTTTTTTTACATTGTAGTCAATGAGGACGATCTAAAACGGAAGGTATTTCCGTTCACATCGGTTTTTTCATCCGTTTTTGCACTTAGCATGCGCAGAAGCAGCAAGAAACCAAAGAAGAAAAATAAACGGATAGAAAAACGGATGCTGACTGATGCAAACGGATGCAAACTGATGTAAAAAAGTCAGTTTTTTTAAGCCAAAATACAAACGGACCAATAAAAAAAGATGAACATTTTGCAATCCGTTTGCATCAGTCTGCTCATCAGTTTATGCTCATCCGTTTAATTAATATAGACGGATCCGTTAGAAATAAAGAAAAACGCTAGTGTGGCTGAGCCCTTAGGGTTCTGTTTTGATCCTTACAACTATGTTTGATGCAGCTGTGTGGACGGCTTCATTTACCAAAAATGTCATGTCACCCCCAAAAAACCGCTTTAATGTCTAATCTACTAGGTGTCTCAATTCCCTGCAGTTTGCTGTTCATCATCTGTTAGGGCCTTTCTGTCTCTGATAACAGCGAGATAAAGACAGGACACAGGAAGTGGGGGTGGGGCTTAGCTACTTTTGTGTGCAGAAGAGAGAGATTAAGCCTGAGCTGTGTAACCGCAATCTCTGATACTGTCTGCCTCGAGAAGCTCCTTACTAATTCTGAAAGGTAAATCAATGCTTTCCTTTCAGCAGCAAGAGTTCAGAAAGGTGATTCAGCTGCACCATCTTTGGAGGAGCAATGATAAGTCTAAGCTATTCTGATATTATTGTTGTACTTTCCGTATTAATTTAGCTTTGTGTGTTATTTCAGGGAAGAGCACAAGCCCCTGATTTACTTTACACGATAATACCGATCATCCTGAGAACAGAGCCATGGGAAACATCTTTGGAAATCTGCTTAAAAGTCTTATTGGAAAGAAGGAAATGCGAATACTCATGGTGGGGCTTGATGCTGCAGGAAAGACCACTATATTATACAAACTGAAACTTGGAGAGATTGTGACCACAATCCCAACTATAGGTATAATACATGAAAATCTGTATCTTTTTGTTTATTTTTTTAAACTTTTCATTGTCAACACATTAGAATATAAACATCCAAACAGAGCTGCTCAGGCTTCGAGTAAGGCCCCCTTCACATTCATCTGGCGGTAAGGCTCAGATCCCCTTCGGCTTACCGTCTTTCCCCGAAAATAAGACAAACAAATAAGTGTCTTATATTCATTATTGCTCCCAAAGATGTGATATGTCTTGCTTTCAGGGGATATCTTATTTTTTCCATGGAGAATTCACACTTATTGTTGATCAAAAAATGTGTATATATTTATTATATACTGTACAATAGTTGTCATCACAAAGCAAAATAACCAAACATAACCCTGGTGGTAACTGGGGGGTCTTAGATTTGGGGGATGCCTTATTTAACGCTATCCTGTAAATCCTTTACTATGCCTTAATTTTGGAGGATGTCTTATTTTTGGGGAAACAGGGTAGTAGCAAAGGACTAGAGGGAAACTGATATTTGAACTGTTCCCATTTGTTTGAAATAAGACAGTTCAAACTATCCAGTGCTTGAATCTGGACGCCGGACACAAAGAATGAATCTGGTAACGCTCTTTTGTCCGTCGCCTCCAACAACTGATCATTGAATATAAGGATAAAACGCCTGATGACAACTGATACATTTTCGTAGCATCAGCTATCATCAGCTTCTGTTAAAGGGGTATTCCAGGGAAAATTGATAAATTGGTAATGGAAAGGGTTAACCAAGGTTACCCTTTCCTAATATACTTACCTGTCCTTTATTGCCCCCCCAAGGAGATCTCCGGTCCGGCTACGTGATCTTCCAGCTTGCGACTCGTGGATCCTCTTCTTCTTCCGGTTCGGTGACGTCACCATACCCGGCCGGCGTGTGGCTCTCTGTCTTATTAGCGGCAGAGCACTGAACCCTGACTGGCTTGGTAGCGTGTAGCCAATCAGGGTTTAGTGTTCTGCGTCTCCACACACACCAGTTACATCTGCAGGGCTGGCGTCAGCATGTCATTGTGAGGGGTCCCTGCGGGGTGCCATCCGACATCACTCTGCAGGACCCCCCCGGTGTTAGCGATGCCGACCTGAGTCCTACGGCGGGCGGTATTACTTCTTTCATAGCCACCAGACATCTGGAGCGGAGCAATGTCGCCCGCCGTATCCCTTCCCCTCCTGGCACTCAGAGTCGGCATCGCTGACACCCGGGGGAGGGGGGAGGTCCTGCAGAGTGATGTCGGATGTCACACAACAGCACCCTGCAGGGACCCCTCACAGTGACCTGCTGTACAGTTAGCTGATTCCCCCCGACCCCCCTCCCTGTGTAAAGCAATAAAAAAAATTCAAATATACCACCAAAAAACATTCCAAATAGCCTTGTAAGAAATAAAGTTTAGCTTCCATTAAGCAGAACCAATACTTTATTCTGCTCCTTTTTTTTTCACTGTGCTTGGTCCAAACAGCCATAAGACACTGGTGACCTGTACTTGTCTTAATGCAGACACGGGAATAATTTATCTAATAATCATGCAGTCCAGGACCTTGGGATACAGATACTTAGGATTTTAGATCCGAATAAATGCTAGTCGTTTTTTTTGTTGTTTTTTTAAGATGTAACACTTTAATTTACTCTCGTTTTGTTCTTCTCCTTTATAGGTTTCAATGTAGAAACAGTAGAATACAAGAACATTAGCTTTACAGTGTGGGATGTTGGTGGCCAAGACAAGATCCGGCCACTGTGGAGACATTACTTCCAGAATACTCAGGGTGAGCTGCTATATATATTCTGTATATACACAACAATAGCGACAATGAATTATTTTAGGTGACACAGTATATAGGGAATATATTCTAAAAATGTTTTACACAATGTCGTCACACAGACCATAAACATGACATACATTGTAGATAGAAAAAAATTGTCTCAAAATGTTTTGCCTAATGGTATCTATAGACCTACTAATTCTCTGCCCCTTCACCTTTACATTTCTTACGATTGATTGGTATTTCCATAATCTTTATGTTGGCCTGATGTATAATTTACCGCTTTTGCCAATGCATCTTAGGTTTTCAGGACCAGCAATTTAGAATAAGAGATTGTTCACGTATGATTGTACCCTGTCTCTAGTCATCACACTTTTGAGATATCTGCCACTGTAAATTTAAATAACAAGCAGTTGTTCAGTGCGCAATAATTTCCTTTATTTTTTAAAACAAATGTACCACTGGGTACATTGCTTGGTGTTTTTTACATGAGCAGACTGGCGCAGGGATGCCGGTGCAGCAGTCTCTTTTGTTGAACTGCCGCCCAGTTCCTGCGCACAGTACTAATCTATTACTAAGCACCGGCCGGGCATTAAACACTGGGGGTGGGCCCACCAGCCTACAGTGTGGCGATCTCTACTTCCCTCTGTGACGAGGCTCTATTAATTCTAATGGAGCCGTGTCACAGAGGGGAGGGGCTTTCGCCATGCGCAGATCTGTTCATGTAAAATACACCAAACAATGTACCTAGTGGTACGTTCGCTTTAAGCTTATTTGCGTTACCCAATCACCTTTTTTTGTAATCCCTCCTCCCTTCTATTAAGTATGGCATATGTTCCTAGTCATGTTTTGAGACCTCTAGTTAAACACTGACTGACTGACACTGACTTACTAAGTAAAGGGTTCTTGAGGTAGTGTGAGAGGTGCTTTGCATATTCTTTCTTCTCAGCTGCTACATCGTTGACCTCATGCTTTGCTGATGTCAATGATGATGGTGAGTGCAGGCAGGGCATGACCTCTGACAGCACCTTGGGTCAGGTCTGGATGCTGACAGATTCTCTTTAAAGGGGAACTCCGGGTAGAGGTTAAATAAATGACATTTCTGCAGAAGCATAAAGCATTACTTACCTATCTCTTCCATTTTTGAAACTATCAAAAATAAATGTATTTATTTTTTTTTTTTTTGGGGGGGGGGGGGTGTTCTGTTTTGTGTTTCTGCACTTCCTGGTTTATCAGTTGTACACAGAACTAAAGGTTCTAGAATGCAATGCTTTCCCTCAGCTGTTCATCACTGTCCTGCACCCTACCCATTCCCCACCCAAAGCTGTTGCAGGACACCTAGGCTGTGTTCACACATTGCAGTTTTATTTTGTTACTGAATTATTTGCAGTAATTTATGATTTCAGTGTGGCCCCACCCACACAGCACACTGTATTCTCTACCTGTAACACCACACAGCTCGCTGTATTCTCTACCTGTAACACCACACAGCACACTGTATTCTCTACCTGTAACACCACACAGCACTGTATTCTCTACCTGTAACACTACACAGCACACTGTATTCTCTACCTGTAACACCACACAGCACGCTGTATTCTCTACCTGTAACACCACACAGCACACTGTATTCTCTACCTGTAACACCACACAGCACTGTATTCTCTACCTGTAACACTACACAGCACACTGTATTCTCTACCTGTAACACCACACAGCACACTGTATTCTCTACCTGTAACACCACACAGCTCACTGTATTCTCTACCTGTAACACCACACAGCACGCTGTATTCTCTACCTGTAACACCACACAGCACGCTGTATTCTCTACCTGTAACGCTAATATTGGAATAAAGTAAAGAACTTTTTTTTAAAAAAAATTCTTTTCATTTCCACGCACATATTATGATCAAGCATCTGTTATCTTTGAAGTTGAGCCCCACAATAAGGCTCTGATCCTCTCTGCCGTTTAGCATCATTTACGTGTGTTACTGCATCATTTTTGTGAATACGCTGCAGTACTGCAATGACACTCCAACATGTGTGAACACAGCCCTAATTTCACTGCACACGTCTGCACAATTAGAGAAATCAGTGCAACACCTGTTTCTGGCCGGTCAGAGATGGTGAATCACTCACGGGTTTGGGGGAACCAGCCAAGCCTCCTGGCAGATCACGCCCTGCCCCCTGTCTGCATCATTAGCCTGATCTCAGCAAACACACACAATGTGAGACAGAGGCATGGAAGATTTGTCTCCTAAGGGGGGAGAGCATAAGGAGCAGGAGACAATGTGGATTTGCACAGGGGCCATTTTTTTCACTTCCTGGATTTCTATCAGCTACCAGTGTGGCAGAACCGTACAGATACAGTAATACATTGTATAGGCACATATATTTAACTTTTAACGTACTTTTAATAAAAATCAAGTTTTTCTTATCCGGAGTTCCCCTTTAAGAGTAGCTAAGCTGCAGTAACCCAGCATGACCACAATGGACAGAGCTATTAGCTTTCAGCCCTGTTCACTGTGTATGCAGGTGCCACCGCACTGAATATCTGGTGGGCTGTCGAATTTCCACTGATTAGATATTGACAGGATTATCTTGAGGATAAACCACCAGTGAAAAGTCCTGGAAAACCCATTTAAACATGACAGAGGCAGAGAGCTGTAGTCAGATAATATACTCAAAAAGACTACCCTAAACTCCTATTAGACAGTGCAGGTAAGCTTTAGTCAGTGAATCCTAGCTAAAGCCATGTTACATAAAGCAAACAAGCAGCCATGTTGTCAACACTTACACTACCAGGTCAGCCAGTACTGACTTACATACTTGAATGTATTTTTCAGCACCACACCTGTGTTTTTCCTAGAATTTCTGATTTCCATTAGAACCAGTAAAATCATCTGTTTTCCATCCTATTTTTGCAGGGTTAATATTTGTGGTTGACAGTAATGACCGAGAACGGGTTAATGAGGCACGTGAGGAGTTAATGAGGATGCTGGCAGAAGATGAGCTGCGGGATGCCGTACTGCTTGTTTTTGCAAATAAACAGGTTGGTTTAATATGTAGCAATTCTCTGTGTGATGTCTCTCATATTCATTCTAAGTATATTGGTTCCTAATGAGATCTCTTTCTTTATCATATCTCTTCAGGACCTTCCTAACGCTATGAATGCTGCAGAAATCACAGACAAACTGGGCCTTCATTCTCTCCGTCATCGCAACTGGTACATCCAGTCCACTTGTGCCACCAGTGGCGATGGTCTCTATGAGGGCCTGGACTGGCTAGCCAACCAACTAAAGAACAAGAAGTAATGATTCATGGCCCTACCTCAGCCTCCCCAGCGTGCGCCTGACTCTTCCTCCCCAATCCCCTCCATCCAAAATTCCCTCTTCAGCCAGGGCAGGTTGGGGTTGGCTACCGACACAGACCACCCTATCCCACCTGCTTCTCCTGGTTCCACACTCGCTTACTTTGCCGTTTTGGTTTGGGGTGTTTTTATCGGGTGCCGTGTTTCTTCTGACTCATCCAGCTGCTGTTACTTGCTCTTTATTTGTCCTTTTGGAGATTTTGGGTGGGGGAGGACTTGTGAGATTTGGCAGTACATGCCATAGCAATCTACCCCCTGTAGACAGGGATGGTACAGAAAGGATTTGGGAGCTGTGCTGTTTTGTGTCTGTATGTTCTGTGGAAGCTCCCTATGCTGAAGATTGAGAGATGTATTTGGCTTATCGTGTTTGTTTTTAAGGCAGGTTGTCTTCAGTGCTTCATACAAGAATATTTAGTACACCTACCAAGTGAGTTTTGTTTTGTTTTTTATTTTCCATTCAAGGAAAGGGTACATCATATTTGGGTCCGTTAAATGACTGGAACGGTAATTTATTAACATTACATCTAATCCAAGGCTGTATACTTAATAAGGATCTCATTTTGTCTGGTATTCCCTGGTATAGATCAACCTAGATCTTTCAGGGTGGTGCTGAAATCGCACTCCGCTGCTCTTGTGCTTCATTTATATCCGATACACACAAGAGCTGGCTTCTTTACTGTGTTTGAAGTGAAGTGTAGTGCTATGAAGATTTCATGGTTGTTAGCGAAATGAATCCCACGTACTCCGGTGGTAAAAACTAACTGCAAAAGCCATAGTATTTATTTCCTTTACAACTGTATTAAGCCAGTGGGAAAGTTTAATGTATATGAGCTGTGCATGTGGGTTGTCCTTTTAGTTTCTAAACACCTGCTGTAATGAAATAAGAGGTTATTTGAGCACATTGTGCTCTAGTCTCACCACCCTTATTTATAATGACTGGAGCAGCTCCCGATGAAGTCATTGTGGCGATCTCCACTCCTCCTGTCAGTTACATCACTGGGAGTCCATCCAGCTGATGACCTTCCAATAGCATCATATTTGCATTGAAACCTTTAAGTGAAATTAAGATTTTTTTTTTCTTCGTAGAATCGGCACAGGCACTTCTATTTGAAACTCTATATATATCTATATTTTTTAATTTAGTTTTAATCTGTTTTGTCCTGGTAATTCTGCTAAATGAAAGTAAACAGACCATCGCACTCATGGTTTTCAGCTGAATACTTTTGCGACTCTGTGAATCAAACAGCATGACAGGGATTTAGTGTTAAGGTGATTCATCTTTACATCATAGATATGAAACAGATTTTCCAAGTGACCTTTTTCTGTCTGCAAAATGTTTTCAGATGGAATAATAAGGATTATTGAAATGACAAGAGTGTCAGATACCAAAATCACTCCTCATATCATTTTTTTTTTTTTTTTTTGTCTTCTCCCCCCCCCCCCCCCCCCCCCCCCCAAAGAAATCTGAGCGTCAGCGAGATTGCGTTTTCTGTGGACCCAGGAAGGGTAACATTTGGCCCTTGGCAGTTAGCACAGCATCATGGGAGATATTATTCAAAAACAGCACACCAACAGTAATCTTTACTTACTGCTGCTGTTCTTTTCTTTCTGTGTTTCTATCTCCCATTTTCTCCGAGAGAACCTCCGCTACTGTAGGACATCAAACAGGAGGCTATCATATTGTAGTAAAAATCGATTTGTTAATCTCTGCATTAGCATTAATGAATTATAGACTTGTTATATGACAAACTCAATGATTTCATTTAACCCTACAAACCCAACTTCAGTGTAAGATATTGTTCCTGTATCTTAACTGAGATTGGCAGCTGACCAGTCAGCGCTTCTATGTGAATGAGCTAGTGAGAAGACTGATGCTACCTTAACCGCAGGCAGTATAAAATAGCGTCAGGAACCCTTGTTACATTTCGCTATGGTTGAGGAGAAAACATAGTTTGAAAACAAGTCTAGAATGGGGAGGATAGTCACGGGGACGGCTCCCTATGTGTGCATATATGTCACTATTCATGCTGACAATGGTTTGGGCAGCATCAATCTCTTGATAGCCCTTTTAAGGTAAGATTTTCTTCATGTGAAAATTTTTTGGATGGGATGGAACTGGTAGTGCCAGACTTCAATAGTAATCCATCTGCATTTTGTTGATAGCACAGTTCTGCAGTGAATGATTCATAGAAACTACAGTATTCATTACTCCAGAAAAGTTAAAATTGACCGTAAAGCTGTGTACAGCTGTCAGTTCGAGTCATCAAACCCGTAGTTAGGCCAGGGCTTATGTCTATGAAGCAGATGAAAAATGTGTCCGTATAACGCTTCTGAAGACCCAGCCTAACTGGTTGCTGTAAACATGACGGCACAATGCTTCAGTATTCAGGAAGGGGATGACAAACTTGCAGGAAGGCGTTCCACATGAAAGGCGCAAAGGACCACTGCAGTCAGGTTATTTAGTTTTATCCTGACATTTTGCAATAAAAAAAGTATAAAAAATGCTGTAGAGGCAAAACATGGCACATGGATGGCTAGTAAAAAAAATAACTGCGCTGCGCTCTTTGTTTTTTTTATGTTATTGCAATGGGCATTGCAACTTTTTTTTTTATATACTTTTTAAATAGAAAAAGTCTTTATTTCAACTTTATCTATTCCGATGCCAAATACTAGTAGAGGTACTTTCAGGCATTTTACACTTACACCACAGAAGGGCCCATGCTATTGCTTGGCCTATTTACCGTGATGTATTCCTTAAAGGCAAACAACCTCTACCCTCAAGATTTGGCTGAGACAGCAGATACAAAGACAGATGTGATGAGGAGACGCTAAAATAAATAAAAAGATGTATAAGTTTCTCTTTATTGTACAAGTGCTGTTTACTTTAACCCTTAAGTGCTACAATGTAAAATAAAATCCAGACGAATTTAGGAAGTACCGTCCATGACCGTATCTGAAGATGAATCTGTTTACTGCTGCTACTTGAGACTCTCGGGTGCTGCTGGTACTTGAGACTCTCGGGTGCTTTTGACTATATCTCCGTGTTGGGAAGAAGTGGGATTTCTAAACCTGAGCTGCCGTTGTCCTCTTTCAGACCATGTAGTGCACTTTTTACATAAGGGACCATTTTGTTTTCTCCAGTGATGGTTGATTTGATATTTATTGATATTGTTTGGTTGTAACCCGGTTACTTTTCTGGTGTTTCTTTTCTTCTCATAACTTAGTTGATGCTGTTGCCTCAGTAGACTTTTTCAACTTGTACTCTATCTCTACTCTTTTACCTCTGGTCTGTGTGGTGTATAGTGGAACGTATGGTTTCAGCTGGTTATTCTCTTTTTGTTTGTATATTTTGGAATGTAAGCTGTATGTGTTCAAAAGAAAAGAATTAAACCACTGGAAGCAAGACAAAGCCTTGTTTCTTTTCTTTTATTTATCGGTGACTACTTTAACGTGTGAATATGGAGCCAAGGTTTGGGTAACTCCATTCTTCTTCATCATCTAATGTGAGCAAACACTATTGCCGCTATGGTGAAATTCCAGCCCGGGTTCTGCTGTTAAAATACTCCTGGTGCACGGTCCCTCGAGTGTGATCTCCTCATTTCTTCTGAAGTATTGCAATATTATCACTTTGAACTGTGTATGGTGCTGTCAGACCTTGAAGGTGACGCTCTAAAGAATGAAAGAGAGATGAACTTAAACACAATGGCCTTTATAATCTACTTACAAGGCAGAGAAATAATGGCTGTTTTCTTCATTAAGTAACTTTTTTTTTTTTTTCTTTTGATCTCTGCTAAAATGTTTTAATGACCGCCAAGTAGACGGAGACATTTTCAGTTTTTCATGTTACCATTTATTATAGCTCACAGCCTAGTACTTTTGCTCTATGCACCCTGTGCTATGCTGCGCATTGAGTATTGCCAGGACGGACAGATCAGAGCTTTCTGCCTAACTGCTCTCTTACCCCACACCTCAAACAGCAATTTTTATTAAGGAAAAGCTATCCGTTGTTGAGGTCTGTGTCTGCACCCTCCTGGTACTAAATGGGTAGAAAGGTAACTAAAGGATTTTTTTCAAAGAAGTAGATCTCACACTGGTGTAATAGCTCCTGTTTTGTAGGAACCATGACAAACACGATGGATCCTTTTTGCCACAGATCCCATTAAAGCTAGGTTTACATTAAGTTTTTTTCTTTCTGCTTAACGGGAAAAAAAAAGATGCTGTTGTATGTCATACTGAAGAATCCATTTCCCATCGACTTGCATAAAAAAAAAAAAAATCTAAATTGAATGCAATGGACTGCATATAACAGGCTCAGTAACCGAGTGCCAGTCAACAAGATCAGTGCTTCTTTACAAAGTGGATTGGGCCATCTAATAGACTACGTTTACACACAGTGGCCCAGAGTTATTAATCTGTCTGAGGAGTAAAAAACTGGTTTTCACATAACTATTCTGAACAGTTTTACTTTACCAGAACAATTTGAGAAATTAAAGCTAAGCTGTAATTGGATGCGTTTAACAAAGTTTTTGGTCTCAGTTGCTCTTTTCTTAGCCCTTTTACATATCACAAATGTTTGTTTTTAATTATTCTACTGAAATCAGGGGAAAATGGTAACATTCAGTAAAATGCTATGGCTCAAATTTTACCTCCTTAGGGTGGGTTCACACTACGGAATTCTCACTGATAAACTCAGCGGAATTCCGCCGCCTGCACACGCTCATGGATGTGCGCCTTTCCGCCGGCTCCATAGACACAATTCTATGGGCCGGCTGATTCCGCATTCCGCCGAAAGAACTGAAATGTTAATTCTTTCGGCGGAATGCGGAATCAGCCGGCCCATAGAATGGTGTCTATGGAGCCGACGGAAAGACGCGCGTCCATGAGCGTGTGCAGCCAGCGGAATTCCGCTGAGTTTATCAGCGAGAATTCCGTAGTGTGAACCCACCCTTAAAGGGGAACTATCAGCAGGTTAGGCGAACCTAACCTGCTAATAATATCTCCCTATTGTACTCAGGGTGCTTACGAGGAAGGTATGTCGCTTACCTTCCTCCTAGGATCCGGTCCTGGGCTGTTAATCTGGGTAAACTCCGCTTAGGAGCACTGCTGTGTCATAGGTGGGATGACGCGGCAGTGCTCCTAAGGGTACATTCACACTGTGGGAAACATGAGGAGGCTAAGTGGATT
Organism: Dendropsophus ebraccatus; assembly: GCF_027789765.1. Taxonomy (NCBI): domain Eukaryota; kingdom Metazoa; phylum Chordata; class Amphibia; order Anura; family Hylidae; genus Dendropsophus; species Dendropsophus ebraccatus. The sequence continues at coordinate 48,422,656 of NC_091458.1, forward strand.
CCACCGGTCGGCCTCCTCTTGAAGTTTTACCCGTCACATAGACTCAATGATATTTGCCGGCGTATTCCGCTGTCCGCCCAAAGAATTGACATGTCCAGGATTAGAGGCTGACTTTTTTGCCCTACAGCAAGGGATTACTACCCTGGTTTCTTCTGTATTGGGAAGACTTGAGGGCACCTTAGTGAGCCTGCCCTACCACCTCCATACTGTAAATGACCATCCATATGTTTACAAAAAGGACAGAGTACAGGAGAACACAAACTAAAGGGTGAGAAAGGGACAGAAAACACGGCTCATCAGTTCATCTAAAGGGAGATACCCTGGCTGTTGAAAGCATGCCCACTCTCACTGGGCCTAACAAAAGCAGAGGACAGAAGGACTACCAAGAGAATAGCTCCATTACGCTTCCCAGGCGGGAGACTCGATGAAAAAGGCCTGAGAATCTTGCAGAATCAGTAAAGGAAATCCAAGGGAACAAAATCTTCAGAAACTTCTCTGAGCAGACCTATGCCTCAGCCACCAGTTCCTCCACTCTCTGAATATTAAGTTCACTATACCACTCAGATAGCGTTGGGAGTAACCATAGTTCGCCGGTGCCTTGGCATCACTGTCCTTGCAGCAGCTAACCGTTACCTCAGAATTCCCTCCTTTTGAGCTGCCAAAGTTCCAAATAGCGGCGAAAGCAGGACAACCTAAGGCTTATGAAATAACTTTTTCCCTGCATATGCTTTATACACCTTTAGCGATGACTATACATTTTTAAGCCCGCTCTAAACAGATAAGCTGAGGCTCCCGGTTTTGCCCATCCTCAGCTGATCACTGTCACTTTTAGGCTGGCTGATTATCGGCCGAAGGAATGTTTCTTGCAACACTCTTGGCTCATAATTGGCCAGTGTAAAAGGCCTTAAAGCTCGGACGTCCTGAGAAGAGAAGACCACCTTAAAGTGATCTGTACAGCATTTCAGCGAAAAGTGACATCAGTAGATGGCAAAGACGATAGCAGCTCAGCCCCATCTTTCCTATATGAATGACTTTGCCTAGGTCACATAGATTACATAGCATGCTTAGTGATCCAAATAATAGGGTCTGGAGATGTTCATTGTGTCTATGTCCATGAGACTTGCTGTAAATCATATCACTAAATGTTAAAACAGCTCAGGCACAATGGCATAGTAATGTACTAAAAATAACATTACCATCAGAAAAAAAGAACATGTTTTACTATCTGGTGATACATTTCTTTTAAGGTACAGAGGTGGAACAGAACAGACCCCGGGCATCCATATGAGTAATCACTTGTATCAGACAAGATAAACGTAACTTAATAGTAAATCTAGGTACATATGAATGCTATTTTTAAACAGGATATGAGCTTTTCTATTCTCTTCTCCCTATCCCAATTCAGAGACCTACAAACTGGTATTTTAAACACTTCCACATGACAAATACTGTATGAACAATGTGGTTAAACTATATGACGAAAGAACCTTTTTAATCTTGTGGATCATAAGAAAGAAGGTTGAATCGCTGTAACAGTCCATAATCTTTTCTGCACCCTGACTCGGTCCCAAAAGACTTGAGACTTAGGGGAAAAAGAAACACGGGATGGTTTCTCCATCTTAAAGTGTCACTATAGTTTGTGTTTTTTTGCAGAAGTCAATAGTACATGCGATTTTAAGAAACGTTGTAGTTGGGTTTATAAGGCAAATATGCCATTATCTGCATTCAAAATGACTTTCCCCGGGCCCCCCTCCCTCCTCTCTCTCTCTCTCTCTCTCATTCACTGCTCATTATCAGGAAATCTTGACTCTTTTACATCAGTCGGACCCTGTCTGTTCTATGGAGAGGGGAGGAGGGAGATTAGTCGCCAGCAGAGAGCAGAGAACAAAGGATTACACAGTGGGAGCTGTGTGAAGCTGGTATTCAGAGGTCAGAGAGGTCAGTGCTCCCCCCCTCCCTCCCCCCCACCTCCCTCTAGGGCATATCCAGCGCCCATTATCTCTCATCATTATCACCCCAACCTCACCCCCCCTCCTCTCTCCCCCCCTCCCCTCCCATATATATACAGTACGTACGTTATATGACTCCTGTAAGAAACCTTGCAGTAAAAGCCTACGAGTTATGATGGTTATGCTTTAAACCCATGTATCGGTTCATTGTGTTTTATGTATTTTATGTAAAACTGCACTGACTATGCCTTCTATTGTACTACTGCTAAAAAAATTTAATAAATCTTGATTTGAAAAAAAAAAAAAAAAAAAAAGAGGTCAGTGCTGATGTCAGAGGAGATAGCCCTGTGATGTAGCTGTAAATTAACTCTTTGTTGTCCTGTTTTGGTGCCTCATCTCCCTCAACCCCTCCCCTCTCCATAGACAATCATGAAGACAGGAGGAGCTTCAAACTGCTTTTTCATGATAAAAATGCATTTTTCGGCTAATAAACCCAAATACAAAGTTTCTTAATCGCCTGGACTATTGAATTCTGCAAAAAAAAAAAAAAAAAAAAAAAAAAATCAACACGACCGTGACACTTTAACCCCTAGACGACCCAGGGCGTATAGTTACGCAATGGAAGTCTGTCCCCAGACGACCTAGGGCGTAACTGTACGCCCTGGGTGTTTCTCCCGCTATGAAGCGCGCTGCAGCGTGTCATTACCGGTGAGGTCCCGGCTGCTGATTGCACCCGGGACCTCACCGGTAATGACACGCTGCAGCGATCGCGCTGCCGCGTGTCATTAACTCCTTAAACGCCGCGATCGTGGCGCGACCGTGGCGTTTAAGTGTAAGTCACAGGGGGAGTCCCCTGTCACTTACCGATCGGGACCCCCGCAGTGTGACTGCTGGGGTCCCGATCGGTAAAACGGACCGCCGGACGTCTCTCACCTGCCTCCGTGCGGTCCGATCGGCGATCTGCTACACTAAGCCTGCACAGGCAGGCTCAATGAGCAGATCGCCGATAACACTGATCAATGCTATGCCTATGGCATAGCATTCATCAGTGTAGAAATCAAACTAATGTATGTATAAGTCCCCCAAAGGGACTTCAAATGTGTAAAAAAAAAAAAAGTTAAAAACACCAATACACTACCCCAAAACCCCTCCCCCAATAAAAGTTGAAATCACCCCCCTTTCCCATTATATAAATAAAACATAAAAATAAATAAACAAATAAACATATAATACACTGTAGCGTGCGTAATTGTCCGATCTATTAAAATATAACAAGCGTCATTGCGAACGGTAAACGGCGTGCACGAAAAGAGGGAAAAAAGTGCGCGGATTACCGATTTTATGTTACATTATATATAAAAAAAATTAAAAAGTGATCAAAACGTCCGATCTTCACAAATATGGTATTAATAAAAACTAGAGATCATGGCGGAAAAAATTACACCCCATACAGCCCCGTAGGTGAAAAAATAAAACCGTTATAAGCGTCACAATAGGCCCATTTTATTTATAATTAATTGCCAAAAAAAAGGATTTCATTTAAAAAAAATTATAAAATTAAAGAATCTGTGTAAACCTGCATATGGTTGTGTTCGGACTGACCTATAGAGTAATAGTATCATGTCGCTGTTACCATATAGTGCATTACGTAGACACAGGAACCCCCCAAACGTTACCATATTGCATTCTTTCTTACGATTTCACCTATTTATATCTTCATAAATAATATATTTGGAATTCCATCATACATGTTATGGTAAAATGAATGACGCCATTACACAGTACAACTATTCCTGTAACAAATAAGCCCTTACATGGCCTTGTAGATAGAAAACTGAGAGTGCTGGAGCTCTTAGAAGGGGAGGAGGGAAAAACGGAAACACTAAGATCAAACCACTGACCACTGGGTCATTTTGGGCCTGGTCCTCAAAGGGTTAAGGTTCAGAAAGTTGAAAATAATTTGTACTGGTGTAAATTCTAGAAAGCGAGTACTTGTTTTAAAGTAATTTTTTTTCCTACATAACATTTTGTAGCCTCTGGTGCCCTGTTTTTAAACAGTTTAACCCCTCTTTCAGAGATATAGGGATTTTATTGTTTCAAAATAATCCAAAATGGAATCACACTCTGAACTCTATAATGGGCCAAAAAAAAATGTGTTAATGCTCACTGAGGTGTGTGGGAACCCCAGGGGAGTATGAATGTGAGGCTCTGTGGGTGTAAATAAGACCTGCGCTATGTGATTGTGAGTATGAGGGGGTATGGATTACATAGGGGGCATTGGAGGCACGTGGGACATGAATTAGGCTCAACAGTCTGTGCATATGAGGCAGAGGGGTGTGCGAATTGGTCTCACACCCCCTTAGGCCTTGGGCTCTAACCAAGATAGCATTTAGAGTAAGGGCCCTATTCCACAGTAACAAGAATTGGCCTGATTCGGCCAATTATCACTCTGTGAAATAGAGAGAACGATCAGCCTATGATCGTGTCATCGGCTGATCGTTCATTTAGGGCCAGACCTAAAATCATCGTTCCCCCACCGCGCATCGCTACGGTTGAATAGTGGTGCATGGCGGGCGACCGATGATTTGAGAAGCAGCAGCAGCAGCATACATTACCTATCAGGTCTTCTGCTCAGCTCCGTCTTCCTCCCCGGGTCCCGCGCGCTCTGGCTTAGTCTGTTTAAGTCTAATCATTGAAGTCCGGTTTCCAATTATCCACTGATTAAGTCTCCTTATGAATACCTATAAAGGCTCCATAGCTTTGAAACGCGTCCAGCCTTTTATTATACCATTTTTATAATTTTTATCATCTTTTTTGCACCATCTTTTATGATCATTTTTATCATCAATTTTTTCCACAATAAGAACAACATCTGATGCATGCACATTCCCATTGATTCATCTAAAAAAGACTGTACAATCAAGAGACAGCAGTTATTCATCCAAACACAGGATATTAGCGATCATACAGATGAATGAATGAGATTAACCTCCATATAAGAGACTAATATATGAACTCATTTTCTATTACAAGAGACTATCATAAGAATTTATGCATTTACATTTGCCAATATTGGATTTTTTCCTTTTTCTTTTGTCGACTTTTTGATTTTTATTTTTTATGTTTTGCTTTTAATTAGAGATCTCTAAGCTATGTTTTTTTGTACCCTTTAACCCACATCAATTTTTAACTGATATATTTGCTATAATAAATCCAAGTGAATAAGTAATTACTGTATGTGTATATCTAACTATCACTGGTTTACAACTTCACTTTACATCACTAGCTACTTGAGGACCTCACTATACACTCTTGTCTGTTTTCTTAATAATGAAGTAGGCAGTGGCTGCAAATAAACTGATAAAATATGTCTTCACTTGTCATATATGTCATCACTTTCATGCTGTCCGAACCCGAATCATTGGGCGCGATTCTTAATGGCTTCTCCACATCCTACTGGTTCACCTCAAGCACTTTCAGGTTAGTCCGAACCCGAGCGTGCAGCATTTGATCACCAGTGAATAAAGAAGTTGGATGCAGCCCTAGAGTTTCCAACTTCTTTAGCCACCAGTAATGAAATGCCATACCCTTGGGTTCGGATGAAACGGACAGTGCTTGAGGTTCACACAACCACGAGCAGCTGATTCATTGTCAGGACAGCCCAAGGCTTCTGCTAGGCCTTTCCTGGCCGTCTGGCTTGGCAATTGATAAAGCCTGCCTACATCAGGTGGTACCAGTGAAGCACTATCTAGGTACTGCATTAAAGCGGCTCTGTACCCACAATCTGACCCCCCCCCCCCCAAACCAATTGTACCTTCAGATAGCTGCCTTTAATCCAAGATCTGTCCTGGGGTCCGTTCGGCAGGTGATGCAGTCATTGTCCTAAAAAGCAACTTTTAAACTTGCAGCCCCATGCCCAACAGATGTAGCCTAGATTGTGTATGCATTAGGCTGGCACAACCTCTCTGTCCCTCCTCCCCACCCTCCTCATCATTAGAAATTCTCCAGGCAGATTGTCTCCTATTCCCCACCTGTGTCAGCATGGCACATGGGCTGGATCGTTAAAGCACCTGTGCAATGTTCAGACAGGAAAAAATGTTTCAATGGCATTCCTAATGATGAAGAGGGTGGGGAGGAGGGACGGAGGGGTAGTGCAAAGTTAGGGCACAGATACTTCTGTAGGGCACAGGGCTGCATGTTTAAAAGTTGTTTTTTAGGACAATAACTGCATCACCTGCCGAACGGACTGCAGGACAGATCTTGGAGTAAAAGCAGCTATCCGAAGGTACAAGTGATTTTGGGGGGTCAGATTGTGGATAAAGAGTCACTTTAACCTGTATATGGAATGGAGTTACTGCTGCCCTAAGGTAAAATCATATCCTGTTAGACATTTAATAAAATGTCTTCAAAAGGTCTGATCTACTCAAACATAGTGGTAATAATAATAATAATAGTAGTAGTAATAATAATAATAAAAAAATACAGATTATAGTGTCAATAGAAAAACAGAAAACATGAAAGATTGTTGGCAGAAAAGTCGCTCCTGGTCCATCTAAAATGCCCAATTAGTATTTTCGTTCTTATTATCTTAGGATAGATATATGTATCTCCCAGGCATGTTTACACTCAGTTAATGTAGATTTACCAACCACAACATAATGGAATCTATAGAAATTGGGTATCATTGTAATCATTATAAGCTGAGGAATACAGATATTTTGTCAACTTTATCACACGATGAACAATGTAAAAACTAAATCCCCCTTAAATTTATAAAAAGTTTTTTTTTCACTTCCACCAACCAAACACATTTTATTCCTGTTTTGCAGAATAATTTGTGAATAAAAAAGTTAGTTGTTACAAAGTACGCTTGGTCCTCCAAAACACCTGCCATTATGTGGAAAAGAGGAGAAAAGGCAAATACAAAAACTTTTATTTTCATTGCTCTTATGGCAAAATAAACATGTAATACCAACCAGAACATATGCACAAGAGTTTTTGGGAAAGGTTTCCCCACTTTCCTATATAGCATTATGGTACAAAGCTTATCTTTTTCCTGATTTATTTTATTTTGCATCCTGGGAGTAGCAGTATAATGCACAGTAAGGTGTGTGTGTTTTTTCTAATTGGCAGTAAAATGGATGAATAAAAGAGATGAGAGCCGTAAGGAAGTAGGTGCCTAATTTCACAGACAAGATAAAGGCCTGGTTTCCATTACAGGAAGCTTGTTGTAAGTGATGATGATGGATGCCTTCAGAAGTTTTGCTGCATCCAGAAAAATGCACAATGCAATGTTTGCTTTAGTGGTTGTGACTAGCGGTCAAGTTAATAAAAAGGCCATAAAATTTTCATTGATTTCCTTTTATAATTAATTGGGTTGCGCCACCTTTTCCTGTACATTTACTATACAAAGAACATAAATACGTTTTTATGATCAGATCAGTTTAAGCATTACTTTTATTTGCAGTAACTTTTACATGTCCTCAGACACGGTTAGGTCAGGTGAAGCCGTCCAACCAACCTCTCCCCCCCCCCCCCTACAAACCCTACAAACTTAAAGGGATATTCTGAAGAACACAATTTGCGTAATTCTTTCCAATCCAACCCAATCCTCCCTGCTGCCACCTCTGTCCAAGTCTGGAACTATCCGGAGCAAATCTGTTTATTATCCTGCCCTGGACAGTTCCTGACATGGACAGAGGTGGCAGCAGAGAGCACTGTGTCAGATTGGAAAGAATACACTACTGCAGGGCATACATCGGTTGATAAGTACTAGAAGGATAGATTTTATTTTTACATATTGGTAATTTACCAATTTGAACTTTTTGTCACCAGCTAATTTATTTATTTTTTTCCTAGTAAGTTTCTTCCTACTATTTTCTTTTACTAAAATTCATTCTGGTGAAGAAACAGGTAGCTGGACACCATGAAATAGCCAGCAGAACTGACCTGTTTTGACCACATTGAACTCTTGTGTGCTGAGCTTTACCATAAGGTTGAGGAGAAATACCTTGCAGTGCAATCATACTTCTACAAAGCCTTGGGTTACAACATTTTCCCCAAATATCTTCATAACCTGACAGCGTGAGTGGAAAATGTCTGCATTTGTCTGAGTTGTAACTGCTGTGAGTGGAGGATTATTTAAGGAATGTAAAATTTGATAAGTAGAATATTCATGTTAAAGCGGGCCTGTCAGGTGTGTGCTACCTGTCAGGTGTGGGCGGCATGGGGTAGAGGGGGGACGCTGAGCTCAGGAATATTTAGCTATTTGGCTATGATTCAGTATTTTCATGCAGGAAGCTGTTTAAAGGGGTATTCACCAAAAATATTATTTTTTTTCTCAAATCAACTGGTGCCAGAGATTTGTAATTTACTTCTATTAAAAAATCTCAACTATTCCAGTACTTTTGAACTGCTGTATGTCCTACAGGAAGTGATGTATTCTTTCCAGTCTGACACAGTGCTCTCTGCTGCTACCTCTGTTCATGACAGGAACTAGACAAGAGCAGCAGCAAATCCACATAGAAACTGCTCTCCAGACTGGAAAGAATACCCCTTCATACAGGACATACTGTACAGCAGCTGATAAGTATTGGACATTAGATTTTTTTTTTTTTAATAGAAGTAAATTACAAATCTCTGGAACTTGCTAGTATTAGTTGATTAGATTGGTGGGGTTACAACCTTTGGCACTTAAATTGATCATGAAAACAGAGATTAAGGTGGAGATTTATCAAACTGGTGTAAAGTGAAACTGGATCAGTTTCCAACAGCAACCAATCAGATTCCACTTTTCATTCCTCACAGACTCTTTGGAAAATGAAAGGTGAAATGTGATTGGTTGCTAGGGGCAACTAAGACAATTCTACTTTACACCACTTTGATAAATCTCCCCCTATGTGTCCTTGGAGTGAATGGATTGGCAGCATGCATGCTTGGAAAATGCTCCATTTACTATCTATGGAGCTTTTTAATATAAGTTCAGTGCTTAGCAATGTTCAGAAGTCCCATATGGACAATTGAATTCAATATAGGGTGTAATGGGCTCTCTGACTGTCCACCAACAGATTATGATGATGAGGGGTCGGGCGTAATGGAAAACCACTGCCAACCCCTTTGTTCTCTGAGAGAGCCCTCCCATTCCCATACAGAACACAGGAACGCTCGGCCATACTGAATATTCCTGTATATAGGGAGGACGGGAGCGATTGTTTGGCCGACAGTTACTGAAGATGTACGGCCACCTTAAGACTCAGTATGGAGATACCCTATCAAATAGTTTTAACCTTTAAACAGCAAAAGTGCAATTGTACGCATGCTAGAACTGGCAGATAGTGCGGTCACAAGAGTGTCAGTCAGTTTATGGGCAGCTGTCACAGCTTGACTTTTAATTTATACTTTCTGACCTCACATAAACTGTCTGGCTAAGGCGAATGACTTACGTTTCCTCTTTATTTTTGCCTGCCACGCTTGGTGGAGACGAGGGAAGATTTGCCGTCAGTACATGCCATTCAAATGTAACTTTGCAGGGTGTAGAAGTCCCCGAGGTGCTGTGTTTTCATGCACTGACCTGCCTGACGTATTATTAAAGGGGGAAAACGACTGAACTTCTTTCTCGTAACTAATGTTGTTAATCAAGGTTCTCATCTCCAGATGTCTGGGTCCCTAATCTTCATGGCAGATGTGTTCTGAGTTCAGTGACCACACTATTTCGGGTTACTGCAGACAGTGTGGTTTAGCCGCAGGGAGGGGTATTATAATAAGGCAGATTAGACAGGACAGGCTAGTCCTGTAGTTTATAATTTGGGGATATAGACTTTAACCTTATTTAACCTTACATATTACATTCAGCTTTACGTTAACTCATTCCATAAAGTAATACTTTCTCTTATTGACAAATATATCCTTCCTAGATAAATGAATTGATATGGATAACAACAGGTGCACAAAAGTATGCTAAGGCAAGATTCGATGGGGAAAATGCACATGGCCTAGGTCTTATATTTTATATACTCCAGAGGAAAAAAAAAATCAACTGGTGTCAGAAAGTGATACAGATTTGTAAATTACTTCCATTTAAAAATCTCAAGTCTTCCAGTATCAGCTGCTGTATTTCCTGCAGGAAATGGTGTATTCTTTCCAGTCTGACACAGTGCTCTCTGCTGCCACTTCTGTCTGTGTCAGGAACTGTCCAGAGCAAGAGAGGTTTTCTATCTGGATTTGCTCTGGACAGTTCTTGACAGGTGGCAGCAGAGAGCACTGTATCAGACTGGAGAGAATACACCACTTCCTGCAGGACATACAGCAGCTGATAAGTACTGGAAGACTTGAGATTTTTAAACAGAAGTACAGCAGCTGGCAACCAGAAAAATGGATGAGATTTTTGGGGTCCTAAGGTTTATTAATGTTCATTGGGAGTGAAGGCTAACACGCCTGGTCCGATCCCACAGAAGAGCTGTAGCTATTACCAAGTGGATAACAAGTTAAAGGGTTATCCAGGGCTACAAAAACATGGCCACTTTCTTTCAGAGACAACACGACTCTCGTCTCCAGTTCAGGTGCGGTTTGCAATTAAGCTCCATTCACTTCAATGGAACTGGAGACAAGAGTGGGGCTGTCTCTGGAAGAAAGTGGCCATGTTTTTGTAGCACTGGATAGCACTTTTGTACCCCCTTTAATGCTGGCTATAATAGAATGCTGCCAGAACCTTTAGTGCAAAAATGAAGGGGGAGATTTATCAAACATGGTGTAAAGTGAAACAAGCTCAGTTTCCCCTAGCAACCAATCAGATTCCACTTTTCATTTTCCAAAGAGTCTGTGAGGAATGAAAGGTGGAATCTGATTGGTTGCTAGGGGCAACTGAGCTAGTTTCACTTTTGACCATATTTGATAAATCTCCCCCGAAGTCTTTAAAAAGTCTTTCTCGAGTAATGAAGTGGTACGCACTCAAGTCTAGGGTGTAGGTCACAAATACAATTCATTATCTTCTCAGTGAATCAATCATAACTAGAGATGAGCGAACCAGGTTCGGGTTCGAGTCGATCCGAACCCGAACATTCGGCGTTTGATTAGCGGTGGCTGCTGAAGTTGGATAAAGCTCTAAGGTTGTCTGGAAAACATGGATACAGCCAATGACTATATCCATGTTTTCCACAGAGCCTTAGGGCTTTATCCAAGTTCAGCAGCCACCGCTAATCAAATGCCGAAAGTTCGGGTTCGGATCAACTCGAGCATGCTCCAGGTTCGCTCACCTCTAATCATAACCCTTTTTCCATTTTTCCATTCCCATTCCATCTTCAGAACCAGGTTGGAGAGACACATTTCCATGTTGAGTGGTCGGGGTTGCCCAGCGGGTTTCCTGGACAAAGCATGTAAAATGTGTAGATATAGGAAATCCTTACTGAAGCAACAAAGTAACACTCTGTCCCGTTAGTAATGGATAGGTTGTTGTCAACAAAGCATGCGTTATGTGCTGAGATCAGTTTATTTGCAAATGTTAAAGGGAATTAGTCAGAGGGAATCAGAAAATGACCTATTGTTTAAATTATTTTTTTATGTTCTAAACATATTTTTTAAAGAATTTTTGGTGTTTATTTTATTTTCCATTTTATATTATAAAAAAAACCCTGAATTCTTGCAGTTTCCATTCTGTCCATTAAGCTTAAAACTAAGCTGAGATGTCCTGTTCTTTACAGATAATACCCCAGTGCCCTTCTTATGAAGACAGACAGGAGACACATGTGACACCAATGTATAGATGACAGAGGTGCACACAATAGCTGCTGCTTACAAATCAACCCCCCTCTTCTGTGAAATGAGCCCTTGCTCGCAAGTGTGTCCCATACAAAGAATAGGGTATGGAGGTGTTCATGGTGTCTATGTCTATGAGGCTTGCCATAAAGCATGTCACTAAATGCTGTTAAAGGGGGTATCCAGCATTGTAAAAACACTGCCACTTTCTTCCAAAGACAACACAACTCTTGTCTACAGTAGAGATGATTGAACAGCGCTGATGTTCAGGTTCGTATGAACTCGAACCATCGGTATTTGACGCCCGCAGCCTTCCCGTTTTGTGGGGAAGGTGGAGACAGCCCGAGTCCCATCTGGAAAACAGGGATACAGCCTGGGCCATAGGTTGTATTCCTGTTTTCCAGGCAGGATCCGGGCGGTCTCCACCTTCGCCATGGAACAGGAAGGCTGCGGGAGTCAAATATCGATGGTTCAAGTTTGTGCGAACCTGAACATCAGCGCTGTTCGATCATCTCTAGTCTACAGTTCAGGGGTGGTTTGCAATAAAGCTCCATTCACTTTGCAAAACCCCACCCAAACTGGAGACAAGAGTCGTGTTGTCTTAGGCAAGATGGCCTGCCCCATAATAATTCCCTACAGCTAAAATATTTTTTTTTTTTAGAAAAAAAGTGAGGTATTAGTGGTACATTCACTTAACGTCACAGTGTACACACCTACACCATATCAAAAGAATGTAAAACAAGGGAAAACAATGCAAACATAACCATATGATATAAACATGATTTGTGTAAACAGTATATCCAATAAACATATCTAGTAAATTGTATTTTTTAAGTAAAATCTTACTTTCTGTGTAGTAACAAATCAATGTATGCTTGTAGATATAACTTTTTTATTTTTGTTTTCTATCACATTGGAATTCTCCGTTGGTGTACAGCAGCAGCGCTGGATTTACATTACCCAATATTTCTTTATATCACTTTTTATTTTGTTGCATCTTTATACGGGCCCCTTGGTGGGAGTATTCCGTCTGTTGGTACATCCAACCACCTACTCCAGTCGGACATCCAGTACCCCTTCTGGGGTGATATGCATCAAGCCCAAGTGGCTACAAGGTGAGTGCAATATCACCCTTCCTATCTTTTACAGCACCCTCTGGTATCACCAAGGTGCCGGTGCCCTGTTTTTTGCTCTCTTTCTCATTTATATAGAAATAAAGAACATCTCCAATAATATAGGCGATAACAGGGGCATTCACATGAAACCACAAGCATTCTATAAGTCTATGCTCACACACCATCTTTTAGGACAGTCGTCATTTTGAGGCCAAATAACAGCCATTGTTTCAAAATGGCGGCCATGATGAAATAACGGCAGTTGTCTGGCCTCAAAATAACGACCTTCTTAAAAGCTGCTAAACATCCAAAAAGGATGGTGTGTGAACACAGCCTAAAGAATGTAGACAATACGTTATGTGACATCTTTAATAGAAAAATGCACCACCATTATCAGAGATCCCTCTATACCATGTTTTATGTAATAGGAGTACCTTTGATTCTATATTGAAGGTAAGATCCTCAATAGTCCCTCAATACCCCCCTTCCCCAAATCACAGTAGATGCACAGGGAATTGCAGTTTGTATGGGGCTACTACACAGACCTATGTGCAGTGGAATATTAGCATACCTTCCATTTTCATACCATTACAGGTGTTAAGAGTAAGATAAAGCCAATTTTACAGTTATTTTTGGCTGTGACAAGAATCTTTAGGTCAATATAAAGACTGAACCCTTGAAATGTTGCTCCATTTAATTCACTTTATATATAATTCACTGTTTAATCTGTTGCATAAGGTTCAGACAGTAGGTTCCAATAAATAAAATCACATTTTGGGAGGATTAGTTATGAGATGATTGTGAAATATTCTTATACTTCCAGCAGACGATAGCTGATACATCCGACCCTGTCTTATGGTTCTAATGCGAAGGAAGCCATATAGTGATACCAGGTTCCTGTTATTCTCCAGTCAGACTAACAGTCAGTGACCGGGGCATTTCCTGAATGTCTGTCCAACATGCCAGCGGTGAACTCATACCAGCTATTACTGTTAAGGACAGTCACTGGATCCATATGGAGGATTTGTCTTCTATCCATAAAATAGATGTAGAAATTCATAATGGTTAAAGTATGCTATGGGACTACTGACTCACCTAGACTTGGAAAAGATGAAGCTGCAAATAATAAGAAAATGTCCTAAGATGATTCTACTAAAGATGAGTGAACTTTTGATAAGTTCAGTTCGACAGGTTCCCTGAACACTAAAGTTTGGGTTCGTCCTAACTGAACCTTAAATGAACTGCATTAAAAGAGCTAAACGATTGCAGGCATTTAGCTACTTTAGTGCTGTTAAAAAAAAATTGCTCATCTATACTTACCTGTCCACACTCCCCCAGTGTAATTCTTTTCTGGTGTTTTGTGTCCCCCGCAGTCACCAGAATCATGTACAGTCAATCACTGACTGAGACAGGACAGCACAGTGGCCAGTGATTGGCTTAGCGTGCTGTCACTCTTATCTTTAGAGTGACAGCTTGCTTAGCCAATAACTTGCTACGGTGCTGTCCTGTCTCAGTAAGCCAGTGATTGGCTTAGCAGGATGTCACTTCCAAGAGTGACAGCCTGCTCAGCAAATCACTGGCAGCTACACTGTCTGGTCTTAATCAGTGATTGGATGAATGGGCTGAAAACATTGGAGACCTGGAGGAGGACATGGCGGACTTGAAGTTCTGCCTGTCCCATTGACTCAATGATATTCTCAAGCTCAATCCACCGTTTGCCCAAAGAATTGACAAGCACTTGAGAAATGGGAGGACCCCGAAATGTTGTGCCTATGTCACTTCCATCCCATCAGTAAGAACCTTCGATTCGATTTGAAGAGTTCTGATGCCATAGCCTAAAGACTAGATTGCTTCGTCCAGGCATTGGGTGAAATACTTTCAATGTTTCTGTGATTCTTTGACTTTACTTGGTTTTGCAAGAGTATACAAATATTTGCTGGATAGATGTCTATGTGTCTCATCAAAAAAAGAATAAAGCAGAAAGGCAGGGGGTGCAGGAACATATTAAACAAAACTATTCCTATCCTTGTGCTCAGTTTCTTCCACTCCTGAGTCCAGCTGACAGCCGCCGGCTTACTGCAGCTCTTCCACCTGTAACGTCACATACACTGAGTGACTGTCCGCTAAGATAATCTGGCATGGGACACTGCCCAATTCACTGACTGGCTGAGCAGACAATTGCTCAACTGGGCCGAGATGTTCCAGCTGGAAGAGCCGAAAATGACAACCAGTGTCACGAGGACTGGTAAGTATACATTCCCATTTAAGGTAAACTAGTAGATTCACATTAATGCAAGTCGTTACATATAAAAGTAATTTAATCCTTTTAAAGGGAACCAATCACCACATTTGTACTGGTTCGGCTTCCAGAACAGCTGCACCCACCTGGCAGCCGCCTTTCCTATGTTGTCGGGAGATCTGGGTTATGTGGGCTTCATGTGCAGTAAAATGGATTTTAAGGCCATGTTCACACAGTGTATGAGACTGGCCGTTCTGTGACACAGCCGTTGTCAGAGAAGATTATCCCAGCCAGTACTGCAGTGCCGGTTGGACGATCTTCCTTTGCGGCCGCATCCCAATTCACCATAGTCGACAATGGAGCGTGCAGCTGGAGCCGCACGCTCCATTGTGTGACTTGTCAGACTTGTGCAGCTGCTATTCATTGAATAACAGTTGCACAAATCTGACATGTCCGTTTTCCGTGCGGCCGCTAGGGATCCCGGTCGCAGTGTATACTATGTGTATACACTCCGGCTGGGATTCCCTAAGAAAGCAGTGCACGTAAGTTGTGTATTAATCATGGCCGTTGTTGCACATCGGCAACAATGGCCATGATTAATACACAACTTACGTTGTGTGAACATGGCCTAATGTTGCAGGGGGAACGCCGTAAACTAGTCATCTGGGCTGTGACTAGTCAGCTCTCTGTGCTCAGTGCGCTTTGCGGGGTGATTGATAGGCAAGGGGGCCAGTTAGTGGCCACTAATCACTCCAGAGAGTGCGCTGTCAGGACAAATAGCTGTGACTAGTCAAAGCCCTGATGACTAGTTCATGGCTCTCCCCCTGCCTCATCTGCGGCATTAAAATGCATTTTACTGCCGTCTCCATGTGGGTGCAGCCATTCTGGGAGCCCAATCAGCATAAATGTGCTGATTGGTTCCCTTTAAGAGGGGGACATACTTTTGATGGTTTTATTACCTGGCGATGGGATACAAGCAGTAAAGTGCATCGCAGACAATGTATAGGGATACTAGATACTACAACATATAGCAGTGGAATGTGGAGTCCACCCTTAAATCGTTCATTTGCCTAGGGGTCCGTAGCTTTAAAGAAGTTAATCTCTCCTAAATAACATTTGTCTCACTGCATTTCCACTGATGCTGTAATCTGTATTTGCTGCCAAAATACTGTTAACTACGTTGTGCATCTGTGAGGCTTGTTTCTCTTGTATTTTTAACCTGCCTTAGTCTAATACAGATTTTAATATCTACATTACCTTAAAATAGTGAGCGGCCATAATGAACATAGTAGATAGAAGACTGCAGTGGTAAGTATAGCGTAAGTATAATTTTACCCCCCCCTCCATCTTCCATGACTGCACATAAAAAACACTCAAAGTTGACGACACACGTTCAATTCAGGTTCAAAACAATTGTAAATGTTTGATTATCGATTAGTTATTTGCTACCATAATAATAATAGTTCCTTTATTTATATAGCACAAACGATATATAAGCGGTATATAACTTCAATAACATCAATTAAATCAGTCCCTTTCCCCATTGAGGCTCACAATCTAAATCCCAAGTTCACTTAGCTCCATATATTTGGAGTGTGGAATGAAAACCAGAAGAACCTGGAGGCTCTCATATATCAATAATGTCCCCCTTGCCTCCATATAGTAATAAAGTCCTCCGATGCTTCTATTCTCTAATAATGCTCCCTCTGCCTCCATATAGTAATAATGCTCCCTGTGCCTCCATATAGTAATAATGCTCCCTCTGCCTCTATATATTAATAATGCTCCCTGTTCCTCCATACAGTGATAATGCTCCCTGTGCCTCCATATAGTAATAATGTCTCCCTGTGCTTACATATAGTAATAATGCTCCCTGTGCCTCAATACAGTAATAATGCTCCCTGTGCCTCCATATAGTAATAATGTCTCCCTGTGCCTCCATATAGTAATAATGTCTCCCTGTGCCTCCATATAGTAATAATGCTCCCTGTGCCTCCATACAATAATAATGCTCCCTGTGCCTCCATACAGTAATAATGCTCCCTGTGCCTCCATACAGTAATAATGCTCCCTGTGCCTCCATATAGTAATAATGCTCCCTGTGCCTCCATATAGTAATAATGCTCCCTGTGCCTCCATACAGTAATAATGCTTCCTGTGCTTCCATATAGTAATAATGCTCCCTGTGCCTCCATACAGTAATAATGCTTCCTGTACTTCCATATAGTAATAATGTTCCCTATACTTCCAGACAGTAATAATGCTCCCTCTGCCTCAATATAGTAATAATGCTCCCTGTACCTCCATAAAGTAATAATGCTCCCTCTGCCTCTGTATAGTAATAATGCTCCCTGTGCCTCTATACAGTAATAATGCTCCCTGTGCCTGCATATAGTAATAATGCTCCCTGTGCCTCCATATAGTAACAATGTGCCACTTGCCTCCATATAGTAATAGGGTCCTCCTGTGCCTCTATTAAGTAAATATTCCCCCCTCGGCCTATATTCAGTAATAATGCTCCCTGTGCCCCATGCCTCAAATCAGTAGTTATGAGTATGCCCTCCAGTACCTCCATATAGTAATAATGCCCCAATGTGCCTCCATTCCGAAATAATACCAGCCTGTGCCTCCATATAGTAATAATGCTTCTCTGTGCCTTTATTGAGTAATAATGTGTTTGTGTTTCCATTCAGGAGAAAAAATAAAAAAAATAAGTGCTAGCCACTAAGCCCGAAAAGCACAGTTATGCTCAGCCAATCGCGGGTGAGCACAGTTATGACGCGGCAGAGGGGGGCCGACATTAGAGATGGATGGAGTGGTTCGGCTGGCCTCCCGAAGACGTCGTCATTGTCACAAGATGGCGGACGGGGGTCGACAGGAGATGCGGTGAGTATAATGCACCACCCTTCTGGGTCTAGCGTGGGTGGGGGAACACGAGGAAGGGGGCAATTCACATACATAACATACATTACAAAGTTGTATAACTTTGTAATGTGTGTTATTTTGTGAATAATTGTTTAGCGCCGCACTACCCCTTTAATAATAATAGGCTGCACCTCAGGATAATATACAAAAGTATCAGATATATTTTATTATGCATAACCAAACGATGGCAAGACAAATTTAAGGCTCAATGTACACCAAACCACCCCATCAAACAAGTCAATATTGGATTATAGTAATAGTATATGCATAATAAAATATCTTTGATACTCATATATTATTCTGAGGTGCAGCCTTGTATTATTATGCTCCCATTCTTGTGCTGGTACCATCGACTACAGATGACAGCCTTAGGGGTCACACTAAGCAGTTTCTGGGCCATAGCGGGCGGAGCACAGCGGGCGGAACATTAAAGCGATCAGAATACAGGAGAAGGACCTGTCAGCGTCCTCCTCCTGTATTCTCTCCCATAGGCTGCCGGCACTTCATACCAGCAGCCTATGGGAGGCCGGGCCGTGATCATGTGCCCCTCCGGCAGGCGTGATGATGTGACGTCATCACGTCTGCCGGAAGTCCCGTCCCTGCGGCTCACAAGATGGAGCCCGAAGAGGAGGAGGAAGAGTTGCTGCCTGCACAGCGCGGATTAGGTGAGTAGGATGTTTGTTTTTTTTAGGGGCACCTCTGGGGGTGTTATTAGTGTATGGGGGCACCTCTGGGGGCGTTATTAGTGTATGGGGGCACCTCTGGGGGCGTTATTAGTGTATGGGGGCACCTCTGGGGGCGTTATTAGTGTATGGGGGCACCTCTGGGGGCATTATTAGTATATGGGGGCACCTCTGGGGGCATTATTAGTGTATGGGGGCACCTCTGGGGGCATTATTAGCTCATGGGGCACCTCTGGGGGCATTATTAGTGTATGGGGGCACCTCTGGGGGCATTATTAGTATATGGGGGCACCTCTGGGGGCATTATTAGTGTATGGGGGCACCTCTGGGGACATTATTAGTATATGGGGGCACCTCTGGGGGCATTATTAGTATATGGGGGCACCTCTGGGGGCATTATTATCTCATTGGGGGCACCTCTGGGGGCATTATTAGTGTATGGGGGCACCTCTGGGGGCATTATTAGTATATGGGGGCACCTCTGGGGGCATTATTAGTGTATGGGGGCACCTCTGGGGGCATTATTAGTATATGGGGGCACCTCTGGGGGCATTATTAGTATATGGGGCACCTCTGGGGGCATTATTAGTATATGGGGGGCACCTCTGGGGGCATTATTAGTATATGGGGGCACCTCTGGGGGCATTATTAGTATATGGGGGCACCTCTGGGGGCATTATTAGTGTATGGGGGGCACCTCTGGGGGCATTATTAGTATATGGGGGCACCTCTGGGGGCATTATTAGTATATGGGGGCACCTCTGGGGGCATTATTAGTATATGGGGGGCACCTCTGGGGGCATTATTAGTTCATGGGGGCACCTCTGGGGGCATTATTAGTATATGGGGGGGCACCTCTGGGGGCATTATTAGTTCATGGGGGCACCTCTGGGGGCATTATTAGTTCATGGGGGCACCTCTGGGGGCATTATTAACTCATGGGGGCATCTCTGGGGGCATTATTAGTGCATGGGGGTACCTCTGGGGGCATTATTAGTTCATGGGGGCCACCTCTAGGGGCATTATTAGCTCATGGGGGCACAGCAGGGAATCCTACATACAGGGGGCACAGCAGGGGATCCTACATACAGGGGGCATCCCACACAGTGCAGTTACTATGGGAGCCTACAGGGGGGAGAAAGGAAAGGAAGTTGCTAGAAATGTGCGGAGCCTAAATTGTTTGTCTCGCAGGTTCTAAGGGGATGAAACGTATCTGGAAGGACTCATCATGGAGGACTGGGCCAGATGGAGAGGAAAAGGGAAAGTGACGCCTCAGATCAAAGAAGACATCACCGGTGAGTCACTGTATGACACTTTTCTTATTTTGTAGAACATCATTTAGTAGGGGCGCCCCGAGGTGACAGCTACTACATTATCTGTACTCAGAGATATCACTGTGTTATCTGTGGTGTTACATAGGACTGCAGGTGACAGCTACTACATTATCTGTACTCAGAGATATCACTGTGTTATCTGTGCTGTTACATAGGACTGCAGGTGACAGCTACTACATTATCTGTACTCAGCGATATCACTGTGTTATCTGTTGTGTTACATAGGACTGCAGGTGACTACTACATTATCTGTACTCAGAGATATCACTGTGTTATCTGTAGTGTTACATAGGACTGCAGGTGACAGCTACTACATTATCTGTACTCAAGAGATATCACTGTGTTATCTGTGGTGTTACATAGGACTGCAGGTGACTACTACATTATCTGTACTCAGAGATATCACTGTGTTATCTGTGCTGTTACATAGGACTGCAGGTGACATCTACATTATCTGTACTCAGAGGGATATCACTGTTATCTGTGCTGTTACATAGGACTGCAGGTGACATCTACTACATGATCTATACTCAGAGGTATCACTGTGTTATCTGTGCTGTTACATAGGACTGCAGGTGAAATCTACTACATTATCTGTACTCAGAGATACCACTGTGTTATGTGGTGTTACATAGGACTGCAGGTGATATCAGGTGATTTCTCCAGGTTGCAGAAGTTCAAACTTCATCGTGCCCTGGTGTGCTGGTGTCTGTATGTCTGTATACATGTGTGCTGGTGTCTGTATACATGTGTGCTGGTGTCTGTATGTGTGTATACATGTGTGCTGGTGTCTGTATACATGTGTGCTGGTGTCTGTATGTGTGTATACATGTGTGCTGGTGTCTGTATACATGTGTGCTGGTGTCTGTGTGTGAGATCAATCCTAGAGAACTGGCTCATATTTCCCATTTTCCCCAGTGGCTTAAAATGTAATGTCTGTTATACAGTTATAAAATTGTAGAACCTAAATGTGAACAAGGTGCAATTCAAATAGACACTTGCTTGTATAGCTGTCTCTTGTGCTCTGTATGCAGTGCATTATATTCACCCCTGCAACGTACAATTTATAGAGTGTCTACAAGCCCAGCGGGGCTCATTATGATGGAGACTAAAACTTATACAAGAGTGGGGTAGGGGTTCCCCTGTATTCAGAATGCTGTTGAGTGCTCGGCAATGCCCCGTCTGGGATTATTGAATTTCGAGGGTCTATGCAGAGCAGGATAAAGACACCTCTGCTGCACAAACAGGATCTCCTAGAAAGCGTTCTCACCGCCATGTATTCGCTATCACTGGCTTGGGTGAGCTAAACTAGTCTGCCTGGGGGGTGTGTGATTTGTATATGCTCACTAACATGGAACAGCCTCATTATATTAGCCTTATCAACATATTCTATGTTAGTGAGCATACCGGGGGGAGGGGGATATTGGTGAACATATACAAATCACACAGCCCCCCAGACCCTCGAAATTCAATAACCCCAAACGGGGCATTGCCTAGTACTCAACAGCATTCTGAATACAGGGGAACCCCTACCCCACTCTTGTATAAGTTTTAGTCTCCATCATAATGAGCCCCGCTGGGCTTGTAGACACGCTATAAATTGTACGTTGCAGGGGTGAGTATAATGCACTGCATACAGATCACAAGAGGCAGCTATACAAGTAAGTGTCTATTTGAATTGCACCTTGTTCACATTTAATTTCTACAATTTTATAACTGTATAACAGAGGTTACATTTTAAGCCACTGGGAAAAATGGGGAATATGAGCCAGTTCTCTAGAATTGATCTGAACCAAATTATACCTCCCAGCAAGGCGTGGGGCCAACATACTATTTTTTTTTTTTTATTAATGTGGGGGGCCCAGACACTTTGGTTGTATGGGGCCCCGAAATTCCTGATGGTGGCCCTGTATACGCCTATAACAGTTTATAAATATCAAACCATATCAGCCCGAGTATGAAAATATTTTAGTAAAATCAGTTAGAAAACATCTGACCAGACACCTCTCCTAGGTTCTACCCATGTGATTTATCATTTATCTACCTTCAAAAGAATTTAAAAACCTTCATGATTTTGTTACATTAAACCTTCAGAATGGTGACAAGGAGATTTCTTACTGCCGCTATTGAGCCTGAAAGTCGCTTCCATGTTGCACAGCTATTCCTTATTCTCTCCATTTGAGAGTGCTGGACCAGTGCTGGGTTGTTTGCCAGGACTACTCACACAGGGACTTCCTTTGGGGCCTACTTCTATGGCCAATCACAGGACAGCACTTGCTCCTCTCTGCTATGCCATGACATTGCTAGAGAAAGTGCACGGTATTGGACAGGCATGCACTTTACCGGAGGATGATTCACACATTACAGCAATATGGTATGTGTGTCCTGTTGTTGCTGATAACAAGCTAAATGGAAGGAAGAGAGGGGATTACAGTAAGGAAGGGGCTCCATCACAGAATCAGCCCTGATCTAAGTGGTGACCTGCTAATGATGACGAGCTACATAAAGGAAAACTGCTCAGAGCTTTATGAGTGGTAAGAGATAAAAAGGAAGCCTTGATTTTCAGGCACAGTGTGGACCCTATTGAGAAAGCAGACGTTCACACGGTCCAGGCTCTTATCTGGTTTGTCATATGGTCACGTGAGCAGATATATTTATATCTTATAGATCACAAGACTTTCTAGTAGTACAACAAAAGTTGTAACTATGTGAGCAGGGCCTGCCCACACGGTCTATCACTGTCCGCAGAGGTATCCCATCTTGTCCAGTGATTGGCTGAGTGAGCTGGTCCTGCCCCTACCTTCTGTGTCAGAAGCAGGCAGAAGAGAGAAGGGGCAGTGGATGAATTGAAGGAGTAATGACAGGAGGTACAACTGTAGCTGAGAGGACCGTAGTAGGTAAGTATCATTTTTAAGATGAAGGCCTCTTAATAATTTTGGTGCAAATGGCTGTAAACCATTTTATATCATAAATTACAGTACATATGTCAGGGTAGGGGAGGCCATGCTTTTCTCCACAGAGCTCCACACACATGTTAAGTGTGGTGCAAATAGCTTAAAAATTGCTGGGAGTCCCACAATCAAGAGAATGGAGAAAATGGATGGCCCTCAGAATGCACAGAGGCCTTGTATCTGAAATGTTAACACAGTTTATTTTCTATAGGGCTTCCAAATATTGCTGAGATGCTCTGAAGCTTCATTCTTTCTGAAGTCAATTTTCTCATGAACCACTGGGAACCCCATTGATCATCTTCTTATGCACATCCGGTAGACACGTTATAACTTCTTCAGATGAGAATGTCTAATTATATTGTGTTTCTGACTCCAACTCCATGAGTGTACTTTGAGGCAGTTTTGTTTGATTAATTTCTGAAATTCACTCAAACTAGCAAGACAAACTCAACCAAACAATTAGATAATAGGAATTGTGAAACAGATGATGTTTAGGGTTTATTTATGTCAGCTGTGCCATAAGTGGGTAGGGCTTGGCATACACTTGATAAACTTCCTTATCTGTACATGAGAAGTAGCACTATATATGTCCATTACCTAACATGTATATTGCATTTTAATGGTTTTCCCTTGCCGGCTCCATCTCTAATTTTCAGTCCCCTGAACTATATGTTCTCCTATATGAGCTCTATGTAGTTTGAGCCTATGCTTTACCTACTTAAAGGGTTTGGTATCACCAGTGAATAAAGTGCACACCACCCCAATGATATTGACTCAGATCCCATTTCCCAGGACCTTGCGTCATACATTAACCATGCCTTTTGCTGAAATATTGTTCGTGGGCCAAACCCTTTAATATTTTGTCTGTTGGTTCTTGGATTCGATTCCATCTCTATTTCTTCTTTAGAAGAATTAGAACATAACTACCTTTCGTTTCCTCAGGGTTACAACTTAGGAAAACAGTGTACTACAGTTGTCTTCATACTTCTATAAATGGTCTTAAGTCATAAAGAACCCTGCTTACTTTCTAGTATACGCTTACACTGAAACCTAGTCATGTGTATGTGTATATGCATGTGTATGTGATGATGTCATATATTAGATGGGTTGTCCATTGATAGGTGCTCTGACTGGCTTAGTACAATCAATACCCACTTGCCTAGCATGATATCTGTTGCCTCCTGTCATCCCTAATCAATTATCTCCCTGGTGGTCTAGTGGCTAGGATACCTCATCAATCCTTATCATCTTCATTTATCAAACAAGCCCATTTCACTTACCTTTATCCTCTCAGCAGTTCTTGGTGTAGGACCAGATGACCATAATTTAACATTTAAAACATCAAAAAAAATGTTGATGCATGATTTTGTTACATTAACTCTTGGAGTGGTGATACAGTGGTTTTAGTGCCCTTACTGCTGTCATAGAGCCCACAAGAGCCCCATCCATGGTGCACAGCTTTTTTCATTCACTCCTGGATATGGGAACAGCACTGAGTTGTTTGTCAGTAGTACACACACAGGTTTTTCCTTTCTCTTACTTCTCTGGCTAATCACTTCACATAACACACTCTTCTATGTTATACCATGACATCATGTAGGTGAAGAAGCACTGGACTGAACAGGCTGCAGTGTGCTTGGGAATGACCAACACAATACAGTACTATGGATGGCATGTGGGAGGGAGAAGGGGTTACACATACACTGGCTTTACATTGTGCTTTGGGAACAGAAGAAACAGAAGTGAGAAACACAGGTTAAACAAAGCACTGAACTGCTGCTACTGAGAAGCTATGGGTGGTCAGAGATGGAGGAAAGCTTGTATCTACCTTTCAAGAACAGTGTGGATCATCTTTATCACATATGTAATAGAGAGAGAGAAAGAGAGAGAGAGAGAGAGACAGCACTTTTTGAAGTGAAAAAATCTGTGGCTTTATTCACACCCTTGTGACGTTTTGGCTAACACACTAGCTTTTCTCAAGGAAGTTATTGTGTTTAGGCGAAACGTTGCAAGGGTGTGAATAAAGCCACACTTTTCACTTCAAAAAGTGTTGTCTCTCTCTATTACTTATTTAGATGATCTGAACCTTGAGCCCAGTCTGGTGAGGCGTGCACTACACTAATTTTCTACGTTTAAATTTTTTTGTACTGTCACTCTTTTGTACTCATTGTATTCATTTTCATCAGATAGACTGACCCAGTTTACAAGTAAACAGCCCAATATTTCTCTCCCCCTCTCTTGCACAGAGCACATACTAAGCCCCATTCCCACTTCCTGCGTTCTGTCCTGACCTTGCTGTTAGTAGAGACAGCTTTCCCCCAACAACAGCATATTGCAGGGAAGGGAGACAGTTAATAGCCAGGCCTTTAGAGCTGTTTTTCTGAAATAAATCATTTTGTTAAATGAAATGGATTATGAATATTTTAGGACTCACATTGGCTATCACACAGAAGGAAGTTGTTTAAAAAGACGTGATCATTAAAATGATTTCACATAATTCTATAGGAATAATGTAAACCTTAAATGGAAGGTTAAGCTAAAGTATACTTTAATTTAAGAGATGTACACAAACTCCAATAAATAAACCTCCTAGGTATATATCCTCTCTGACTCTCCTGGGCTAACCCCATCAAATTATATGTAAACGTGGAGGTCTCTCAGTTAAAAGTTTGAGTAAGTGCACACCACTTACACAATGATTTCCAAAGTCCAAAACTGAATATTTTGGTAAAAGAACATCTTTCATTATTTACTCTTCCTTTTATAGAAAGTATATTATTTGTATGACCGTGTACTGCAATTCCTCTAGACCATGAGATGCCACAGTGTTTAATCCAAGGATTAACTGGACTTGCTTATCTCCGTAAACCACTGTTTTAAAAAAAAATCCAAAAATATAGTTATATGTCCATGGGGCCTGGAATGTATGGAAGTCTAGACCTTGCAAGATATTGTTCTCAGGGACTGCCAGTTAAGGTAGAATTCCCCTTGAGATTTGATTACTTTAAATCACATAGCAAGTTCCATGCGACCTCAGAACAGAAACTACATACTGTACATCAGCACTGAGAAGGAATAAATTAATTGCTATAAGAACTGAGATATGAAGAAGTTGCAATACTCCTCACTTGCATACATTGACCCACTGTGTGACCCGGCATTCCTCACACATAACATAGCAACACCAGTGAAAGCGACAGTTGCATCGTTCCCGTCGTGTCTGCATCAAGATGTTATGACCTCGTCCGCAGCAAAGGCTAGCACAGCTGTCAATCTGATGGCTTGTCTTATTACATACTCTTCCTTGAGTACCAGGGGAGTCTACCAGAGGGTCCCTCTCACAAAAGTCTGGAGACTTTTCAAAGTAGACAAGCTCACGAGCCAGTCGCTTCTTGTTAAGACGTGGATGGAAGGCTCCACTGTTTTTATTACGGGAGTTCACAAACACGGCACGTTGTAGTTTTTCACGAAGTAATGTGCTAACTGTCCGAAAATCGGGAGTTACGTGCCAACAAGTCTTAAACTGGCAACTTCCAGATGTTCCATGACATTTACATCTACGCTTCATGTTTTCTGTCACTGCCTGGAAAGATTGACAAGAAGAGGCTGTTAGGAAAAAGCGGGACGACATTGTAATGCAAAGAGTATCCCAATTATTGTTATAATGTTGTAAGGTTTCTTTAGGTCTTCATTAATGTAATATAAGACATGCCTTTAAATGTAAGCATTTATTGCATCATGATCACGCATACAAAAAATTAAAAAACATTCAGGGCCGATCAGTGGGAGCAAGCGAGCGTTCCCCGATTGCTGCCAGTGCTATTACATGAGTGGATAAGTGGGGGAGGGGCTCCCCAGACAATCTTTAGATTGTCTTGGGAGCCCATAGATGATAGCGGTGGTCTGCTGCCACTCCTTTTTCGTAGGTGACGGCAGCAGATCATTACTATCCTTGTCATTTGTCTTTCAACATGTTGAAAGACAATGATCAGCAGATATCGTGCATGTCAGCTGATCAATGCCTTTCACTACACAGAGCGATTATCGGCCATAATGCCCAATAGTCGGCCAAATACGGCCAATTATCTCTGTGTAATAGGGCCTCAAGGGCTTATGGATGTGGTCTTGTTATGCACCTATAATATGGTGCCTTTAGCATGCTGTAGGCAAATATTGTATGTCCTTGTACCTCCACTAAAACAATAGTAACATGCGCTATACCTTGCTGTGTGGCACAAGTTCAGACAACTTTTCCTAGTGTTGATAATGGTACCTTACAGAGACTTTATGCAATGGAACATAATGTATGTATGGTAGCCAAAGAAAGCTCCAGCGGATCTACATGAAAGATATAATCTTTATAGTGGCAGCTGTAGCAGCATTTCAGCAAGTAAAATGCAGAACCACAATCAGCCAACGTGTTTTGAGCTAGTGCCATGACAAAAGCCCAGCTGAGCCTGAAATGCGTTGGCAGTCAGATGTTCTGTGTTTTATGGGCTGTAATGCTGCTTAAGCTGCCACAATAAATATTGCAACTTTGTCTTGGACCAACGGAGATTTGCCTCTTTACCATTGGTAATAATGCTTCCCAGAATCTGCGTGTGTTCCACCCCCACCTGTGTCTATAGCATGTAAGGGTTTGTAATACGGACCAGTGTGGGGACTCTACATGGCACCAAACAAGGTTCAAGCACATGCAGCCTGTTGTGTTACTGTATTGTTATTTCAATGATTTTACTTGCTCATGTATTATAAGTCAGTGGTTACTTTGTTAATGTGCTACAATGTATTCGGTACGAAAACATAAAAAAAGACATTGTGCTATTTGTGCCATTGCAACCGCCAGAGAGTGGTAAAATAAAAGGTTTAAACTGATTGGTTTCAAAAAACAAAAATTCTTCCACTGTCCGCTAGATTTCCAATCTTCCCCACTTTCTTCCTTCTTTAGTTGAAGAACAGGATTCGACGGGGTCAATGACATGTATTTATATATATATTTATGTATATCTTACCTGTCTCCCCACACGGTTATTGTGTATCCTCATTCGTGCTTGAATATCCCTTGGTGACTCCCTGGAATCAAGAAAATCCCTGGAGAACTTCTCTCCAAATTCCAGCTCGTGTTTGCAGCCACCCCATTCCCAAGTATCCTGGGGGCTGGGCTCAGGGGTCTCCCGAAGCAGCGGAGTCAAGTCTCTGGGGAGACCCCTCACCTTAGATAAAGCTTGCAGTTGCAACTGGTTCAACTTTAAACGTATCTTCTCCTCAGTTCCCCTCCGTTTCCATTCACATCCACAGCCTTGCAGTTTACCCAGGCTACAAGCAGTGGCTACTGAATGCATGACTCCAGCTGCTAGCAAAGAGAAGGCAAAGGCACTCTCCCGGAAACCTGGGGGAGATAAAAATACAAGAAAATAATGTAGACTTGGCCTGCTGAACATTTTATATTAGATTTATCTGTGCCCATATTTTTGTTCAAATTAGATACCTCACCCTAAGAAATACATGTGTTGGCCATAATGAGTTCCCTATTCTATGTATGGTTTGTAATATAAATATGCACCTTCTAGTTTTGCCTTTTGTCTACTGTATATCCTAAACCTTAAAGAAAATCTGTCACTAGGTTTATTCCACCTTAAATGAGGGCAGCATAAACTAATGATATAAATGCTGAAAAGATTGGTGTATTACTTCCATCATTTTGTTCAGCCTTTTTCCTAATATGCAGGAGAATAGAATTCTTGCCACACCCCTCCGCCGCCCTCCAGCTGCTCATTGACAGTTGGTGCCTATACCCAGCATGGATAGATAACTGCCCATCAGCAGCTAGTGGGCGGAGTTTTCTGCTTCTCATGAATATCCAGGACTACTGGGCTCATGCACATAATGGAGAGGACTACTTATTGTCCATGTTATTCAGATGGATATCTCTGAATCAGCTGCACAGAACAATGAAAGTGATACACCGTTCTGTTCAGCTTCTCTGTCTTTCTGTGGTTTATGCTATCCTTAGATAGGGCTGCATAAACCTACTGACAGGGTATCTTTAAGATCCACCAAAACTGTAATTTTTTTTTAGGAACATTCTATACCTCCCGCCCCCCCCCCCCTTTCCCCTCCTTCAGGTCTGCTAACAGAGTCTGTTAAAGGGGTAAAGGGGTATTCTCATCTCATTACATAGTTAAACCTCTTGGGATCATCAAGTGATAAATACTTTTGCAAATACAATCATTTAGCAAACTTGCCTCCTCCTTCTGATATGCTGCGCTTTCCCTTTCCTTGTTGACTCACTGTCTAGGTTACAGACCACCACTCTGATCTAAAATCAGTGGTCTTACTTGTGCATATGTAGCGTTAAGGTACATGTATTGAAATATAGTATGTATGTATATACTGTATAATAAATATAAATGTGTTTACTATATCTATATATGCACCAAGCAGACCACTGCTTTTAGAGCAGAGTGGTGGTCTGTAACCTAGACAATGAGCTGTCAACAATAAAAGGAAAGAGCAGCCTATAAGGAGAATGAGGCAAGTTTGCTATATATATATATATATATATATATATATATATATATACTGTAGGCTAAAATATTAAACTTGACAAGCCCTACAAATTTAACTATGTTAGTTGAGATGGGAATACCTTTTGGTCTTAATGCCATAACAGCCTGTCAATTACTGGATATATTCCCAACAGTTCCTTTCCTATATACTGGCCTTCCGTTCTGCTTATACATCATGGCCCTCTCCTGTAGGATAAGCCTCTATTAGTCACGTCAGTTCTTTTCTAGCACTCCTGTTATGTTTGTAAACCAGTTACCTCCTGTATCGGGATAGTGGTGGATGCTACAACAAAGGGTTAAAAATGAATATTAGTTCTGCCTCTTACACTAAAAGCAGCACAGTTCCCCAAAACTCCCATCCGGGGAGTTAGAGCTCCACAATTTGTGAAGTTATTACTTGCACTTGGGAATTTCCCAGCAGAAGCAGCTGTAAATAGTAAGCTTCTATTCTATTTTATATACTTCGCCTTCTTCATAACTCATTCCTCATTGGCCATGGTTCAATATGCTTTTAGGCTGCTTACCGATGACAGAGAAGTTTGAAGTTGTTCCAATGGTACCAGGGTAAATTCACGGTTAATGTGGTGACATTTTTCGCACTTCATTGTAATGGTTTTTCCTCATGTTTAAGTATTTTCTTTTGTTATTTATACATTTCTACAATTGTCACTATATCAAAATATTATTTACCAAGCCAATGTTTGATTTTTATATAGTAATTTTACATCTATCTATACTTATGCTCTGCTTAACACTGGTGTCTGTCATTATTCATGTTTTTTGTATTGATTTATTGATGATGTTCAGATTTATTCATTAAGGGGTTATTTCTCATATAAATGTCAGAGAGATGCAAGTCTGAAACCTGTACCAATCTCACGGTTGAGGGCCCCCTGGCCCCGTCTGGCCTGCTTGTTGCTGCGAGAGGTGATTGTGAAGCCGAAGACAGTTGGACAGGAGGCCCTCAATCCTTAAAAAGAGGTATGGATGTGATAAAGTCTGTGATGTGTACCTACAAGGTGAGCCTGCCTACAGAAGATGTTCCACATTGTGTACCTCAAAGGTAGATCAAGGCTTCCTTCTCATCTCTGACCATCCGTAATACAGTGGTGCCTTGGATTACGAGCATAATTCGTTCCAGGACTGTGCTAGTAATCCAAATCCACTCTTAAACCAAAGCAAATTTTCCCATAAGAAATTACTGAAATGCAGACAATTGGTTCCACACCACAAAAATAATGATTTTGCATAAGAATGAAAAAACAGCAGCAGTTTGTAGATACAGGATGGAGGTGCAGATCCCCATAATACAGTTGTGTAGTACAACAGGCTAGAATAGACAAGCAGGGCTGCTGTCAGAGGTCTGTGTGGTCACATGATAGGGATTGGGAAGGGGTTCAACATGGACAAATCAGGAAGTGAGATTTACAGAGCTGTGCAAGAGGACAGTGACAGACATTTTATATACAGTAGTGTGAATGGCTAAGTGTAAGTGCAGGCACATTATAGCAGCAGTGTGTATAGCTGAGTGTGAGTGCAGGCACATTATAGCAGCAGCAGTGTGTATAGCTGAGTGTGAGTGCAGGCACATTATAGCAGGAATGGAGAGGATAGGAAACACAAGGGCTGACAGATCTGCTATGATTTGGAAGGTGATGGAGACTTCCTGGGTCAGAGTACAGTGCTGTAGACCACACTATGCAGACCATGACCCTCCCTCACTCGCTCCCATCCTGTAGAGGGAGCTCTTAAACCAAGGCAATGCTCTTACACCAAGTTACAGTTTTGAAAAACTGTGAGCTCTTCTTGCAAAACGCTCTTAATCCAAGTTACTCTTAAACCAAGGTACTGTACCACTGTATTCTGTTGTCGGTAGCTGTCCCTTGTGTAAATACCAGTGTATTTACTGTCCAAAGTGTCAGTGTTAAACTCCCCCCCCCCCCACACTTGTTTTTCTACTTGACAGCAACTGTAGCTACTCACTGCTTAGTGTAACCCTTTTTGGCTGTGAACCAAATGCTGCTGTTTCTTTCATTTCTGCTCCCATAGCACCTTACAAATCAAGTAGTACACTTTTTCTAGCCCCATATCATGGTATACTAAAGAGCTATATGTGCTTGGATTAGCCAGAGAAGTAAGTGAAAGAAAGTCCATGTATGTGTAGCAGCTCACCTCTGGTCCCACCCTTTGAAATGAACGCAATAGTGAATTATCGTCCGCATAGTCGTTAACGATAAACGATCCAAACGACCGCTATTGTGAAAGACCTGAAATTGTTCACCCATTTACATGGAACGATAATCGTTACTTATGATCGTTCTTGCAGTTGTCTTGTCGTCGCTATTGCGTTCGTCACTACTGCGAATGACGTCTTATTCAATGCGAACGATTTGTGAACGAGCAACGATAAAAATAGGTCCAGGTATTATTAAACAATCAACAATTTCTTGTTCGGTCGTTAATCGTTAACTGCTATTCAACCGAATGATTATCGCTTAGATTCGAACGACTTAACGATAATTTGAATAATAATCGTCCCGTGGAATAGGGCCCGAAATAGTTGTGCACCATGGAGGGGACTCTCGGGGGCTCAATAACAGCAGTGAAAGCACTAAAATCACCTTGTAACCTTGGTTACTCTAACAAAACCATGCATGTTTTTAAAAATCTTTTGAAATGACAGCTCCACTTTAACCTGGTCCCTATTCTTAATATTGGTAAATAAGAATAATTTCAGCAAAAAGGACCTGGAATGCATATGTATTAGTTTTCAATGATACAATACTTACTAATATTTCATTTCATTGCCACTTCTCCCAGATTAACATCTCTACAAGTGGAGTAGCTTCACCTAGGACTATCATTAGGCAAGTTTTTTGAGTTTTTTTTTTTTTTTTTGGCCATAGACGTGAGTTAGTCACAATTTAGGTGTGCCAAGAAGAAAGCTGTCTGCCACCCATGGGCATGTTTTACACCCGTCTACACCTAATCTCCAATTTATAAGTTTCACAGTTATTACAGAACAAGTATGTTCAAGCACTTTCTATAAAACAATAAAAAATAATATCGTCTAACACGATAACATTTCTGTCCATTTGTCTAAAACTAAAAAGGTTCAAAATGTCAACTCTTAAATAAAGACACTAATGTAGTTGACATATATAACACTTGTAAAAATAATCCTGATAATCCTGGTGAATTGTGAAAACGTATTCACGACTTTACGTATAATATAGTCGATATTACTTTATATCTTTACCAATCTCATTACTTAGTGTTTTGGATATTTCAATATTCTAATCTATTGTAAGGGAGCAAAAAAAAACCCCATAAAATTAACTGAAGGTTGTTATTTAGGAAATTGTTCTAAAAACTTGATGGTAAAAATGTTTTTGAAAAGTTTATCATCCAGTAGAATTATTGCTATTCCATTGTGCTATGGGTTCTTAACATGGGCATAGCGTTGTAAGTATTGCACCTGCTATGGATGTCATCTGTCCCAAATATTGCTCATATACCATTTTATGCATGCAGGAATCACCTAATATATTGCCTTACTCACTTACTTTACGAACTGTAATAACGCCTAAATAATACGGACTAAGGTTAAGTTCATGGCACATGGCCACAATTTGTGCTGATTTGTATGCAGAATCTGCGCTCTTCCTGAACATCAGTTGAAGTTGGAATGTGAGTGCAATTGAATGGTGCCAGGCTTTGGTACTGGAGCATCTAGGCTCCACCTCCTTGACACTTGGCTGAGAAATAAAAAGGTAATTTTATAAGTCTGTTAACTGCCATCAGCTTCCCAAAGGTGCAGTTTGCTTTTATACCCTAACAGCTATCCAATGGTGTCTGCAGCTCTTAACAGCAAATAGACAGATCCCCTTTAAAATCCACTTAGAAATCTTCATCAATTCAATTCTTCAGAATTTTCTGATCATTCACCATGTAAACAAGATGTAAATAACTTAAGGGGTTATCCAGGTTCAGAAAAACATGGCTGCTTTATATCAGAAACAGCACCACTCTTGTCCTCAGTTTGGTTAAGGTTTTGCAGCTTAGTTCCATTGAAGTGTATAAAGCTGAATTATAATACCACACACACCCTGAGGACAGGGATGGTGCTGTTTATGCAAGAAAGTAATTGTGCTTTTTCTAATTCTGGATAACCCCTTTAAGGGAAGTCACAGAGAATATATTTATATACTTAATGACCACTTTATTATAGACATACTTATAATGGCATGTTGGGCCTCCTTTGACTTTCAGCATTACAGCAATATGTTGAGGCTTAGACATCGCACTAGGTGTTGAAACTGTTCTAGAGAATATTGGACGGATTGGTAGAGATGAGCAAACCTCGAGCACGCTTGGGTTCATCCAAAACCGGGTGTGTGGCATTTCATTACCGATGGCTTTAGAAGGCAGTGGTCTGCTTACATCCTCCCACCTGCTCTTCTACCCTTAAAACAAACTGCCATTGCTTTAACTTGAGTGAACTTCAAGCATAGGCTCTATCCATTTTTTCAGGACTCCTTGGACTGCATCCAACTTCTTCCGCAAACAGTAATCAAATACTGCATGCTCGGGTTCTGACAAACCCCAGTGTTCTCAAGGTTCACTCATCTCTACAGGATAGCTTTTTGCAGTTGCTGCATATTAGGTGGAGGTACCGAACAGCATCCCCTTTAGCTAGAATACTATTGACACTGCTGCATAGTAATATCCCACAAGGTCTTTGAAACACTGACGTCTGGCTAGTCCAGCTCAGATATCCAGGCCTCACTCAAACTTACTCCCATTATTTGTTTATTCCAATTCACTACATATTTAAATTTGTGTAGTTGGGGGCTGGGTTCACACTATGTATATTTCAGGCAGTATTTGGTCCTCATGTCAGGTCCTCATAGCATCCAAAACCAGGAGTGGATTGAAAACACAGAAAGGATCTGTTCACACAATGTTGAAATTGAGTGGATGGCCGCCATATAACAGTAAATAACGGCCATTATTTCAATACCACAGCCGTTGTTTTAAAATAACAGCAAATATTTGCCATTAAATGATGGCCATCCACTCAATTACAACATTATGTGAACAGAGCCTTTCTGTGTTTATAATCCACTCCTGGTTTTGGTTGCTATACAGCCTCACAAATACAGCCTCAAATATACATAGTGTGAACCCAGCCTAAAGGGGTATTCCCATCTGAAGAAGTTATTCCCTATCTACAGGAGTGGGGATATGAGCTCATCGGTGGGGGTCAGACTGCTGGGACTTCCAGAAACCCCTGGAATAAACAGTGTGTCCTGGGCATGGGCAGGTGCCGGGCATTTCCTAATTCAGCAGTCAGTCCCCTACCAATCTGCTTTCTGTCAATCCTCTAGATAGGAGATAATATCTTTGGATGGGAATACCTCTTTAATCAATAAGACACCATATTTCTACTAATATCAATATAGTTCTTGGATGCACCACTATATGCATCTAAGGTTGCTTGGCATTGACCATACCTCTTTTCAGAATTGCACTGTCGTGTGGCACTTTGCCCCCTGTCTCCAAAGTGGAACAATTCCAGCGTTGCCCTTTTAGCTGGTGCTGACATTCATGGATAGCAATCTGGATTCCTTGGAGAGCTGACGCTGTCACATCGGGGCTGCGCACGCACAGGCCCAGCTGGCGCTTACTTAGGCCAGGTAGTGTCAGACAGACGGTGTTAGGAGTTAGGATGGGGTCATTGGGCAGCTTCAAACCCAAAATATCATTGCATAGAACTCTGGAGAGAGAAGAAACAAAAGTCAGAAGTTATTAAATAGAGAACATTCTAGAATAAGCAAGTGGACATTGGTACAGCTCTCTTGTGTATAATGAATATACAGTAAAGGTGCTAATACCTGCCAGAGCCTCCCAACTCTCCACCAATAGATGATATTGGTGGAAAGAAGGGTTCAGACTTTCTTGATTTTCAGTCCCCGACCCTATTATTTTCTTGGAGGGATAAGCAGGAGCCAGAGCTGTCCGACCACAGCTTAGCCATCCCCATAGAGACAAAAAGGAATGTGAAATTTATGTATATGTGTCGATGGGGTGTCTCAGGAGCGATAGGTGTCAACTAGAGATGAGCGAACCGTCGTACTTTTGGTCCGACGGCATCTTTGCTCAATTACAATGCCTGGGATACCTGCGTAGTTGTGCTCCTGGGAATCTGCGGGCAGGATCTTTCAAGGAATGTATCTTGAATTCCCTGGAAGATCCTGCCTGCAGATTCACGGGAGCGCAACTATGCTCCCGGGATCGCAGGCATCGCACTGGCGCGAGCGGCTTTCGGGCTGAAAGTCCGAAAGTTCCGCTCATCTCTAGTGTCAACTAAACAAAAGTTTGGCCGACAGATATTTAAAGTGTCTCGATTTAACAAATGTCTATCTATTTTTAATGATCCAGCTACAAATCTAGCAATATCCAGAGTATAAACCATATTGAACTGGATCTGTACAATATAATCACCAAACCATATTTGTA
The DNA here is from genome assembly GCF_027789765.1 of Dendropsophus ebraccatus. Classification (NCBI taxonomy): domain Eukaryota; kingdom Metazoa; phylum Chordata; class Amphibia; order Anura; family Hylidae; genus Dendropsophus; species Dendropsophus ebraccatus. Next base: position 48,458,693 of record NC_091458.1, read on the forward strand.
TATAAGCTTGAATTAAAGTGACAAGCTCAATTAAAAGAGTACTCCAGCGATTTATTTTTTCTATTAAATCACTAGTGTCAGAATATAATATATATTTGTTATGTATTTCTATGTAAAAATCTCCAGTCTTCCACTACTTATCAGCTGCTGTATGTCCTGCAGGAAGTGGTGTTTTCTTTCCAGTCTGACACAGTGCTCTCTACTGCCACCTCTGTCTGTGTCAAGAACTGCACAAAGCAGTAGCAAATTCCTATAGAAAACCTCTCATGCTCTGGAAAGTTGGCAGCAGAGAGCACTTTGTCAGACTGGAAAGAATACACCACTTCCTGTAGGACATACAGCAGCTAAGTACTGGAAGACTTGAGATTTTTTAATAGAAGTAAATTAAAAATCTAAATAGCTCTCTGACACCAGTTGATGTGAAAGATATTTTTTTCTGCAGTACAGCTCATTTAAAAACTCAAAAAATATATTTTATGTATCAATTCTGCATTGTTTTCAATATATCTGCTTGTGGTCTTGTATCTTTCTTGCCTTATTGATTCCTACTAGAGATAAGCAAAGTTTGGGCATGCTTGGGTGCCAAGCGTGCAGCATTTGATTACCAGTGGCTGAAGAAGTTGGATGCCACCCTAAGGCTGCCTGGAAAACATGGACACAACCATAGGCCATAGGCTTTTTCCATGTTTTCCAGGACTCCCTAGGGCTGCATCCAACTTTTTCAGGCACCGGTAATCAAGTGCTGCACACTTGGGTTCATTCGGACTCAAGCATACTCGAGGTTTGCTCATTTCTAGTTCCTACCAAATGACAGCAAGCAGAGCTCTTGAAAACCATGTATGAAAGAAACATGTAATAAACTGGTTGTGGAGTCTATCACAGTCCCTGGTGGTGAAGAAGGTGATCTGTAAGTTCTATTTGCATCTGGTATTGCTCTTTAACTGAGTCTTATATAAGTGGAAATACAACTATACATTTCAAAAGACCATATCATGCCTTGGCAATCAGCTCCATGTAATTTTAGATGGGATTATAATATTCATTTAGATCTTAGTTTTAACAGATGTACAAGAAACCATTAAGTGCAGGATAGGACCTGTCAGATGCATTGGCAATAAATAAAAATAAAAATTCAAGCCCTGAAGAAAATTACATTCCACCGAATGTTCTTTTCCATTTCTCTAGGCTCTTGTTTTATTTGCTACTGTCTGGTCCCAGGGATACGTATGTAAGGGAAGGTGTGCAGGTCACCTGGCATTGCATGCCATGCTTCAGGTTCTGTTAAAGCGCCAAATGTTTAAGCCAAGAGGTGCCCTATGTTCATGCAGATGTGGCTGTAAAATGGTTAACACATGGCCTGCACATCTTGCCCTGGGTGGGGACAGAAGACTCGACCGCTGTCAGAAACTCTGCGGGACGCTCCCTGCAGGGTGGGAATATATTTGTCTTCACTTTGGAACTGGGGATCAGCAATTTCTCTCCTGCTGTAGGAGGGGCAGGAAAACAGAACTCGGAGCCAAGGGACCAAACGACAGATCAAAACATGCCCATGCTGAAGGGAAAATAATTCATGTTTTATAACCATAGTAATAAAAGCAGCTTTTCTCAAAACAGGAAGTGAGAATGTAATAAAACATACACAGAGATACATTATTAGCATGCATGTTAACAAATGCAGACAAAACTATCAATACTACAAGATATAAGGTGCTCCAGGACACAAAGTACACGTGGATACCCTCCAGCCCAGCACTATAGTCCAAGCGGAAAGAGGAAAAAACTCTGCACTTCTAATATGACACCTATATTTTCTCCCTTGTGAAGGGGCTGGGGGGTCTTAAGGGATGCTCCGTGCATTAGTGGACGTGCCAACATTGTTCTGGGTTGTCCAATATGCAACTCAATGATGGCGCTGAATTGTCGCCCAACAGTATCAGTGGGTTGGCACAAAATGCTTTGATTGGAGTGCAATGTTATGTTATAAGATGTCAGCACCAGTGCAAACCAGTAAGCTTGGTATATGAATACTGGTGGCTAGAGAACATAGATACCGCCCTAGGGCTTCTTGGAAAACGTGGATACAGTCATAGGCCAGGTTCACACGCTGTATGACAGTGGCCGCTGCTGTCTGTGAAGTTCATCCTGGTCGGTACTTCATTTCTTTTTAATTGGCATTCGGGTGCATTCGGGTGTGCCCGCACTCCAATTAACCATAGCAGACAATGTAAAGTACAGCCGGAGCCGCACATTACATTGTCTGTACTGTCAGTTTTTTGTGCGGCCGCCTGGAATCCCAGCCGGAGTGTATACAGTGTGTATACACTCCAGCCAGGATTCCATAGCAATTAAAGCGACTGGCAAATTCATTAAATTCATTGGTTGCAAACCTGCAACTACAGCTGTTGTTTAATGAATTTATACATTGTTTGAACTTAGCCATAGGCTGTAACCATGTTTTCCATCTATTTTGCATCCATCTTCTCCAGCCTCTGGGATTCAAATACCAAGTGTTTGGGGTTGCACTGTAAGTTATCATCAGTTTTTTTCATCCTTTTTTACTAGAAAAATTTCAGAGCCAGATAGGAAATTGCTGCAGGTCAGGTTTTCCTATTCATCTTCTAGACCAGTCTAGTGAATGCCAGGAATGATTCCATTGACAACAATGGAATCGGTTTCGGCTTCAGTTTCTCTCCAACATTTAACTACTTGAGATGAGCGCAACTGGAGCATGCTTTTTTAGGACATGTTTTTTTGGACTCCCTGGGGCTACATCCAACTTCTTCAGCCTCTGGTATTTAAATGACGAACGATCGGACTTGAGCATGCTTCTAATGTAAAAGATGTATAACGATTGACTATATTTTTTTTATATTAAGGAAAAAACATTCTTCCTCCTTTAACAATTTAGAACAATATGATCATAGGTTTATATTTAATAACTCTATTATATTAGATTAGTCCAGTTAGTATTTGTCAATTGGTCAACTGGTATATGTTTCAGCCATGGCAACGTGCTCCTGCCTAGTGTGAACGGTGTTCTAGGAGAGCTGACCAATTTTTTCTTTTTTTCTGTGTTCCAGTTGGGGGAGTGGCTGCCCCTACTTGGTCGTGCACTCCTTCTGTCTCATCCAGGTGGTGCAATTATTTTTGCAGGTATTAGACAGATCTTGCATGCCCAGAGCATAGGCGTATTACACGCCATGGAGAGGCCATAGTAGTGTAGGGTCTGCCTCGATATGAGTCCACCTTATTGTGGTGAGGCAGGTTACGCTGTTTGCAAATAGTAACCAAGAGACTCATTATTTTTGTGGGAATTTTTTTTGGCAGTTTGAGGGGGCTGCTTTTAACTACTTTCATGTCTATGGTGGGTCTGTATCTTGCTGTTGCGGTGAGCTGTTGCATTTTTCTGTGTTTTTGTGTGTTTGCAATGTCAGCCATGGCAACGTGCTCCTGCCTAGTGTGAACGGTGTTCTAGGAGAGCTGACCAATTTTTTCCTTTTTTCTGTGTATGTTGATGACAACCAGTCATGTCTTGCCTGTATCTCTTCATCAGCAGTTACTGTAATTTTTATTTTATTATTATTTTAATATATAGCATCTTGTAGACAGAAATAGTGTATATCATTAGTAATGCCAGATTACTTGTGATTAGAGATGGATGAAAGTTGAGCATGCTCAGGTTCATCTGAACCTGAACGTTCTGCATTTGATTAGCAGTGTCCGAAGAAGTTGGATGCAACCCTAAGAAGTCCTGGAAAACATGGATACAATCTATGCCATGGGTCCCCAAACTGCAGCCCTCCAGCTGTTGCAAAACGACAACTCCCATCATGCCTGGACAGCTAAAGCTTTGGATTTGGCTGTCCAGGCATGATGGAAAATGTAGTATTGCAGCAGCTGAAGGGCCGCAGTTTGGAGACCCATGGTCTATGCTGTATCAATGTTTTCAAGGCAGAGTTAGGGCTGCATCCAACTTCTTTAGCCACTGATAATCAAATGCAGAACGTTCAGGTTCAGATGAATATAAAAGCACTTTATAAGCATTTCCTGTAATAAGTGTATATTGGTAATTTGTATAGCTTTTGAGCGGGTGCTGTAAACCGTCGTGGTCCCAGGTGCTGCTCGTAGCCCAGGACCGCGGCTATTAGTGGGCACGGTCTGATCGCCGTACCCGCTAATAAAGTAATCAGATGCAGCTGTCAAGTTGACAGCTGCATCCGATTACTTGATGCAGCCGTTCCCTGGTGTCTAGTGGGGTGGATCTCTCCTCCGGGACAGAGCGATCCATACATCTTACTTCCTCCGGGGTCAGCGCCGTAACAGCGCTGATCCTGGCTCGGCACTCGATTGCTTCCGTCTGCAGCAGCCGGAAGCAATCAATGTGCCTATCTCATCGATCTATGCTGCATATCTATGCAGCACAGATCTCAATAAGAGATCAGTGCACTTATACTAGAAGTCCCCCAGGGGGGCTTTTAGTATAAGTGTAAAAGAAAAAAAAAGTGTTATTATCAATAAAAAGCCCCCTCCCCTAATAAAAGTCAGAATCACCCCCCTTTTCCCATTTTATAAATAAAAATAAATAAATAAACATGTTTGGTATCGCCACGTGCATAATCGCCCGAAATATTAATTTATCACATTCCTGATCTCGCACAGTAAATGGCGTAAGTGGAAAAAAATCCCAAAGTGCAGAATTGCGCATTTTTGGTCGCATCAAATCCAGAAAATTTTTTATAAAAAGTGATCAAAAAGTCGTATATGCGCAATCAAGGTACCAATAGAAAGTACACATAATGGCGCAAAAAATTACACCTCACACAGCCCCATAGACCAAGGTATAAAAGCGCTATAAGCCTGGGAATGGAGCGATTTTAAGGAACATATATTTGTTAACAATGGTTTGAATTTTTTACAGGCCATCAGATACAATAAAAGTTATACATGTTACATATCGTTGTAATCGAAACAACTTGAAGAACATATATAACAAGTCAGTTTTACCCCAGGGCGGATGGCGTAAAAGCGAAAAAACCCCAAATAAAAGAAATGCGTTTTGTTTTTTTTTCAATTTCACCACACGTTGAATTTTTCTGGCTTTGCAGTGTACTTTATGAAAAAATGCAGCGTGTCATTGCAAAGTAAAATTAGTGGTGCAAAAAATAAAGGATCATGTGGGTTTGTAGGTGAATAAAATGCAAGTGCTATGGCCTTTTAAGCACAAGGAGGGAAAAACGAAAACGCAAAAATTGAAATTGGCCCGGTCCTCTAAGGGTTAATGTAAGACAAAACAGGCCCGATGCATCAAATAAATGACCTACATAACTCTATGGTAACAATTTATCCATCCAGGTCCATCTCCAGGTAACATTTTGTATTTTATAGTGTATGACTTCTTATAGTGTTGTGTATAGGCTGGTAAACTAAAGGGTCTTACTCCCGTCCCATTTCTCAAAACTGGCACCAATACCATCAGTGACCATACAGCGGCATACGGGGTCCCGGAGTCACAGAAATAATATTGAACTTTTTTGTTCATGTGAGGACACTATATATGATAAGGGATCAATGTCTGTCTGACATGCTGGCTGGCAGACACATTCAAGGTATGTCAAACAAGTGCCAGCACATGCGTCTTATCTCCTCATCTATGTCAGACATCCCCTCTGTTAAAACATGTTCAGATTGAACAGAGGTTTGCGCAATATTAAACCTAATTACCAAGACAATACCAGATGCTTGTGCTACTTCACCCTACAGTATACACGAGAACTATACAATACACCTGAAAAGACCTGACAGTACAGAAAAATACCTACATTCCAAGGGCATGACTGATAAAGACAACCCCTGCTCATGTTCTCTACTAGGTCATATAGATATAAAAATGGTTGGTCCACCCACAATGGGCATCTCTTGTTCTACTGGACCTAGATGGTCATTCATCTGGCTGACCTATTTCTCCTGCAGTGCCTGCTGCAATAGAAATGCCTGGGTTCATCTTACTGGGGGCAGAGGTAGTGGGGCCTGATAAGACAACTGCATTTATTTAGGTACTCACTCTTACCTAACTTTTTGTTGCACATGTACTCCTAACTCACCAGTAGTATGCCTACAGTGGAATCACTATAGCTCAGCTGTATTAATGCATAATAATCTCTTTCCTTATTGCAGTTGGGTCATTTGACTGACTTCCAGTGATCTACAGGGTTACATCATCACCTATCCTAGCAGCAGACACATACCATCTCCACCCAGTTCCACCATTTATATTCATCTAAATGCATATTCTGCTGCTGAAAGGATTTTTTATTTTTATTTCAGAGACAAGAAGTATAGTCTGCTTTACAGCAGTGCTGCAAAGATTAAAACACTTTCCCTGCTCCCGGCAAAGATTCTACTACAGAAATATTCACAGAAAGATTCCCGGAAAGTGTCCCCCTGCCATCATCCTCTCCAGCAGCCCCAGCCCGCACAGCTCTGGGAGTCAGGTCGTGACATCACCATTTTATCCAGGAAGTGAAGCCTTGATGCAGTAGTAAGTGCAGGGAAAAAAGCACTTTATAAGCATTTCCTGTAATAAGTGTATATTGGTGATTTGTATAACTTTTGGGGAGGCAATACAATACTTTAATAAAAATGTTCACCAGACTTCTTTAATTGATTAGTGCTGGCACGGGGATGCCGGTTGTGTGGCCCTTTTTTTTTTAAATGCCACCTGGTTCCCACGCTTGGCACTGGTCTTTTTGGGAGCACTGGCGCTTTGGGGCATTGGGGGCAAGCCCATCGCTTCCCAGTGTGGAACTATCCCCTCCCCTCTGTTACACTGCTCCATTAATTTTAATAAAGCAGCTTCACAAAGGAAATGGGTTTTCGTCACACTGGGGGGTGGCAGGCCTGTCTCCAGTGCTCCAGGGCGGGCCAGTGCTCCTGAAAAGACCAGTGCCGAGTGTGGGAACCAGGTGGCATTTAAAAAAAAGGACTGCGGCAGCGGCATCCCTGTGCCAGCACTAATCGAGCAGCGCTGTACCTGATGGTACATTTGCTTTAGGTTACAAACCCACTTGCCGGATCTGCAGCGAGTCTCCATGCTGCGTTTTTGCAGCGAGACTCGCTGCAGATCCCGGCCCTATACTTTTAATGGCAGACAAACACGCAGCAGGGATGTACATCCCTGCTGCGAGTTTGTCTGCTGCCCACGCCATTAACCCCCCGGCCACCGGAGCTGATACTTCACCTGATCCCGGCTCCGGCGGTTCCTGATGTCTTCAGCAAGCCGGAGCGGGTACCAGGTGAAGTATATGCTCCAGCCAGCCGCCCGCAGCCCCGGCCGCCCGATCGCCCCCCCCCCCCGCAGCCCCGGCCGCCCGATCGCCCCCCGCAGCCCCGATCGCACACACGCCCCCCCGCAGCCCCGGCCGCCCTATCGCCCCCCCGCAGCCCCGGCCGCCCGATCGCACGCCCCCCCGGCAGCCCCGATCGCACACACGCCCCCCGCAGCCCCGATCGCACACATGCCCCCCCGCAGCCCCGGCCGCCCGATCGCACCCCCCGCAGCCCCGGCCGCCCGATCGCACGGCCCCCCGCAGCACCGATCGCACGCCCCCCCGATCGAGCGGCCGGAGCTGCGGGGGGCGTGTGTGCGATCGGGGCTGCGGGGGGGCGTGTGTGCGATCGGGGCTGCGGGGGGGCGTGTGTGCGATCGGGGCTGCGGGGGGGCGTGTGTGCGATCGGGGCTGCGGGGGGGGCGTGTGTGCGATCGGGGCTGCGGGGGGGGGGCATATACCTCACCTGGTCCCCGCTCCGGCTTGCTGAAGACATCGGGAACCGCCGGAGCCGGGATCAGGTGAAGTATCAGCTCCGGCGGCCGGGGGGTTAATGGGGCGGGCTGCAGACAAACTCGCAGCAGGGATGTACATCCCTGCTGCGTGTTTGTCTGCCATTAAAAGTATAGGGCCGGGATCTGCAGCGAGTCTCGCTGCAAAAACGCAGCATGGAGACTCGCTGCAGACCCGCCAAGTGGGTTTGTACCCTTAAGCATTCCAGTCAATGTGTATGCACCATGTGTTCTTGGTGATTTATAAGAGGCTACTACTGAAAGACAGGTGAGTGACATGTAAAGGAATAAAGGTAACTAATGTCTGCAAGTATTATTAATATTATCATGACCCTGATCATCACTAATCCTGTATCTTATCCCACCTCTGGTTCTCCACTGGTCACAAGAACTGAGGTCCTGTGTCTCCCATTTTGCCTCATTGCATGACTAAGAAGAGCGCCGAGTATTGTATTTAGCTATCTCTCTAGGTCCCATAAACTTTGAATGGAGTTACAGTATGGATACTTGACTGCAGCTCTGTTTAGACTCCTGAATGACCTAACCATGGTAAGGACAAATAGGGGACCCCGGACTCCCCATTCTCATGATCACTAATGGGGTCCTTGGTCCTCAGACACACATCACCTATTTATAAGATGCTGATTCTGAGAAAACCCTTTATTCATATTGTGGCTAACAAATACGTAGAACTCCCTCTTTATACAATTTGTCCTTATCTTCACGTTTGCTCTAGGTAGGCTTATCTCTCATTGATGGAACATAAATCTTCATAAACTCACTGAGGTCAAGGTGCAAGACTTTCATAAATCCCACCATGACAGCCCTCCTGAAGTTCAGGTGCTTAAACACTTCATTGCCGTAGGGTGCAATGGTTGACATTCAAGAAGACACATACCACGACTGGATAGGATTTAGGTATTAGTGCTATCAAGGCAGGGTCTAGTTAGCGATAGATGTAGTATTTTAATATAATATAATATGATATATAGTAAAAATCTTATTTAGCTGGATCTAAACTAATATATATAGAAAGCCAGTTCATTCCTTTCAACCCCTCAGATTTAGCCATGTCTAAAAGACAGCAAACAGTTGTGTCCAACTTCATTTATATTTTGTTAGAGATTGTGTATTTTACAGGCTCATGTATGATAATCTAAAAGAATTACATGTTTCTATGAGTTATGTGATGTATCATAAATTACGCATAAACAAATCTAACCTGCTGATATGTCCCTACTGCACAGGAGACGCTGAGGAGGAAGGTAAGAGACATACCTTCCTCCTCTGCATTTCCTGTGCAGTAGGGGACTATGAGCAGATTAAATTTGTCTAACCTGCTGATAGTTTCTCTTTAAACCTATACCTTTCACCGCTGGTAGTTTAAACCTGCACAGAATTCCCTCTCTCCACAAGCTCCAAGTATTGCCAAAGAAGGGTCAGACTGTCCATTAAATGTGTATATTACTATTGCTTGAGTCTTCCTTGGTAATAGATTGAGCTGGTACTACTGTGCACCTAGTTTAGACCTTCCTCTTATCTATGTAATCTTACAATTAGAAGTGTTCAATCAGTTTGGGTATGGACATATTACTTTTTCGGAAGGTGTGTAATGCATCATTAACTGTAATTAGATATGAGTGATCCTTGAGACCTAACACTCTCCATTTGATTACCAGTGGCTGAAGAAGTTGGATGCAGCCCTAAGGAGCCCCAGAAAACATTGATACAGAATATGGTCTATGGATGTATTAACGGTTTCCGGGCAGGCTTAAGGCTGCATTCAACTTCTTTAGCCACTGGTAATCGCTCAAAGCTCATCTCTAACTCTAATGCATTACTGAGGTTCTCAACAAAACGTATTTTCTGGGTGAAACTAGGCTTGGTGGGTAGTGTATCTCGTTGAGGAGACAAACAGGTGTATGAATTCTTACAACCCAAGCAATGTTCAAAAAAGGTATTAAAATATCTGGACTTGCTCTACATTGCCACCTACTGGAAGTAGGACTGTAAAGAGCGTTGACATAATAAAATAACAGTTCCAACATAAAGAAAAAATAAATTACCGACTGCAGAGCCATATAGAGATGGAAAGAATCCAGGGCCAGGTCCCTGTGTGAATGTCCCAGGCCATCCTCTGACCTTTCATTGGACAGCTGTGTCAGACAGTGAGGCTCCTTCTTCATCTCCTGGCCCAGAGGCTCCCTCTTCTCCAATCTTACTGAGCCTATTAAAGACAGACCAGTGTCAGTTTGGCTTCACTGTAGTGTAACAAAATTTTATGTTACAAGTTGCTAGAAAGAAAGCAAAGTACCTGATAGAGAATCACATGTAGAAATCTATAGGATGTTAATGTGCACAGACATATAGAAGAATAGGCAACCCACAAGGGATGAACCTAATGGTTTTGAGGCCTACAAGGACTGAGAGGTGACCCCACAACTAGACGACAGCTGTGTGATCAGCTTGGCTGCACTCACTTTCAAGACAACGTTTATGGTTCGATAAATTCTGAAGCTTTCCACATTTATTGACTTTCATGAAATTTTGAAAATATTAATTTCAAAACATTTAACTTGGCCGATTGTAAGTTTAGCTTTCCTCCCATTAAAGGCCAATGCCCTATTCAGTTTTTTACATAGTCTTTATTCAACATTATTCCTTTTTCTTTGCGCTACTTTACCACCATGAACCTCTCAAGAGAGAATTTATCTTAAAAAGCTGCAATATTAATTAGAGTATATGCATAATAGTGACCTTTAACATTCATCATGTATTAAATGGGCTTATAGTTTTAGGAAAACTCCAGAGTTATTAAATATTTGTTATAGAACTACCATGAAATAAACTAGATTTAGAAAGTATAGTAATGATAAAATTATATTTTTTTTCCAAAAAGCCAGAAGAACATTAGATAAATCATTAGCGCCTGTGAATGTACACATGAGATGTTCATGAGATGATCGTGGTCTTTTACCAGACACTGTTACACCAAACGATTATTGGCCACAACGGTTGGTAATCTGCCAGGTATGGCCGTTAATTGTTTGGTGTAATAGGGCCCTTAAAGTGTTTAGAAAGACAGATTTATCTGACAGATTCTTGAAGCCAAAGCCAGGAAGAGACTATAGACAGAGAACAGGTCATAAAGAAAAGGCTGAGATGTCTCCTCTTTTCAAATCCATTCCTGACTTTGGCTTCAAAAATCTGTCAGATAAATCTGTCTGTGTAAACGCACCATACGTAGAAGGAGAAGAGGGGGATGCAGCTGCAGCTTTTCACTCAATATTTCAGTGACGCGGCATAAGGAGGAAAAGGGACAGAGAGGGAGGCATTTGATTGGCTCAGAGCATGCAGCACACCTCTGACATCATTCCACATTATTCCAGAAAGGTCCACCCACTTAGCAAGAGAAATTTGAACAGCGCTCCATAGCACAGATCAGGGGGGTATGCGGTTAGTGTGAGAAATAATTTAAAAACTCTCATCTGATAGGGTTGTGCAAATGGAGGCACAACACTCTAAAACCACATGTAGGATCGCTGCCACTCCCAGGTAAAAACCATACAAGATGGTTAGCACTGAACAGAAAAAAAGACCTCCCTCCAACCAGGGTAGAAAATCAGGCGCGGATCCAACGGAGATGAAAGATATATTTTAAAATGTAATATTTAAAACATTCATGGCGACACAACGCGTTTCTAAACCGAACCGGTTTCTTTCTCAAGTGTCATCACTTGACACTTGAGAAAGAAACCGGTTCGGTTTAGAAACACGTTGTGTCGCCATAAATGTTTTAAATATAAAATTTTAAAATATATCTTTCATCTCCGTTGGATCCGCGCCTGATTTTCTACCCTGGTTGGAGGGAGGTCTTTTTTTCTGTTTACCCACTTAGCAGGCATGGAGATAAGACTGCGTATTTACCGAAACCCAGAAGGAAAAAAAATCTCAGAATATGCAGGTTAAATACTAATATCTAATTTATTTAATATCTAATACAGATCTAAAATGTTATTCTATAAAAATGTGCAGTTCTATAATGAAAGTAATGGTGCATTTCCCCCACTACTCACAGACCAGGAGATATAACCCTTTACCCTTCCATATAAAAACACAGAAAAAAACGACCCCCTACTATGTGTGTAAGTTTATAGTAACAATACTGCAATCTGTGCAGTCCACAAATAATAAGCACCACTGTCCAGGGCTTGTGGAAGAATTCACATTCAGCATATAATGCACCAAGCTGTTTCACTGTTTCACTATGTCACTAAGGAACAGATTTCATAATGAAAAAAAATTCTTCTAAAAATGAATGAAAAGGTATTCTTGCGTGAAAAAAAAAAAGTATTTTCCGGTTCTCTTACAGTTCACATTTGAAGCCAGGTGTGCCTTAAAAAAAACAACTAAATTTAAAAAAAATATATATATATAAAAAAAACAGAAAAAACAGAAAAGCAGAAAAACATTCATTGACTTCCCAGGGTAAAAAGTTAGTTCAGCTTGAATGGATTAGCACATATGACTTTGACAAGGTGTGTTTTTAAAGCTTGCTCACTGAATGATAAAAAAATAGCACACAAGGAAGTTTTCAGAGGATTTCAGAGATTTGTATTTGTTTTCCTAGTCCCCGATGAATGCAGATTTAACCTTTTAAAATTGCTGGCAGGACACTTTTGATACCTGGAGCTCTATGTCTGCTAGCCCTTTGCATTTCTAAACATGACTAAGCAAGCGGATGAATTCTAATGCAGCAAAAACATGTATGCTCCGATTCTCAGCTTACATTTTGCTTATAATACAGTTACAACTGGACACGGACAAAAGATTTTTCACATTTTTTTCTTATAAAACATTCCAATATATTCATCATAGCAAAGTATAATGTCAATAAGTACATGCTGAGTGTTTGAGCCTGAGATAAAGTGAATGAGTACAACCACCTATAGCAAAAAAAAAAAAAAGTCCAGCCTACCCAAAAATTTCTAGATCAATCACAAAATTTACTTTAAATGAAAAATATCCTTTAGCTACAGCAAACCAAGTATATAAAGAAAACAAACACTAACACTAAATAACCATTACAGTATGCAGGCTCTTATCTAGCACTAGGCACCAGTGCTGTATTTTGGCAGTAGACAGTAGAGGTTCAGTTCCAGGGTGGTTCCTTGCAGTTTACCTGCTGTTTAAAAAAACAAAACAAAAACAAAAAAACTATTTATATATCTTTTTTTCAATGAATGTACCATCAGTACATTTGCTTTAAGTTTTGCACATGGATAGAACAATGCCGGTGCGGGGAAGCCAGTGTCGCAGTCCTTTTTTTTTAACCGTGGCCCGGTTTCCGTGTAAGGCACCAATCTATTCCCAGGCACTGATGGGGGGGGGGGAGCACTGGAGGCGAGCCAGCCCACCCCAAGTAGGAGGGAACCCCCTCTATGATGCAGCTCCATTAGAATCAATTAAAACAGTGCCATACGCATTACCCGGGATGTGGTTCAAAAAAAGGACTGTGGCACCAGCTTCCCCGCGCCACTACTGATGGTACTTGCACTTTAACTAGCCTGACTCTCTATGGACTTGATGTTAAAACCAGGGAATGGTTGTTAGGGCAAAGGACAAAACAGGCTACTGGCCCTATGCCCTGGCAAAAATAAAAGATGTAACTCCTGGTAAAAGCCAGTTCAGACTGATAGAGGAGAGAATCAATGCTCCTACTTCTCCTCCGCAATGAGAAGAGAGTCCTGATTGGCGGAGCAGCAGTTACCAGGTGCTTCTGGCTCCTTCTCTACTAATCTCCATTTTTTTAATATAATGTTTTTACAGGTTGGGTTTCTTTGCTGGCCAGTAAATAACCAAGTTCTCCTTGGTGCACAATCTGAGAACTCTACATATCTAACCCAGGACTAATGTGTAATTCTGCCACCTAGTGACAAAGGCTTCTGCATGTCATCTATAATAAACCTTGAGAAAGACTCATGACTTTTGTACTCAAGCTGCACTAGCCATGCTCCATCCCCATACTATCAGTATCCACATTGGACAGAGCTATGGAGATATTATTTATGTGTATGTGAGTTTAACTATTTGTGTGCAAAATTATGTAAGTGATGAGCAAGTGTCTATATGTATGTACATTTGACTGTGTTTATTGAGTATGTGTGCCTGACATGTATGGTCAGTGTGTGTAGTGAATGTGTAAATGTATGTTTACCTGCTTATTGTGAGTGTTCATGTATGTGGACCTGTATGTTGTCAGTCTATGACTTGCCCACATGTATGTAGTGAGAACAAACATGTGTGTTTGAATGTATTTAGATGCATGCATGTAGCGTTTAGATGCATGCATGTAGAATTATCAGCATGATATGAGCACTCCACTCTGAAAAGATTAGGACATTTGGGCATTGTAGGGTGAATTTACAAATACAAATACTGTGAGTACTGTATAAGTTTAGACCAACCATTTATTTTTGAACACTAACAAAGATACGCCTTGATTTTTGAATGGGGCAAAAAAGGGTCAAAAACGGTCAGGTCATGCAAGTATATTTCTCTATGCAAATTGCGCAAGAATTCTGGCCCTTTTGAAATAATAATTTTGCCCCAGTATTCCTTAATGGAGTCGTAAATGGTTAAGAAACAGAGATGATTGGGTCCTCGGCCATCTGGTCTGGTGTTCTGGCTGGGCCTCTATGGCCCTTTGGGCCCGTGTCCCCTTGCCCTCCAGCCTATGCTCATAGGAGATAAGTATAATATCTATAAGAGACTACTCCCAATTATGACAAGGATCTCCTCTAGGGGTTAATTTAAGGGTTATTCCTATACAAATCTTGTAAAGAGAAATATACTTAGATGTAGGGGGCCTCCGCTTCAGTCTCAGGTAGTCTAGTCTTGCGCTCTTAGAAATCTGTAAGGGGGTTTATAAATCTGATAATATTATGATGTAACTTGGAAAATGAGCTCTTGTTGCCACTTGGTGTGTGGGCTCGCCTTACTTTTTTCTTTTTTTGGGGGGGAGGGGGGGTTGTGTTGTGGGGTAATTTTGTATTATATTGTGTTTTGGGCAGAAAAGATGTAGAAAAGCTTACCGTAATTAAAGATTAAAGAAAAAAATTATAAATTGCTACATGTTTACTAATATGGTATGGATTTAGTATGTTGCTGTTATTTGAGAATTTACACTTTATAGCAGTGTTATTTGAACATATGGCGCTATTGTAGTGGCAGAATATGTTATTATGGAATCATTATGCAGGTTGTGTGTTTGTGTTATTATGTTGAAGACTGGTGTCCCAGCTGTGCTAGCTTAGCAATACGAAAGGCTGAGTAAGCATGGTACCTCAACAAGACACATTTGTTGGGGAACGCTAAAAACATTGTCACTTGGCGTGCTTAGGATGTGGACACTAAAGTCATGTTAAAACATGGCTGAACTTTTTTTTTTCCATCAGTACAGTAGCGGTAAGATTTGAACAGGTTCGGAGCTCATGGCATCATAATGATACATGATGCCGGGAGTTCCTGATGTCCCCTATTTTCCTACTATGTCTCTTTTTGGCCGTTTTTAGGACAGTCATCATGTGAGGTCAAATAACAGTCGTTATTTGAAAATAACACCCAATATTCTATGAATAACAGCTGTTGTTATGAAATTTGACCTCAAAATGACAGCCATCAAAAGTTGTATGAAAGTAGAGAAATTGTATGTACTATACGGCTATGTTCATCCAGCGTGAAAGTACGGCCGTTGTTGCAATTGGCAACAATGTCCGTGCTTTGTACGCCAAGACACCCTGCATGTTCTTCTATGTGATCCCGGACGCAGCGTATACACATAGTATACGCTCCGGCTGGGATCCCAAGCGGCGCCGCAAAGAACTGACATGTCAGTTTTCTGCAGCCACTAATCATTGAATAGCGGCCGTAGAAAACCATGTCAGTGCACACTGTGGAGCGAGCTGCTGCAGCCGCTTGCTTCACAGTGAGCTATGGGGAGTACTGATGTTCACACCTTGTATGTTCACACTGAGTAAAATAGGTGGAGTGACGGCTGCCTCAGTGTGTCATATCATCTCAAAGGGAGAGCGCGTGCTCCTCCGCAGCCGCCGCTCTCTGCACAAAGAAGTGACCTCTTACAGCGGAGAGCGGCGCCAGCGGAGAAGCGCGCGCCCTCTCATTCACTCACAGCAGGACACTGAGCACGGCGGGATTCCGCGGCGGAATTCCGCCATATTTGCTCAGAGTGAACATACCATTTGTGTCTAATTTTAGCTAACAAAGAACATGGAAATTCCTACAGCTCTGTATTATAAAGTAGAATGCACTATTTGTGTACGGCGCCATATCCATATCACTTGTATTGGAATTGCAAGTTCTATGCAAGAAAGGATTGTATGTCTCTGCATACAATTGGTGGCGTATAGAGGTACAGTAAGTGCTCATAGATATTGTCTTCCATGGGCATTAAGCCTTACAATGAGAATACATAATCAAAAAGCCATTATAATAGGTGGGTGTTTTCACCTGTGTGTTAAGATCTATTTTTAGTGGAGTAAAAATCACAGTAGTTCGTAGTTAACAATGGTACCCAATGCAAAAAAGGTGCCACCCTCTGCACTCACTAGCCACAAGGGGGCTCATTAGTATTGCAGTGGGCTTCATGAGTATGTAACAAACAGATGAGGACCTTATGGGACCATTTTGGCAATAAAATTATGAGCCATCTACTGAAATACAAAGAGGCTGGCATTTATCGGGAAAATTGTCCATCTATAATTAGTGACGGACGCAAAAAAATGATCATGATCAGTATTTGTGGCCGTAATTTGTTCTTAAAAAATTCTTAAAATTCAATAAAAATTATTGAAACAGAAAAATAGCCTGATGGAAACAAATTAAATAGAAGAAGTCTGAAAGTAATGTGGACCATGTCAGCAAGTACATGTTTGATCACAGTACTCACTAGAAGAGAAATGGTAACTCTTGACCTACAAGAAGCATAAACAATAAAACAAATAAATGACCACTATCCCCAAGCATAAACAGAAGAGATTTAGGCAAATCTGGATCCCTGATGCAACCACATTTAAAGAAGACCTGTTGTCTGTCCTGACTTGCTTGGTTAAGTAAATATTTGTATTCATCTTTTCTTATTATTATTTAGCTCTCTGATGTGTGGGGGTGTACCCATACACTGTGTGACACTTTTCAATCATAGATGACAGTACCAGACTGGGTAGGGAACCCCTACTGGTAACACCCAGTTTACTATTTAGCCATCTATTTCTAGTAAGAATAACAGGAACGACACAACATAGAGCAATAAGAAAAGATGTCTATTAAATCCTACAGCGCAAACGTATATTTATTAGCAAACGACCATACACAATAAAATCATACACTATTACTGATATTAGACTTGCCATTAAAGGAGAAGTCTGGCCAAAACTATTTTTTTATATGTTATTACTTAGACAAATTTCTAATGTATATTAATTATGGTAAATGCACATATAGGGCTATTTCCTTTAATTTAGTAGATCAGGGAGACTTCAGATTCTCTAAAAAAAAAGTGACATCACAAACCGGGGGTGTAATTACAATGGAGTGTCCAGCAGGGGCGCACTATTTATAGAAGTCAGTGGGGGAGATTTATCAAAGGGTGTAAAATTTAGACTGGTGCAAACTGCCCACAGCAACCAATCCCAGCTCAGCTTTCCTTTCAGCACTGCCTAAAGCTGAGCTGTGATTGGTTGCTGTGGGTAGTTTGCACCAGTCTAAATTTTACACCCTTTGATAAATCTCCCCCAATGAGTACCGTTGACTTCTATATATAGTGCGCCCCTGCTGGACACTCCATTGGAATTACAATGGATGTGTATGTAAATGTAATATACAGTGTTTTTGATTGAATACATTTACGAAATACTTTGGGGAGCAAGTGTCCTTGCTCCCCAAAGTATTCCATAAATGTAATCAATCAGTACATTTGGATACTGTAAGCCTGCCGAACCGCCGCTGCCCGCTGCTGCCGCCGCTCTGGACTGCACTGAACTACTACTCCCATCACCTGCTCATAGCACGCTCAGAGCGGCCGGGCAGGGAGTCAGCCATCAAATAGTGTAATGTTGCCGGATCCTGGAAGAAGCAGGAGGGGGGAGCGGAGGGGGATGATGGCTGCACAGTGATGAGCGGCGCCCGGCAGTGGCGGCGGCGGGGATCTCATAGCGATAACCAAGCTACTACACCTCCCTCCCCAGCATCAGCCAGCGGGCGGCGGCTGTTTGGCAGGCTTACTGTGATGAATATCCAAATGTACTGATTGATGACATTTATGGAATACTTTGGGGAGCAAGGACACTTGCTCCCCAAAGTATTTCATAAATGTATTCAATCAAAAACACTGTATATTACATTTACATACACATCCATTGTAATTCCAATAGAGTGTCCAGCAGGGGCGCACTATATACAGAAGTCAATGGTACTCATTGACTTCTATACATAGTGCGCCCCTGCTGGACACTCCATTGGAATTACACCCCCGGTTTGTGACGTCACTTTTTTTTAGAGAATCTGAAGTCTCCCTGATCTACTAAATTAAGGGAAATAGCCCTATATGTGCATTTCCCATAATTAATTTAAAATTTGCCTAACTTTCCATAAGTAATAACATATTAAAAAATAGTTTTGGCCGGAGTTGTCCTTTAACTCTTTGTTTGTTCAATATTACTGAAACAAAATTCCAGAAATCCACAAAATGTACAAAAATAATATCACTCGTAGTGCTTGTGTCATACATTAGAGATTTTATTCACTTCATCCTGAGCCCACAGTCCACATACAGTATAATGCCATAGACATGTCATAGCTGAACATTTAAAGAGGCACGTCCCCTCTCTTTAATAACAGAGGAATGACACAATAGAGAGCAATAAGTAAAGATGTTCCAGAATTATTATTTCATAGGGAATTTACTAAAACAGACCGATCAGGAGAGGCCACAGGTCCCCTTTAATTTACTACACAACCAACAGTCTTACCAGTGGCGTAGCTATAGGGGTCACAGCGGTCGCCATGGCCCCCCTTGCCACTTGTCTCTGAGCATCCCGAGAAGCTGCGGCCGCGCAGCTTCTCGGGATGCACTGGTCGCTTTGATGTTCCTCCCGCACAGTGAGCGGGCGGAACATTAAAGCGATCAGAGTACAGGAGCAGGACCTGTCAGCGTCCTCCTCCTGTATTCCCTCCCATAGGCTGCCGGCACTTCATACCAGCAGCCTATGGGAGGCCGGGCCGTGACCTCTCCGGCAGGCGTGATCATGTGACGTCATCACGCCTGCCGGAAGTCACGTCCCTGCGGCTCGCAAGATGGAGCCCGAGGAGGAGGAAGAGCTGCTGCCTGCAGCCACACAGCGCGGATTAGGTGAGTAGGATGTTTGTTTTTTTTGGGGCACCTCTGGGGGCATTATTAGTATATGGGGGCCACCTCTGGGGGCATTATTAGTATATGGGGGCACCTCTGGGGGCATTATTAGTTCATGGGGGCACCTCTGGGGGCATTATTAGTATATGGGGGCACCTCTGGGGGCATTATTAGTGTATGGGGGCACCTCTGGGGGCATTATTAGTTCATGGGGGCACCTCTGGGGGCATTATTAGTATATGGGGGCCACCTCTGGGGGCATTATTAGTATATGGGGGCACCTCTGGGGGCATTATTAGTATATGGGGGCCACCTCTGGGGGCATTATTAGTATATGGGGGCACCTCTGGGGGCATTATTAGATCATGGGGGCACCTCTGGGGGCATTATTAGTTCATAGGGGGCACCTCTGGGGGCATTATTAGTTCATGGGGGCATTATTAGTATATGGGGGCACCTCTGGGGGCATTATTAGTATATGAGGGCGCCTCTGGGGGCATTATTAGCTCATGGGGGCACCTCTGGGGGCATTATTAGTATATGGGAGCACCTCTGGGGGCATTATTAGTTCATGGGGACACCTCTAGGGGCATTATTAGCTCATGGGGGCATCTCTGGGGGCATTATTAGCTCATGGGGGCACCTCTGGGGGCATTATTAGCTCATGGGGGCACAGCAGGGAATCCTACATACAGGGGGCATCCCACACAGCGCAGTTACTATGGGAGCCGACAGGAGGGAGAAAGGAAAGGAAGTTGCTAGAAATGTGCGGAGCCTAAATTGTTTGTCTCGCAGGTTCTGAAGAGATGAAATGTATCTGGAAGGAATCAGCATGGAGGACTGGACTGGATGGAGAGGAAAAGGGAAAGGGACTCCTCAGATCAAAGAAGACGTCACCTGTGAGTCACTGTATGACGGTTTTCTTATTTTGTAGAACATCATTTAGTAGGGGTGCCCCGAGGTGACAGCTACTACATTATCTGTACTCAGAGATATCACTGTGTTATCTGTGGTGTTACATAGGACTGCAGGTGACATCTACATTATCTGTACTCAGAGATATCCCTGTGTTATCTGTGCTGTTACATAGGACTGCAGGTGACATCTACATTATCTGTACTCAGAGATATCACTGTGTTATCTGTGCTGTTACATAGGACTGCAGGTGACTACTACATTATCTGTACTCAGAGGGATATCACTGAGTTATTTGTGGTGTTACATAGGACTGCAGGTGATATCAGGTGACTTCTCCAGGTTGCAGAAGTTCAAACTTTATCGTGCCCTGCTGACAGTTTATTATGGGAGTTGTAGTTTTGCAAAGTGTGGCTCTTCAGGTTGCAGCACTACAACCCCCATCGTTTCCAACTGGCAGTTTATGATGAGAGTTGTAGTTTTTCAGCTGGAGAGTCAAAGATTGGAATACAATGATTAGACAATGACACAGTACAGTCCATTAATTATAGGGGGCAGTAGTGCAGTACATGAGGTGGAGGCAGTGGCAGTGCATTAGAACATGGTGGCACATTAGAGTAATTGGATATAACGTTAGATAGGACTTTGCCTGATCGGGTGAGATGGGGGGGGCCCCAAGCTAACATTTTGCACCAGGGCCCATCAGCCTTTAGCTACGCCCCTGAGTCTTACTGTCCATATGATGACCATATATTAGCAGTACAGGACGCCATAGGTCACCTGTCCCACTAACTTCACCAGTCAGCTGAGACTCCTTCCTCTGTATTTACATGGTTATACCCTTTTGAAAATTCAACCTGGTTCATGATTTTTTTTATTTATCCATATACTGTACATCTGTAGATCTTGGTGGGTGACATTCTATATTATTATACCAATGTCTGTTTTGACGGCTTATTGTGTACTTTATTTGGACATTTTGTAAAGCTGACAAAAGCTGACATTTTGAGGCACTGTACAAAAAAGAGAAAATAATCTAAACTGAGCGTCTCTATTGACTTCCCACGTTGGAAGAGCTTATTCAGTAAACGTCACTACAACCACTTGTATATAGGCAGCAAATATTATCATTAATGTATGAGCATTAGTGTGCTGCTAGATCACTTCCCTAAACAACCCAGCAGGGTCCAGTTACAGTCGCAGAATGAGTCAACCCCCATTGCAAATCAGGTTTATTTGCATCATTTACTAAATTCTAGCTGTTTGCAAAAATCAAGAACTGTGTAATTGGTCAGTGGCTTCCAGTTCACCAACACTCTAAAATTTATGTTTTTTTTTTTTTTTTGGGGGGGGGGGGGGGGGGTTGGGTTTTCTTTTAAAAATAAGCCTTGGTGGACTTTGAGATATTCTTGAGATCATTATCCTCTTTGAAGGTTCAGTGATGCCCAAGCTTCAAGGGAAACTTCAAGAAAGTTTGGTAAAAAAAAAAAAAAGAAGTACTGGTGCTGCTTATGCCCCATTTTTGCATACATTTCCCAGTAGTCTTTCAGAATGTCCTGTTTCTCTTTAACTAACCCTACCCCTTCCACATATGCCCCACCCCCTCTCAGGGCTTACTATCAGCATCCCAAACCCACTCTGCCCATGCCCTTCCTCCTCCCACCCATGCTCAACCCCTGTCACATCTGCATCCCCAGTCTGTGTTCAGCAAACAACAAACTGAATGTGAGACAGAGGTCACATGGTCTTTGTCTCCCGCGGGGGGCTAGGGGGGGGGGAGCAGGAGACAGAGTGGATTTCAGGGAGACCAATTCTCTTCACTTTCTGGATATCTATCAACTACCGGTACGGCAGAACTGCACAGACACGGTAATACATTATCTAGAGACATCCATATACCTTTTAATTTATTCTTTGACAGAAAATAATTTTCCCAATCCAGAGTTCCCTTTTAAGTTTCCTCACCAGCCACAGAGCATCACTGAGCCACCACCATACTTGGCTGCAGGCAAGATGTTTTTTTCAGTGTATGTTTCGTTCTTCCTCCTCCAAACAAAACACTGATCCATAGGCTTAAAAAGTTCCAGTTTTCTTTCATTGTCCCCAAACGTCTGTGGCTTATTTATATGGCCTTGAGCACATTGAAGCTGACTTTTCTTGTGCCTGTGGGTCAGCAGAGATGCACATCTTGAAGTTCTGTTATATAAAGACATTAAGTATATAATATACACCTTACTGTGCAAATGGAAACCTCAGTGCCCCCTGCCAACAAATAGTTCCGTAGGTCTTTTGCGGTCACAAGGATTTTTGACCACCTACCATGTTAGAAATTTGGTGGCAGCTAGAATTAGCTTTCTCTTTCTACTGTGTTTAGGTAGTTCCTTCTTCTCTAGAAACATTCAGGGCCTTCGACATCTTTTTCTTTCTTTTTCTCTTTAACATTTTGGACCACCCCATTGAATTCGCCATGTTTTTAACATATCATCAAGCATCGCAGTCAACAACGTCTTGTCCAGCCCAGTTATTTATTGGTTTTTGCCCTTTATGCTGGAGATGACACCTTGATCTGTAATTGTGTGATCTTATGGGGGATTCTATATTACATGTAGTCAGCTATTTGAATTGGTCTTGTTTGCTTGAATTCTTGCAAACACCTGACATTTCGTAAATTTTACAAATAATAATTTGTAATGATGGTTGAACAATTTTCATTATAGTTTTGGTTTTTCATGTTCTTTTCACACCACAATAGTTGCGTCCGTTTGCTGTATGCATTGGGAAATCTACCAATCACCCAACGCAGTAAAGTGTTGTTTTGGCCTCAGTTCAGGTGGTTTCTGGCAGGGTTTGTGTTTTCCTGTTGGATGGAATACCACAGACCTCTGTGCTATTCAATAGAGCAGGATCCTGTAAAAAAGGATATTGTGTGGTCTATGTTTCTTTTTCTTTTTACTTGGAAGTCTGTGTATGATGGATACTACAAGGGGGCATCCATTATAGCTACAGTGTTGCTCAAAAGTTTACATACCCTGGCAGAATTTTGCTTATTTTCTTAGAATAGATATATGTTTATGGCTATGTTCACACAACGTCAAATATTGAGAAAAGGCTCCCGATTTTGACATTTAAAAAACGCCGCGATTTAATTGACTGCAATGGCAATGCATTGAAGTCAATGGAAAAATGGATGTCCAATGCACACAATGCATTGAATAATGGACATTTTTACCGCGGACGTCAAAAAAATGAACATGATCATTATTTTCGGATGTCTTTTGCAAACAGCGGACGTTTTTTATTAGTTGTTCACACACAGTTTTTCTTTTTCACCCTTCTTTCTCCGTTTTTACTAATAAACTCAATGGATTTTTCCATTAAGCCACAACCAAAGTCCAACTAGTAACCTCAAACTAGAATAATGTACAAACACCAGTCATTGCACTAAGGGGAGGCTAGGCTGCTAAATGACGGCTGTTATTTCAGACTCAAAATAATGGATGTCGTTTTAAACAAGGCTGAAAAAACGATGTGTGAACATAGCCTATCCCAGGCAGGTTCACATTCTGTTATTGTAGGTTTACCAACCACATCTATTGAAAGTTTGTTCCAAGTATCTACTACTCTTTCAGTAAAGTAATATTTTCTTATGTTGCTTCTGATCTTTTCCCCAGATAACCTCTCACTGTGTCCTCTTGTTCTTGACCTCAGTTTTTTTCTAAAAACACTTCCCTCCTAAACCTCATTTACTCCTTTAACATACTTAAAGGTTTCGATCATGTCCCCCTTTTCTCTTCTTTCCTCTAGAGTATTCAAATCCTTAAGTCTTTCCTGATATGTTTTATGCCTCACACCCTCCACCATTTTTGTAGTCTTTGGACCTGTTCTATTTTATCAATATCCTTTTGTAGGTGTGGTCTCCAGAACTGGACACAGTATTCCAGATGTGGTCTCACCAGAGCTCTATACAGCGGGATCACAATCTCCCTCTTCCTACTGGTTATACCTCTAGCTATACAGCCCAGCATACAATTTGCTTTCCCCACTTCCTGGTTGCACTGGTGACTCATTTTATGGCTGTCAGAAATCACTACCCCTAAATCCTTTTCCTCTGCAGTCTTTGCCAACACAGAACTGCCAATACAATACTCGGATAGAGGATTCCTCCTCCTCAAGTTCATTGTTTTACATGTGGAAACATTTAACTGCAGTTTCCATTGCTTGGACCACTTTAAATCATAATGACAACCAAAAACATCCAAATGACCCTGATCAAAAGTTTGCATACTCTAGTTCTTAATACCGTGTATTGTCCGCTCTAACATCAATGACAGCTTTTGTGGTAGTTGTGGATGAGGCTCTTTATTTTCTCACATGATAAAGCTGCCCATTCTAGTTGCTGTAAATTCCTGTGCTTTCTTGCATGAACTGCACACTTGAGATTTCTCCAGAGTGGCTCAATGATATTAAAGGGGTAGTGCGGCGGTAAACAATTATTCACAGAATAACACACATTACAAAGTTATACAACTTTGTAATGTATGTTATGTCTGTGAATGGCCCCCTTCCCCGTGTCCCACCCAGGAGCGGTCTTGGCATTTCTGGGGCCCCAAGCGGAGTTATGTCTGGGCCCCCCCCCTCGACACGTGTTCCAAAACAATAGACCGCTGTGTGTTGCCCCCAGTAGTATATACCCCTTGTGCGCTACCGCCAGTAATATATACTCCTTTTGTGCTGCTCCAATAGTATATACCCCTTGTGTCCTGCTCCCAGTAGTATATACCCCTTGTTTGCTTCCCCCAGTAGTATATAGACCCCTGTGTGTTCCCCCAGTTATATATAGCCCCCTGTGTGCTCCCCCAGAA
This sequence comes from Dendropsophus ebraccatus, assembly GCF_027789765.1. Classification (NCBI taxonomy): domain Eukaryota; kingdom Metazoa; phylum Chordata; class Amphibia; order Anura; family Hylidae; genus Dendropsophus; species Dendropsophus ebraccatus. The sequence continues at coordinate 48,483,735 of NC_091458.1, forward strand.
GTATATAGACCTCCTGTGTGCTGCCCCAGTTGTATATAGACCTCCTGTGTGCTGCCTCCAGTTGTATATACCGCCTGTGTGCTCCCCCACTAGTATATAGGCCCCCTGTGTGCTCCCTCAGGGGTATTTAGCCCCCCTGTGTGCTCCCCCACTTGGATATAGACCTCCTGTGTGCTTCCCCACTTGGATATAGACCCCTGTGTGCTCCTCCAGTAGTATATAAACCCCCTGTGTGGTTCCCCCAGTAGTATATAGACCCCCTGTGTGCCCCACCAGTATTATATAGACCCCTTGTGTGCTGGCCCAGTAGTATATAGACCCCTGTGTGCTCCCCCAGTAGTATATAGCCCCCCTGTGTGCTCCCCCACTTGTATATAGACCTCCTGTGTGCTCTCCAAGTTGTATATAGACCCCATTCTGCTGCCCCAAGTAGTATATAGACCCCTCTGTGAAGCCCCAGTAGTCTATAGCCCCCCTGTGTGTTCTCCCTGTTATATAGCCCCCCTGTGTGCTCCCCCCATTTATATAGACCCCCGATGTGCGCTCCCCCAGTTAAACAGACCCCTGTGTGCTCCCCCTCCCATATAGTATATAACACAATAAAACAAACACTTATACTCACCTGGGTCCGGGCGTCTCCTCTTCTCTTCACTCTTGTGGCTGCAGGAAGGGTTTTCCCTGCGATCACAAGAGGCCGCACTCCCCTTGTCCTGGCGCCGATGCTCCAGTGATGTCACTGGAGCGCCTGCACCACAAGGACAAAGCTGCCACTTGTGACCGCAGGGAAAACCCTTCCTGTGGCCACAAGAGTGACTGACAGGAAGGGAGCCAATGTCTCCCGCCCTGTCAGTGCTGCTGCATGTAACTATGAGCGCTCATTACGAGTGCTCATAGTTACAGTTCAGATGGCAGCAGCGAGCGGGGCAGCGGCCCTGTCCAGTGGTCTTGAGCACAAGAGCGGGGCGTGGGGGCCCCCCTGGATGTTGGGGGCCCCAAGCGATCGCTTGGGGTGCTTGGTGCCAAAGACCGCCACTGGTCCCACCACCCCCACCCGTGTACCCGGAAGTGTGGTGCGCTATACATACCTGTCACGTACCAACTCGTCTCCGATCTTCAGTCAGCGATGTCGTCTTCGGACGGCCGGGCCGAATCCCTCCGAGCGTCCTGAGTGCCGGCCGCCCTCTTCAGCATCATCAAATGCTCAGCCGCGATTGGCTGAGCACAGTTATGCTCAGCCAATTGCAGCTGAGCAGCCGATGACGCGGCAGAGGGCGGCCGGCACTCAGGACGGACGGAGGGATTCGGCCGAAGACGACATCACTGACTGAAGATCAGAGACGAGTCGGCACGTGACAGGTATGTATAGCGCACCACACCTCCGGGTACACGGGTGGGGGTGGTGGGACACGGGGAAGGGGGCCATTCACAGACATAACATACATTACAAAGTTGTATAACTTTGTAATGTGTGTTATTCTGTGAATAATTGTTTACCGCCGCACTACCCCTTTAAGACTCAGATGGCCACTCAAGAACCTTCACTTTGTTTTGCTGTAGCCAATGACAGGTCGACCTGGCCTTGTGATTTTGATTGTTGTCATGTTGGAACGTCAAAGTACCTCCCATGCCCAGTCTCCGGGCTGATGAGTGCAAATTTGCCTCCAGTATTTGCTGATAATGTGCTGCATTCATCTCTCCTTCAACTTTGACCAAGTTTTCTGTGCCTTTGTAGCCCACACATGCCCAAAACATCAGCAATCCACCTCTGTGTTACAGTAGGAATGGTGTTCCTTTCATCATAGGTCTTGTTGACTCCTCTCCAAATGTAACCTTTATGATTGTGGCCAAAAAGTTAGATTTTGGTCTCTTCACTCCAAATGATCTTATTTCAGGAGTTTTGAGGCTTGTGTCTGTGCTGTTTGGCGTACTGTAGGCGAGATACTTTGTGGCATTTGTGCATTTGTTCAGTAATGTGTTTCTTCTGGAGACTCAACCATGCAGCCCATTTTTCTTCAAGTGCCTCCTTATTGTGAATCTTGAAACAGCAACACGACTAGTTTTCAGAGAGTCCTGTATTTCAGCTGATGTTATTTGTTGGTTCTTCTTTGCATCCAGAACAATTTTCCTGGCAGTTGTGGCTGAACATTTTTGTTGGTCTAACTGACTGAGGTTTGGTTTTTAAAGAACCCCTGTTTTTACATTTGTTAATCACAGTTTGAACACTGCTGACTGGCATTATCAATTCCCTGGATATCAGAACAAAGTAAAGGTTTTGGAGTGGCCATCTCAGTCTCCTAACCTCAATATCATTGAGCCACTCTGGGGAGATCTCAAGCGTGTAGTTCAGGCAAGACAGCCCAGGAATTTATTGGAACTGCAAGCTTTTTGCCAAAAGGAATTGACAGCTTCAACATCTGAAAAAATAATGAGCCTTATCCACAACTACAACAAAAGACTTCAAACTGTCATTGATGTTAGAGGGGGCAATACATAGTATTACCAACTGGAGTATGTAAACTTTTGATCAGGGTCAGTTAGATGTTTTTGGTTGTCATTACGATTTAGAAAAAGAAAACAAAGTAGTTTGATAATAAATGGCTTCACTCAACCACTAACCATGAGTGGAAAAAAAGTTTTTGTGTTATCATTGATATTCTGTGAAAAAAGGACAAGAAAGCAAAACTTCTGCTGGGGTATGTAAACTTTTGAGCATAACTGTATATGGTGGGAGTATACAATAAAGTCCCCGTCCAGACACCTTAAGCTTGTATGTAACTAATAGAAAAAATGAAATGATTAGCAGGCCCCCTTCACAAAGGAATCTATTAATAGTCAACAGACTAGCCATTTCCAAACAGGATTTCACCAAAAGAATGAAGCACAAAAAGTGCTCCATGTTCAACAAAGGTACATGGCTAGAGGACCTGTCAAACTGTTCAGCAAACACATACTCCAATACATTGTGAGTTCCATTGGGGATAGGGACCAATATGGGTGACTACAATCTCTGTACAGCACTGCAGAATAAGTTGGAGCTATAAATAAAGGAACAATATTGTTATTATTGTTAGCAAATTGAGAAAAAAAGACGTCTTGCACTCACCCAAAGTATGTGGAATCTTCAGTTTATTGTAGACATTGAGGAACAGGCAAGGAAGGGGGAAGGTGGTACGTGGGGACATCTCAGGAGGTCATCTGAGACCGTGTATCACCTTCCCCCTTCCTGCTGATGTCTACAATAAACTGAAGATTCTGCATAATGTGGGTGAGTACAAGATGTCTTCTTTTCTCAATTTGCACATTTCATCTTCTTGTTTTGCCTTTGCACCACCCTTGGAGTCAGCTTAGATGCGTTTTTTTCCATGCTCGTATGTCCTTATTGTACTGATGCATTAGAAGTGCCAACCTTCCGTCTCCCATGTATATATTGTAATTATTGTATTGTATTATTTGTAGTGTGTGTGTGTGTATTCCAGAACTACAACTCCTAAAATGTACATGTGTGGTGGGGTTTGTAGTTGTACACCAACTAAAAGATTCAGAACTCCAGGAAAATAGTTTATTTGATAATATAAGTAATTGACAGACACTATGGCAGTTGCAGATACCACCTTGTATAAAATGGTGGGGTCTCCAGCAACCATAATTCACCCTGTCTACATGCAGATGATTTCTTTACTATACACAGACAAACATGCCAGCCCCATTTCGATGAGTTTTGATCCTAGAACCCCAGTGCAGCAAGGCAATATTGCTAAACACTAAGCCACCATACTGCTGATATCCATTTCTACCAGAGTTTTTAAAGGGAAAGAAATGTATAATACAAGAAAAAAGGAGCAGCACAAAATAATGTATAATGTAATCTATAATGTAAGATAATGTAATATGAAAAAATGTATAGCTAGATCTGAACCAAAGATTCCAGCATTGCAAGGAAACAGCCTTAACCACTGAAATAGACACTTCCCTGCCTATGGGTAGAGTAGGGGGAGCTAGATTCAGAGAAGAAGGGGTGGAGCACTTCTGCCCCTGTGACCTGGAAATTCGTTATGTAAATAAAAAGAAATCCAAAAAGCAGCAACAGAAGATGCCCAGGGGCACAAAGGAGAAAAAAGGGTGGAGAAAACAACTAAGGAAAAGGGACAAATTACAAATGATTTCCCTATTCCAATAAGAAAAATTGGTCAGACAACCTCTTTAATTTTAAGCTAAACTCAGACTAGAGGGTCTAAAGATGTGCCAGATTTTCAAACAGCCTGAGTCACTGTTAAAAATCTGGCACATTCTTAGACTCTCTATCCTGGCCAATTGGACATTGGTTCAAAAACTGCAGTGGCAATATAAAAAAAAAAAAAAGTTGCACGTGAAACCACCCATAATATTTATGTTTACAAAGAAATGAAGTTAGCCGAAAACCAGGACTATGCAGGTTTTTTCTACTCCCAAAAAATAAAAAATCTGGTTCTCCTATATTACTATACTCAAAACTTGTTATGTGTTAACATAATTTATTCTAGGTTCTTTATAAGAATGAATTCACACGTTACATTTTGATAGTACACAAAAAAAATCTGAAACTTATTGTCTTCTGAGAGAAGAGTTGTCTAGGCTTAGAAAAACATGGCCACTTTCTTCCAGCACTCCCGTCCTCAGTATGGCTGTGGGTTTTCCCACTCATTTTAATTGAAGTGAATGGAGCAAAATTTGAAAGAAAGTTGCGGTGCTTGATCTAATCCTGAATAACCCCTTTAAATTTTGAAGTAAGCAAGTACCATCCCATTGACATAGATAAAATGTAACCTGGAGCACCCTCAATGACTTTCTCTATGACCCGCTATGTACGTTCTATGGTGCAGAGGTAGTTTTGTCCCATTGGATCCTTAGATATATCTCACATTTTATATTTAGTTGATGACATCTCAAAAACCTTAAACCTAAATTCCAAAATAATTTCCAATAAATTTTATTGATTGCCACTAGAGATCAGCAGGACTCGAGCAAGCTCAGGTTTGTCCAAACTCGAGCGTGTGTGATTGTATTACCGGTGGCTAAAAAGTTGGATGCAGCCAAAGATAGGCATGGTGGGAATTGTAGTTGCAACAACTGGATGGCCACAGGTACCCCATCCCTGACCTAAAGCATGGACTCTCCACAGTAAAAATCTAAATTATATATATATATATATATGTTACAGGTTTTTTATTTATGGAAACCAAGGTCCAAGAAAAATCATCATGGAAAGGTCTTACCAATGTTCCCGAATTCATTTGTCTTCAGTTTTTGTTAGCATTTGATTTATGTAACTCTCTTTTTTTACCCCAAACACCATTTGCTGTGTTTAATAACAGTAACATAAATTATCAGTGTAAAATCTGGAGCTCTTCTATGTTCACACTGTAATCCCATGGTGGAAGCTTCAATGTGAGAACCACTGGCATGCTGATACAATGAGATGATGCTCTGTGGGATCCACTGCTAAATGTAAATAGGGCTCAGCAGGACTATAAAGATAAGTAATACTTAACCACTAAGTAAGCCTATGAAAGACTTAATAGTAAACTGTACCCTGCATGCTTCACTAGAAGCCCTCTGCATGTGGTTACTGAGAAGCCAGTGCTGTTCAGTGCCCTCTGCAGGTGTCCCTGCTTGTCTGGTTAGCTGGAGGTTGGAGTAATCCTCTGAAGGTATCTTTGGAGCAGGTTTAATCTTGTTAGGTGTTCTTGGTAACATGTTCAGTTGATTTTATGTAATAAGGGAAAAGGGGGAGCAATTTTTGGGTTGGATAATTGCTTCGCAAATATCAAAGGATCATGTCGTTTCAAACCAGTATGTATGTTATTCTTTGATATATACTGTTTGGAGACGTCTTCTAATCTCTGAAGGTTTTCCAAGTTTATATTGATGCTGGGAGGGTGTGCTTAAAAACTGGGATAGCGTTTCCAAATTGACTCATTCCTTGTTAGGTGTTTGGTTACAGTTTGACTCTAAAAGGCGTCTGCTGTGAGCTTCTTGATTTCGTGATTGACTGGTTAGAGTCAGGGACATCGCTAGTCATAAATGTCTGGGGTCCAAGACCCGAAGGATTCACGGCTAGACCCAAAGGTTTCTGGACCCCACCGACCCCACAGTGCTTCAGGGCCCGGCGGGCCAGTCTGGTAATGGACCAGACCCCTGAGCCGGCATCACTGACAGCAGCCGGTGGCCGACCGGGACTCCCGTTTGCTGCAAATGTCCCTTTAACTGCAGAGTCTGCAGAGGGATGCTTACTACATGGGGTCATGGGGATACTACCTATTGAGTGGGGGGGAATTACTTACAGGGGGATGCCAAAGATGGGAGATACTCTCTACTGGGGCAAGGGGCCTAAGATCCAGGGGAAATACTTACAAGAGCATACTACTTACTGGGGAGATTAACTATAAAGTAATGACTAAATGGTGGATACTACCAGCACAGAGATGCCTAACTACTTTACGGATGCACAGAAGGGGACCTAACTATAGGTCACAGAGGCACATATCTTCTATATGGATGCACAGAAGGGGACCTAACTATAGGTCACAGAGGCACATATCTTCTATATGGATGCACAGAAGGGGACCTAACTATAGGTCACAGAGGCACATATCTACTATATGGATGCACAAAAGGGGACCTAACTATAGGTCACAGAGGCACATATCTACTATATGGATGCACAGAAGAGGACCTAACTAGATCACAGAGGCACATATCTTCTATATGGATGCACAGAAGGGGACCTAACTATAGGTCACAGAGGCACATATCTACTATATGGATGCACAGAAGGGGACCTAACTATAGGTCACAGAGGCACATATCTACTATATGGATGCACAGAAGGGGACCTAACTATAGATCACAGAGGCACATATCTTCTATATGGATGCACAGAAGGGGACCTAACTATAGGTCACAGAGGCACATATCTACTATATGGATGCACAGAAGAGGGCCTAACTATAGATCACAGAGGCACATATCTTCTATATGGATGCACAGAAGGGGACCTAACTATAGGTCACAGAGGCACATATCTTCTATATGGATGCACAGAAGGGGACCTAACTATAGGTCACAGAGGCACATATCTACTATATGGATGCACAGAAGGGGACCTAACTATAGGTCACAGAGGCACATATCTACTATATGGATGCACAGAAGAGGACCTAACTATAGGTCACAGAGGCACATATCTACTATATGGATGCACAGAAGGGGACCTAACTATAGGTCACAGAGGCACATATCTTCTATATGGATGCACAGAAGAGGACCTAACTATAGATCACAGAGGCACATATCTTCTATATGGATGCAAAGAAGGGGACCTAACTATAGGTCACAGAGGCACATAGCTTCTATATGGATGCACAGAAGGGGACCTAACTATAGGTCACAGAGGCACATATGTACTATATGGATGCAAAGAAGGGGACCTAACTATAGGTCACAGAGGCACATATCTACTATATGGATGCACAGAAGAGGACCTAACTATAGGTCACAGAGGCACATATGTACTATATGGATGCACAGAAGGGGACCTAACTATAGGTCACAGAGGCACATATCTACTATATGGATGCACAGAAGGGGACCTAACTATAGGTCACAGAGGCACATATCTACTATATGGATGCACAGAAGGGGACCTAACTATAGGTCACAGAGGCACATATCTACTATATGGATGCACAGAAGGGGACCTAACTATAGATCACAGAGGCACATATCTTCTATATGGATGCACAGAAGAGGACCTAACTATAGATCACAGAGGCACATATCTTCTATATGGATGCACAGAAGGGGACCTAACTATAGGTCACAGAGGCACATATGTACTATATGGATGCAAAGAAGGGGACCTAACTATAGGTCACAGAGGCACATATCTTCTATATGGATGCATAGAAGGGGACCTAACTATAGGTCACAGAGGCACATATCTACTATATGGATGCACAGAAGGGGACCTAACTATAGGTCACAGAGGCACATATCTACTATATGGATGCACAGAAGGGGACCTAACTATAGGTCACAGAGGCACATATCTACTATATGGATGCACAGAAGGGGACCTAACTATAGATCACAGAGGCACATATCTTCTATATGGATGCACAGAAGAGGACCTAACTATAGATCACAGAGGCACATATCTTCTATATGGATGCACAGAAGGGGACCTAACTATAGGTCACAGAGGTACATATCTACTATATGGATGCAAAGAAGGGGACCTAACTATAGGTCACAGAGGCACATATCTACTATATGGATGCACAGAAGGGGACCTAACTATAGGTCACAGAGGCACATATCTACTATATGGATGCACAGAAGGGGACCTAACTATAGGTCTCAGAGGCACATATCTACTATATGGATGCACAGAAGAGGACCTAACTATAGGTCACAGAGGCACATATCTACTATATGGATGCACAGAAGGGGACCTAACTATAGGTCACAGAGGCACATTTCTTCTATATGGATGCACAGAAGAGGACCTAACTATAGATCACAGAGGCACATATCTTCTATATGGATGCACAGAAGGGGACCTAACTATAGGTCACAGAGGCACATATCTACTATATGGATGCACAGAAGGGGACCTAACTATAGGTCTCAGAGGCACATATCTACTATATGGATGCACAGAAGAGGACCTAACTATAGGTCACAGAGGCACATATCTACTATATGGATGCACAGAAGGGGACCTAACTATAGGTCACAGAGGCACATTTCTTCTATATGGATGCACAGAAGAGGACCTAACTATAGATCACAGAGGCACATATCTTCTATATGGATGCACAGAAGGGGACCTAACTATAGGTCACAGAGGCACATATCTACTATATGGATGCACAGAAGGGGACCTAACTATAGGTCACAGAGGCACATATCTACTATATGGATGCACAGAAGGGGACCTAACTATAGGTCACAGAGGCACATATCTACTATATGGATGCACAGAAGAGGACCTAACTATAGGTCACAGAGGCACATATCTACTATATGGATGCACAGAAGGGGACCTAACTATAGGTCACAGAGGCACATATCTACTATATGGATGCACAGAAGAGGACCTAACTATAGATCACAGAGGCACATATCTTCTATATGGATGCACAGAAGGGGACCTAACTATAGATCACAGAGGCACATATCTACTATATGGATGCACAGAAGGGGACCTAACTATAGGTCACAGAGGCACATATCTACTATATGGATGCACAGAAGGGGACCTAACTATAGGTCACAGAGGCACATATCTACTATATGGATGCACAGAAGAGGCCCTAACTACAGAGGACAAGAAGACTAAAATGTTTGTTGGCAGATTTAGCGGAGATAAGTTGTACCTGGGAGAGGTCTTCATGATAGATGGGCCAGATGGAGAAGAAAATGAAAAGTGAGTGAGTTCAATCAGAGAGGATGCCAACTGTGAGTCACTGGATGTAATCTACCTCTCTATGGGTCAGTGCATGGGGGAATAGTGGTCTTTACACAGTGGATGTTAGTGATGTGTGTATGTGTAATAATGGTATGATGGTATTAGTCACTCTTCTGGTGATGGTGGCGGTGAAGGTGTGGCAATAATATTTGTTTCTTATATGGTATAATTGATCGTGTTGATGGTATCATTGGTCTTGTATACTATGGTATATGGTATAACTTGGACGTTATTTAGTCATGATATGGTGGTAATGGTGGTGGTGATAATATGTGTTGCTCATATACTGGTATTATTGATCTTGGTATACTGGTTTTTAGTAATTGTATGGTGGTATAAGTCTTTATGTGGTGGTCATACACATAAATCGCTTATACACAGTGATTGAAACAGGTGTTATTTGTAAGCCTTTCAGACCTGTATGTGGCATTAAAATGTGTTATCTAGACATACTGTTGTGTGTCTAACCTCTTATTGAGCAAAATGCAACTCAGAGGGCCCATAACTCGGATGTTTTAGGACCCTAACAATGTCCCTGGTTAAAGCAAATCTTTTCCCCTTGTTTTATCTTTGCATCCTCTCTTTTCTAAAGTCATAAATTTATCCAGCAGACAATACGTATCAACCCATTGTCTACAGTGCCTGATGTGTCAGCCTGTGTAGACGCAGTTATTGCTCAATGTGTATAAATATCAATTAAACTTAGGCAAGTGATTGATTGCATTCTATTTATGATACAATATGATGAAGACAGTAGCGGAAATACTGAATGCGGAATGTATAGGTAAAAAAGGGCTCATTCTAATGTATAGATTCCATATACATGGCTAGAAGGTTTAAGGCAACTTGGAAGCCCTAGGGTTCCCACTTGCTTCCCAATAAACTGTCCAGAGACTTAAACCCACTACTATCTCATCCTTGACTGAATATTACAATTTGTATTAACAAGGCTACCTGTCAGGTGAGATAATTATGCCTAATGTTATTGGATACTGACCCTCATACATTTCCTATTATGAATATCTACCTATCTATCTATCTATCTATCTATCTATCTATCTATCTATCTATCTATCTATCTATCTATCAGCTATATCTTTTGTTATATTCTACCTATTATCTCTCATGCTATTTATTGCATATCTATCTATTGAATATCTATATTTCTTCTATCTATCTATCTATCTATCTATCTATCTATCTATCTATCTATCTATCTCCTTATCAATCTAACCTTCTTATATATATCTATTAATTAGTGAATATCTTCCTTTCAGTCTATTAACTCTCTCTATTTATCACATATCTACTAAATATCTCTATTTTTCTATCTATCTATCTATCTATCTATCTATCTATCTATCTATCTATCTGACTAATAGTTATATATATGACATAAGCAATATAAACTACAGCACATCAGCACTGCATTTGTATACTATTTTATAGATTATTATAAATGAACATTGATCAATAAACCTATATTCACTGGTTGTGTTCATACGCAGATTAAACATTCAGCATACTAGAGGAATACCCTCTGTTAGCAGGCTCCAGTGGGTGCATTGCTTTTATGTAAATTGCATGACTTTGTCTCTAATAAGCAGCTGCTGGATGTATATGATTTATGTTGCAATTCCTGTTTATTAGTCATCAGAAACTAGAAAATAATTAGCAGTAAGGAAAATGCAGAAACCTTCCACTGAAACCTAGAGGTGCCTGTTGGGTAATCTACTGTATGTAGTTCACCTTTTACTCAGATCTCAGTTCATAGTGTGACCCTGGTCCTGGCCACTTGTGATGTATGGTACCTAGCTCACAGATATTATGGAGGGATCTCTAGGCTCAGTCTCCAATTCTCTAAACAATCATAACACTGAAACCTATCAGATAAAGTGGTAAAAGTGTGATGAGAACCTCTCAATGACAGGAGAGAGTTATGGGATGTTGAAGTCAGTGAGAAAGCGATCTGTAAATCTGTTTTAGTTTAGTTTCAATGATAAATCGAGGACTCACAGACACTTGGCCAAGAATTTTTCTTTCCGCAATGAAGCATTAGATTTCTATCCTGAACAAGGAGAAATAGCAGCTTTGAATGGCAGACTGTATTTTGAGACACTCAGAATAAATCAGAATCAATGTATTTTCTCACACCTATCCGCGGCTGTGTGTGCCAACATGAAAGGGCTGGGGGAGGTATTTAGGTGTGTCCTTATTATAGGATATATGAAATGATTTGTCTGGATTAAACTGCACTCAATGTTGTATCAACGTTTTCCTATACAGCTGTAATAAGTTTCGATATTTTCTCACCATAGATAACACTATATATGTTACATGTAGTCAAGTCATAGACATCATGTGCAAAGAATTTCTGCTACACAGTTGTTAAGACCTTTTTGGCCTAAATCAAATGGGATGTTTTATAGGCTTAAAGAAGCATGGCTATAGTGACTGCTTTACTATGACAGCAGGGAACCTTCAATAACAGACCTCTATAAATCTTCTTTGTTGTTTTTTTTTTACCATTTTCTCTGCTTTTTCTCTTTTCTTTCCTACCTGTGGGTCATCATTGTTAACCCCTTACGCTGACTTGCTAAGTCTCAGATAATGCAACCGCAAAAGCGTCCGGAAGCCTTGGCAAACAATTCCTCAAGCTAAATGCCAACTCCTAACCATTGGCATCGTAACACCCATCCTGAGTCGACAGATTATTCCAGACGTGTCAATACATCAACATCATCTCTTGTGTGTAGCAGAGATGAATTTGTCATAAGTTCTTATACAAGACGATAAACATTGTAGAAAAAAAATCAAAGACCATAGATAAGACAATGTGATAGATTACGATGAGTTGTTCCAGATGACAAAGTCAGCTCTACTACATCTGTATAAGTAGGCGATAAATCTATGTCCGATGCGTAATCTTATACACTAAGCCAATATTCATTCCTTTTTTTCAGTCTGGTATATACAATGTTGACAGGTGTATTTCCATTTTGTCAATGTGTTGACAGTCGAGGCAGTTTATATCCTATAATACTTTGACATAATGTTATCGTTATTATTATTATATAGAATGAATAACTTGCCAGTCACTTGTGCATTGTTCTATACATTGTTCTCCTCACTTTACCTTTACCAGTTAAGCTTCTGTATTATCCCTAAGCCCTTTATTGTCCTACCTTCCTCTCCAGTGCTTGGTTGTCTCCTATGTGCTGAAGATGCTTCCCCTGGATATATCAGTGTGTTCCATTGTTACTGGGATCCTCTAGGTGCGTCTGTACTACTCTGCTCCCCTTGTCATTGCATCTGTCCGTGACGTTGTCCTAGTCACCTGGTCACCAGAGCTCTCCGATGTGATGGGACGCTGCTGTAGAACCACTATGAGCAGCTTCTATAGGGATGTGTCTGGCAGAATCTCTCCTCTGTGTCTGAAGTTGATCTGGATATTGCATGCACAGCCACTCCCTGAAGTCACTTTCCACTCCCCCCTCTGTCCATCCAAAGGATTTACCTCTTTCAACTTTACTATCATCTCTCCTCCTTACTGTCTTCGTAAGGTTCTCCTATCTCTAAGGTGTAACGGGTTTATAGAGAATGCTACCTTTCTGCCTGCTGCTTTGGGGGACATGTGGATGAGGGATCACAGGGCAAAGTTCAACATCAATTTGCAAAGCTCTAGGTGGCAAAACTACAAGCGAAAAGAGCACAAAAGAGCTAATGTTATTGCAGGTAGAAGTAAGATTACCTTTTACAGGATACGTCTTATTAACAGGAGCATGGAATTCCAAAGCCAGAAAGTACACCTTGTTTCATCCGAAGACATGGCAGATTTCAGCCTTTATTTCTACCTTTTAATTAATCGAAATGGTTTAAATAGTTTCCCTCAGGCGATTTTCAGTGATTCCCTACCACATTCTACTGACTAGCTTCCTCTGCATGCTCCTGTCATTTAGTAACCCTTTAAAGCATTTCTGTATAATACTGGTGAGTGTTAAAAACGTATAGGCAAGAAATAGATTCTGCTGTATACCATACTGTAGAAACCGTTTCCCATTCATTTACATTGTGAAAAAATAAAAAGCATTGCAATGTATACTTTTTTTTTTAGCGCAGACTACAGCCATGTTCTAAAACAGGAGTAGAAAACCTTGGCTCTCCAGCTGTTGCAAAACTACAACTCCCATCATGCCTGGACAGCCAAAGCTTTAAAAGAAATTGTTAGTTTCTAGAAGAAATTGTTAGTTTCTGTAAAAAGCTATTTTATACAAATTGCTTAAATAGGTCCGATTTTTTTATGGCTTATTTACGGCAGACTACAGCATTATTATAATATGTTGCTTCCCAAAACGTAACTGCATAGGGACATACATTATTTGAGCTTCTTTGCACACAATCTTCTCCTCCCACTCACACCATATCCCTGATCTACAGAGTGCTTAGGGGCAATTTGGAGGCTGATCTTAAAGAGGTTATCCAGCACCACAAAAACATGGCCACTTTTCCCCCCTCTCGACTCCAGTTCAAGTGTGGTTTGCATTTAAGCTCCATTTACTTCAATGGAACTCAGTTCCAAACCAAACCAAAAAGTGGCCATGTTTTTGTAGCACTGGATAACCCCTTTAGGCTATGTTCCCATTAAGTAAGAGACCGGCCGTTCTGTGACCTGGACGGTCTCTGCAAAGATCATTACGGACGGTTCTTAAGTACCAGCCGGATGATCTTTCCGGCCGCAGTGTTCTGATACGGGCACATCAGCGCGCGCCCGTATCAGAACTTCACACAGCACACAATGAAGCAAGCGGCCGGAGCCGCTCGCTCTACTGTGTGCACTGACAGGTCTTTCTGCGGCCGCAATTTACTGAATTGCAGCCGCAGAAAACTGACATGTCAGTTCTTTGCGGCGCCGCATGGGATTCCGGCCGGCGCGTATACTATGTGTATGTGCTCTGGCCGGAATCCGATAGGAGCAAAGGCAGTGTTCCACACCGTACAAAGTACAGACGTTGTTGCTGAAGGCAAAAACAGCCGTACTTTTACGTAGTGTGAACATAGCCTTAAACCTCCTATTATCCTGCAATGGGAAAAGGACTTTAATGAGACCTTTTCAGAAGATGATCTTTCCAAACATTTTTTTCTTACTCACAAGGCATCTATCTCAGGATACAAGATCATAACTTTAAGATTCTGAGCCGGTGTGGGGCACCTGGCTCATACTTACACATTTGGTGGGAATGTCCTGTTATCCAGACTTTTGGTCCTTGGTCCTCCAATTTTATAACCTTGTCTGTTTGACATCAGTAGCGGCCTCTCCGGAGGTGGCTCTGCTGTCGCTCATCCATGGCCCCTCATTTCTGGCTAAGAAAGGCCTCCTAAGACATTTTCTGGGTGCTGTCAGAGCGGTTATACCGAGGCTTTGGATGCAATTATGGCCTCCTTCTAAAGCAGAATTTGTGGAGACCCTTGACAGGGTTCGGAGAATGGAGGAGTTGGTGGCTGCTGACTCGGATAAACCAACCCTTTTGGATAAGACCTGGTTTGTATGGGATTCGTTTAGAGGCACTGATGACTTTCAAAACTAGTTAGCCCGATATCTTAGATGACAAAAATAAAATCGTATTCTTATGCTTCCCTTCCTTTCCTCCCCGTCTTCCCTTCTCTACTTTCTCTTGTTTTTCTAATCTACACAAAATTGGTCGCTCTTCTCGACCTCTAGGGTTATTTTTCATTTTGTTGATTCTTAAAATTTGAACAATATTGTTTGCGTCATGTGCACATGGACTGCTACTGGAACAGCTGTTTCCATCTACTGTAGAATGGATTCTCCAGATGTGGGCACTCCACCAACAAAACTTCTACATCTTCAGCCTCTCGCAAGGTGAACTAGTAGCCCTTTCTTTTTCTAAAGGACTCTAGTTACATACACAGTCAGTTACCACAGATGTGCTATTTGTGATATTTATATATTATGAACCTGTATATTATGAGTCTTTCATGAATCCGTTTCCTTGTCTATGACGCTTTATCCATTTGTTATGTTGTGACAATATAATTCTTAATAAAAAAGATTTAACTTAAAAAGGTACATATGAATTTTATGGCTACTATTTCGTAGCTAATTTAGCTTATGTTCCCACAACAAGAAAATGACGGACATCTTCCTAGTGCCAAAAGACAGCTGCCTTTTGATAATGAATGAATGCCGCAAATAATGTTGATGATCATTATTGATTGATGCAGCCGTTATTATCAACAGATGGCAGTCCAGAAAGAAGGTCGTCATTTTCCCGTTCTGGGAACATTACTTTATAAAGAATCTGCTTTTCAATTTACCAGCTGTTGGAATTATTATTATTATTATTTTTTTATATATATATAAAAATGAGCATTAAAGGCCGTTTTCCCATAGAAGGCAATGTAACACATTATTAGATAAAAGTAGGCAATTTTTAACCAATTTTTTTTAGCTATAAAATGACTGATTTAGGGGTGATATGTGGTTCAAAAACTGCTAATTTTGCCATATTTCAGAATAGCCTACTACAATATAGAAAATAAAAATAATAATAATAATAATAATAATAGTAAATTGCAAATCAGAGAAATGCAGGCACAAAGCAGTGTGAGTCCTTAGGGTCCATTTACACAGAAAGATCATCTGACAGATTATCTTCCAAAGATTTGAAGCCAAAGACAGGAATGGACTTAACCCCTTAAGGTCAAAGCCAATTTTCGTTTTTGCGCTTTTGCTTTTTCCACTTTATGTTTAAAAGGCCATAGCACTTGCATTGAGGTGTCATTTTTTGCGCCATGATATGTACTTTCTATTGGTACCTTGATTTCGCATATGTAACTTTTTGATCGCTTTTTATTACATTTTTCAGGATTTGATGCGACCCAAAATGAGCAATTTTGCACTTTGGAATTTTTTTGCGCTGACGCCGTTTACCGTGCGAGATCAGGAATGTGATAATTTAATAGTTTGGGCGATTACACGCGCCAAATACCAAATATGTTTATTTATTTATTTATATTTATAAATTGGGAAAAGGGGGGTGATTTGGACTTTTATTAGGGGAGGGGATTTTTTATTAATAAAAAAACATTTTTCCTTTTTTTTTAACATAAACTCGAAGTCCCCCTGGGGGACTTGTATATACACAGCACTGATCTCTCATAGAGATCAATGCTGTGTATATACACAGCAAAGATCCATTAGATCGGTGATAGATTGCTTTGGCACAGCAATCTATTGCCAACCCGGGATCAGTGTCACTGCAATGCTGAGGCCCGGCACAAGCAGAAGGAAGAATCCCCCCCCCGCGATCGCATCGCGGGGGGGGGGAGATCCGACCGACTAGACACCAGGGACATGCGGCGCAATGCCTCTAAATGCAGCTGTCAGGTTTGACAGCTGCATTTAGAGGCTTAATTAGCCGGCGCGGCATCGGGACCCGTGCCGGCTAATAGAGGCACTCCCCGGCTACAGATTACAGCCGGGAGCAGCGCCGTTCAGAGCGGGGTCCCGGCAGGACCCCTCACTGAACTCCCCCCCCCCCCCGTGGCACCATGATGTATCAGATACGTCATGGGTCGCTTAGGGGTTAAACAGAGGTCAGGTCATAAAGGACAGCCTGAGATTTCTCCTCTTTTCAAATCCATTCCTGGCTTTGGCTTTAAATCTTTGGCAGATAATCTTTCTGTGTAAACGGACTCTAAACTACATTCAAGGGTGTGAAACAGATTTAGTGTTGCAGACATTTCTGCAATAAATCTGCTGCACAGGAACATACCTTTAAGTGTACCTGTCAGAACGGCAAATTCCTCTCTTCATCCGGAGATTCGGCCATCCATGGCTATGTGCAATGCTGCGAACGAAATTTGTGCAAACTCCATTGGATTAGAATGGAGTATAAATAACTATACTGTATAGACCTTGGATGATATAGAGTAATGATTATATAAAGTAGATACAGTGTGAAATGTAAAGAAATACAGGCATACATGTGGCGGATAGGATACAGAAATGTGTTCTATACATGTGAATAGAGCTATTTCTGCAGTGTGTGTTCCTGCAAAACCCATTCAGATGAATAAAAATTCCTGTAACACATGCTCCATGTGTGACCATACCATTAAATAGATGTCTGTTTTGTTTTTTTTCTCTTGTAAATGAAATAACCCACAGTTTCCTATGGAACTTCTTTTATCCATTGCTTTGTTAATCTTTGTCATAATAGTTATCATTTGTTTTCACTAGCTTTACATTACACATAGATATTTAGTACATAAGCCTATTAGAGTTCTCATGGAGAAAACCCCACTGGCTTCTATACTGCCTGAGGGAAGGAAAGGCCATTGGCGAGAATTAGCTTTTGTGCCCTTTATCAATAGGTTGTAAACATGTCAGTTAGGAAGGGTTTATGTTCCAAAGGTTTGTCCTTTTTTTACATATATTTTCCCATAAAAACAAAATTGTACTTCAGAGGGCAAGTTTTGCACTACAAAGCGTCTATTGTGTCACTAGTCATTTAACCAAGCATGCAAACAAATTAGACATCGCTGTGGGGATCAGAGTATGTATATGTTCAAATATAGGGAGGGAACCTACAATGTAGCTAATCCTGTTCTAACTTTTCTTGTATGGGGATAGTGAGAATCAGTTTGTGATGTACCTGGGACCATAAAAACCATCATTTATACAGACAGAAGGATTTACTATATAAAAGCCCCTGCTTTTTGCTTGCTAGAAAATACCATGATGGCTTTTTATATATTTAGGATGGCAAAGGCCAGCCAGCAGCCAGATGTGAGCAGGTTGTCAATAAGGAAATGTAAAATATATAAGTGGTGCAAGCTGGAAATCTTACTACCCCTAACCATTTCTAACTGGCTTACATTTAGGCTATATTCACACAGCGTAAATTTGCAATTTGCAACAACAGCCGTTTTTAATTAATAATTTACAATGGAATCCCGGATGGAGTGTATACACATAGGGGGACATGTATCAACGGGCTTACATTTTTTTTTTTGGCGGATTTTTTTTGCAGATAAAATCATGCGCAAATCGGCACTTTCCGCTACGCCGGGGGGCAGGGTGTGGGTGTGAAGGGGGCGGAACGGTGGGCGTGGACTCAGAGTCCGTGCGATTCATCATTCGTTCCGCCAAAAGATACGCCGAAAACCTACTCCAGTCCTCAGCTGGCGTAGGTTTTCGGCCGTGCGCACCGGAGCGCACAGGATTTATGTAGAGGCAGTCCGCCTCTACATAAATCCCCATAGGGCTGGAGATACGGGGACATTTTTAAGTCCGGTGTAAAAAACGTCGGACTTAATAAATGTCCCCCGTAGTATTTATTCTGGCTGGGATTGCAAGAGGCCGCAATGAAAACTGACATGTTCACCCAATGGACATTGTATGACAGTTTGGCCGTGATTACTATGGAACTTTTGTAGTGCTACCGTCTATGGAATCCCAGACAGAGTGTATACACTCCGGCCGGGAACCCTAGCGGCACCACAAAAAACTGACATTCACTGAATAGCGGGAGCAGAAAACCTGTCAGTGCACACTGGGGCGCACGCTCCATTGTGTGCAGCGACGAATTGGGATGCGGGCGCGCACAGATGCACCCGCATCCCATTTCATCAAGAGTGAAGATCATCTGGGCAGTACCGCAGTACAGTCCGGGATGATCTTCTCTGACACCAGCCATTCCGTGACCCAGCCTAAGAGTGTAACAATCATTCTTTACTGGCGTTAGAATACGCTGTCCAAATCTTGCTACTGCGCTCCCTGTTTAGGTGTGCCCCTTAGATGGAACTCTTCCGGCAAAGCAGTCAACCGCGCTGACAGGAGAATTCCGTCCCCAGCACACGCCTGAACAGGGAACGCAGTGGCAGGATTTTGACAATTATCTTCCAGCTGATAAAGAATAATAGTTACTAGAGATGAGCGAACCTCGAGCATGCTCGAATTCATCCGAACCTGAACGTTCGGCATTTGATTAGTGGTGGCTGCTGAAGTTGGATAAAGCCCTAAGGCTATGTGGAAAATATGGGTATAGTCATTGGCTGTATCCATGTTTTCCAGGCAACCTTAGGGCTTTATCCAACTTCAGCAGCCCCAGCTAATCAAATGCCGAATGATCGGGTTCGGATGGACTCGAGCATGCTCAAGGTTTGCTCATCTCTAATAGTTACACTTTTAGGCTATGTTCACACATTGCGTGGTAGAACAATGCCTTACTTTCAATGGGATCCCGGCCAGAGCGTATACACATCGTATACACATCGTATACGCTCCGGCCGGGATCCCATACGGGGCCGCAAATAACTGACATGTTAGTTTTCTGCAGCTGGAATTCAGTGAATTCCGGCCGCAGAAAGCCCTGTCAGTTCACACAGTGAGGCGAGCGGCCGAGATGATCCGGCCAGAGACCGGCCATTCCGCGAACGGTCATGGAACGGCCGGTCTCCATACGTTGTGTGAACATAGCCTTATAAAAGAAAATGTGGGCTAACATCTGTAGTTTATGTCAGCTATGGCCTTTTGCATCAACCTTTACACTAAGCAGCAGTCCCCTTGTCTAGCCTGGCACAAATCTCAATTAATTTATTTGTTCTAAAAAATCTGTGTACTAATGTGTGCCAGTTATTTTGAATATTTGATAGCTGAGCTCTGGTTGCTTGTTATGGGCAATAAGGAAACTTCTTATTGTACAGCTGGGTTCACGCTGTGTTTTTGCAGTCCATTTTTTATATCTGTTTCATGAAAAAAAAAATTAAACAACCAATTTATTTGTGTGCATCTGTTTTGGTCTGTTTTTTTAATTGACTTCATTATAAAAAAAAAAGGATAAAAAAACTGATGAAATCACATCCATTTTTTTAACCTACACAACGTTTTTTGCATAGAACTTTGCATAGAAAAAACAAACTGCAAAAACAGTGTGAACTCAGCCTAAGACTGCTTGATAAATCGCACTTAAAGGGGTATTCCCCTAATAAAATTTTTGTGAATACATTCATTTAGCAAACTTGCCTCCTTTTCCTGATATGTGGCTCTTTCTTAAAAGCAGTGGCCTGGCTGCTGTATAGTTAGCTGCGGTATGTACAGTATATCTGTAATAGATAGATAGATAGATAGAGGAACGTTTACTAAATGAATGAATGTATGTGCAACAATATTTAATATATATAGGTGTCCTATAAGTATAGCTATATTAGTTAAAGTGGGAATACCCCTTTACGGCCCCTATACACCTTTAGGGGTATAAACCCACACACCGTATACGCAGCAAAAACGCAGCAAATACGCAGCAAATAAGCAGCAGATGTGATGGTGAAGATTTGATGCTGTGTTCAGTTATTTAGATCTAATCTGCTGCGTATTTGCTGCGTATTTGTTGCGTATTTGCTGCGTATCGCAGTAGTAAATACGCTGCATATACGGTGTGTGGGTTTGTACCCTAATGGCTGGGTTCACACTACATATATTTCAGGCAGTATTTGGTCCTCATAGCAACCAAACCCAGGAGTGGATTGAAAACACAGAAAGGATCTGTTCACACAATGGTGAAATTGAGTGGATGGCCGCCATATAACAGTAAATAACTTCCATTATTTCAATATAACAGCCGTTGTTTAAAATAACAGCACATATTTGCCATTAAATGACGGCCATCCACTCATTTTCAACATTATGTGAACAGAGCCTTTCTGTGTTTTCAATCAACTCCTTGTTTTGGTTGCTATACAGCCTCAAATATACAGCCTCAAATATACGTAGTGTGAACATAGCCTTATAAAGGGGTTATCCAGCGCTACACAAAAATGCCAACTTTCCTCCAGAGACAGCACCACTCTTTTCTCCAGTTTGGGTGCAGGTTTTGTAACTCATTTCCATTGAAGTGAGTGGAGCTTAATTGCGAACTACACCTGGACTGGCGACAAGAGTCATGCTGTTTCGGGTAGAAAGGGGCCATGTTTTTGTAGCACTGGATAACCCCTTTAATAACTGTCAAGAACAAAAAAAAAATGGTCAGTGAAAATCCATAGTGCCTGAGGCCTATCATCACTGACATCATATGTCGGCGGAGAGTTGGGAGGCAGCCACACACCTTATACTATCGGCTGAACCATTTACCAGAGGCAGAATCAGATCAGATTTAGTATAAAACCTAATATAAAGTCTAATATGGCCGCATTTTTGTGTCTGTTTCAGCGCCACAAGTCCCAGCCTGACCGCGTTTTTGATTAAACGAGCTTCTTTAGACCCACAGTCTGTGGCTGGATTACACCTGTGTGAAACTAGTCTAGTATTGTAATATACCAAGTTTGGCACAAAACAATGACACTCTTGCCTTCAGTTTATATGTGATATTGCAGCTTAGTTCCACTAAAGTGAATGGTCCCAAGTTGCAATACACTGAAGAACAGGGATGCTACTATTTTTGGAATAAATGGCTGTATCCATGTTTTCCAGGCAGTTCTTGAGCTGCATGCACCTTCTCCAGGCAGCGGGATTTAAATGCTGACTGTCCAGGTTCGGCAAATTAGCTAATCTTTAAAGGGGTTGTCCGGCGCTAAAAAATTATTCACAGAATAACACACATTACAAAGTTATACAACTTTGTAATGTATGTTATGTCTGTGAATGGCCCCCTTCCCCGTGTCCCACCACCCCCGCCCGTGTACCCGGAAGTGTGGTGCGCTATACTCACCTGTCACGTGCCGACCACGGTCTCCGATCGTCAGCAGTGACGTCTTCTTCGGGCGGCCGGCGGATCTTCCCGAGTGCCGGCCGCCCTCTGCAGCGTCATCCGAAGCTCAGCCGCGATTGGCTGAGCATAACTGTGCTCAGCCAATCGCGGCTGAGCGGCTGATGATCCGCCGGCCGCCCGAAGAAGACGTCACTGCTGAGGATCGGAGACCGTGGTCGGCACGTGACAGGTGAGTATAGCGCACCACACTTCCGGGTACACGGGTGGGGGTGGTGGGACACGGGGAAGGGGGCCATTCACAGACATAACATACATTACAAAGTTGTATAACTTTGTAAAGTGTGTTATTCTGTGAATAATTTTTTAGCGCCGGACAACCCCTTTAACATCATGCTAACAAGACAACTGATACACTACATCAGCTTGACAATATACAAATCCAAACTGAACACAAAGGAATTCTCAAACACTCTCCTATCACTCTAGAACTGATAGGGGTCCTAACATCCAGCTTCATGTGACTTCTGTTTCCTGAATGCAGGACCATTTGCAGAGGGCAGCATTTCTTTCCAGTGTATTTCCATACATTCCATTCATTCACACATAACCTTGTTGGGCTTAAAAAGAAATTACAGAATTGTAATTTTTGTTTTAGTTTTCGTGTGTTTAAAAAAAAATGTGTGTTTTAGGACATTTTTTTTCTGTGAATCTTTGATCATATGATTGAAGTATTTCTCATTTCTCATAGTGTTTTATATTTTCACATTCACTTCCAGCTATTATCTGTCCACAGCATTCTCCAAATAAATACACAGATAAGGTTGGGTTCACACTACGTTTTTGCAATCCGTTTTTTTTCCATCCGTTTAAAAAACAAAACAAAAACGGATCTGTTTTTTTTTTTTTTTTATAATGGAAGTCAGTGGAAAAACGGATCAAAACGGATGCATACAAATGCATCAGTTTTTTGCAAAAATAGATGGAAAAAACTGATTGCAAAACGTAGTGTGAACCCAGCCTAAACAAACACCAGGGGGGAGATTTATCAAACGGTGTAAAATTTACTGGTGCAATTTGCCTACAATAACCGATCACAGCTCTTCTTTCATTCTACCAGAGCTGACAGCTGAGCTGTGATTGGTTGCTGTGGGCATTTTGCACCTGTCTAAATTTTACACCCTTTGATAAATCTCCCCCCATATGTAGAGCAACCACTCGAACTTATCATTTATGGCCAGGTCAGTAGCTGCATGGAGCTAGTAGTTTCCTCACAGTCTTTGCATGACTTTTCTAAGGGTATTTCACTTTTATTCCACAGATCACAAACACATTCATAGGGCAAATAAGTTATTTTAGCTGTGACATTACTCAATAGGCAGTAGAGGTAAAAGTTTTAGTAGACTTTTATGGGGTTCTAATTAAATTGATTTAAAGGATTATTATATCTATGACATATATGGTATATTGACAGAATATTAGATGTACATCTCACCTCTGGGACCCACTGCTGTCTACAAAACAATGGTTCCCCAGCCCCCAGCACACCTGGTAAGAAGACCCCTGGCTGCTGCATCCAGGTGCAGGTAAGATTATGGACAAAGCTGCACTCACTGTTTTCCAATGTTTCCACAATTAGGAGGTGGGACTATCAAATATTTATGGAATACCTTGTGGATATACCATTAATGTATATGATGGGAATATCCCTTTAACTGTGCTTTGGTAATTACCAAAAAGGTAATTGTTTTGCTATTTATTATCAGAAATATAGGTATAATAGCCAATCCAAACCAACAAATAGCAATTAGCAACACTATATCGGTAAACGTGTTTTCACTTGTTTCCATATATCTTCCAATTTGATCCCTCTGTTCTTCCCATGACCTCGTCCTGTCCTCCTCCCTCATTATCCGCTCATTCTATTTTCCAAGAGTTTTCCCGTAGAGAAACCATTCCATGGAACTTCTTTCTATGCTTGATTACACGTTCAACCAGCATTCTTTACATTTTGTGCTAGGGGCAATACACCTTTTCCAGATACTTTTATAAGGTTTCATAAAAAATTCCTCATTGGAAAGTTTTGCATTAAACTTTTAAGGCTAACCAATATACGTGCAGTATGTTCATCCTTTCCAACCTGATGCTTATAACCCATACATTTGACAGGATAGCTGTTGGAAGCTGCAAAAACTATTGTGTACTACTGATATCAGGGACATAAATAACATTACAGGGGTCAAAACCATATAGCAGGCAGTTATCTATAGGGCCATAGCTTTAAAGGAGAATTCCAGGCTGGGGTGATTTTTGACAGGAACCGGGGAGGATAAAAGAAATAACATGCTCTCACCTCCCCCACTCCAGCACTGATGCTGGTTTCCCGCAGCTCTGGTCCCCAGGTACCTTCTGGGTCTGAGTGGGGACCTGGAATGCGTCGTGTCAGGCTAGTCAGCGGCTGAGGCGGGACCCTGCTATGGCTGCTGACTGGCTAAGTGGGCCTGGCACATCACGCTTTAGGTCCCCTCTCTTACCAGGAAGCAGCAGGGGACCGGGAGACCAAAGCTGTGGGATACCGGCATCAGCGCTGAAGCAAGGGAGGTGAGCGCATGTTTCTTCTTTCATCCTCCCTGGCACTCTGCCAAAAATCACCACAGCCTGGAGTTCTCCTTTAAAAAGCATTTAAATGCAGGTCAATACCATCTGAAGTGGCTTGCAAGTTTAGAAAGTTGTGTTCTTCAATATTATACAATATAACCAAACCCACAGATTTCAGAAGAAAGCTGATTTGGGTCATTTAGGCCAATCGCCCTTCAGAGAGGCCACAGCCCTTTTCCCGTCAGCAACAGACCCTTATTAAAAAAGAATGAAGTGTCTAAAACCCATAATAAATGTTGTGCAAGTTGTGTAAAACAGCTATTGGTGCAAATGGCCATTTTAGCTGAAATTATATATATTTTTTTATTTAAGTAGGTTAGCAGATATAATACAATATATAATAATAATAATAATTATTATTATTATTATCATTATTATTATTATTGTTTTAAATACATACAGATGTTACATAAAATCTGCAGATTGAGAAATAAACAGCTGCTTTCTTTCAGAAACAGCATTACTCTTGTCTAAGCTAATTCAAAGCTAAGTTATACCACACACAACCTGAGGACAGGTGTGGTGCTGTATTTGGGGGGGGGGGGGGGGGGGACAGGAATGAATTTTTTCATTCTTCATTACCCCTTTATTAAAACTGAAACTCCTTCCAAATAAATAAAATTCCACCAGTGTTGTTGGCTTAGTAACATACAGCAGAGCTAGTGGGTGGTGGCAGTGTCTCTTTCCATGCTTTATCATGTCACTTACAATGCTAGTTGAGCTGGTAACATTGATGATAAAGATGTAGTCTCCCAATAGTCTCCCTGCTCACGTGTTTCTTTACAGATCGAGAATCCATATAGCAGACTATAGCATTTGTTACAACATGTCTCTTGTTTTGCATATTTATTTACATAAAACCTAGAGTAAATATTTACATAAACAAGTTTTATAGCATAAACATCTCCCTATTGTAATGATCGAGAAAGGGAACACAGGTAACTAACCATGTGATGTCAATCCAAGCTTCTTCTGGAAGTATAGGCAATGGTTAGCTATAATGAAGCATTACATAGCAACGAGAGATGAGAGAATTTACAGTAAGTTTAGGTTCACCCGAACCCGATTACTCACCGTTTGAATCTCACAACGTGCAGGGCTGCATCCATCTTGTCTAGGCTGCGAGATTTTAATGCTGAGCGATCAGGTTTGCGCAAGCCCCAAACTACTGTAAGATTGCTCTTCTTTAATAGCAACCTTATGAAAGAAATGTAAAAAATAAAATAAAATTGTTTTTATTTAACCTCTATCAAATGCTGTACACTGGTAAGGACTGTTAGTACTGCTTTTAAAGGTCCAGAACAAGTTATTTAGCAACATAGACCCAAACTTGCTTATCCTGATACCAGATTACTAAAGGCTTAAAAAATGTTCATCTATGTATATTATTCAACACACACTTTCACAATTGTTCCCAGAGTCCAGTATTTAGAACAAAGTCTAAACACCAGGGGGCACTGCTATTTCTAAGAGTACATTGTTCTAAAATCTGCGACCTGCAAGAAGATGTGGACGTCCTTTCCTTGTGGTATGGAAAGGCTAATATTTCTAACATCATGCACATTGGTCCCTGCATATATGCATCATAATGCATGGCCTCTTCTCAATAAAGAGTGTCTTGCAGACAATTGCTTTGTATATCTGGAATTTAGCCTATGTAAGGTACTTTCCTGCCCAGATGTGTTACCGCTGCCATTTCGATGCCTTCTGGTATACGCTGCTCCCCACTTCCCTTCACATGTTGACCTTGCAGGACACGCCAACTCAGCCTGACTGGAATACCCCTTTAATTCAGCCCTGTCGACATACAATGCCCACTACCTATCTAAGAAATACATCTACTACAATCTGCGTTTATGCAATTTCATTTATTTATTTACCAGGGCTGTGGAGTCGGAGGTAGTTTTGGTTGGACCAACTCAGACTCCAGCTTTAAAAAAAAAGTATATTTTATATATCCAAAAATGTATTCAAATTAAAAAATTACTCAGATAAAAACATCAAAATATTGTGCCAAATCCTCCTATAGGCAAATAATTGTAAAAGTTGCTTTTTCCCCCACCATCCTTCCCTTTCCAAAAATTCATTGGAGAAAATTAATTGCCTATATTTCCTTTTTTTTAACTGATTAGAGACAGATACTTGAATGTTCTTTTTTTTCTAATCAGTCTTTTCTGATTGTGATTTTTATGTGTTGTACCTTATTTTGAAGTATCTATTTTGCCTGATGTGCTTTACAGCAAACCCCATGGACATAAGCAACAAAAGACAGGGTCTGTCCCATTGACATAAAAGGGAAAGGTGTCTTGGCATGCTTTGTGACCTTGGCCGATGCCATTCAATAGCAAGAGGAAGGCTTAGCTGTGAGCTTCAGCTATCGTTTTCTTTATCTACTCGTGTCGCCTTTCACTGTAAGGCTATGTTCACACACACACACGCACACACACAGTATTTTTGCTCAGTATTCAGTATTTTTCAACCAAAACCAGGAGTGGATTCTTTACACTGTTGAAATGTAGTGGATGGCTACTTTAATGGCAAATAACATTTAAAATAATGGCAATTATTAGCCATTAAATGATGGCCATCCACTAAATTTCAAAAGTAAGTGAACATAGCCTTTCTATGTTTTCAATCCACTGGTTTTGGTTGAAAAATACTGAGCAAAAGTAGTGTGGGAAGTAATGTGGGAACATAGCCTTAGTCATAGTGGTAAGAATAAAAACTGCAAGACTTCAGGATGGCTTTAAACTATTGTGAGTAAAATAGAAAATAAAAAAAAAGTCCCCAAAAATAATATGTTTAACATAAAAACATACTTTCTGATGACACATTTTCTAAAACAGATGAAATATTATAAGTCTTAGAATAAAAGTTGAGAATAAATCATTAATTAAAAAATTAAAATAAATCAATAATGAAATAACAAGGGAGTAGTGTTGGGGTATCCTGCTTCTGCTTGTTTAGTTTCCATATTAACTAGATAGAATGGACTAGGCACTGTTCCATAGAGGAGCATTAGATAAGCATAACTCTAGGGAAAATTTCAAATATGAAAAGATAACATTTTGCTTTACAGCTATCCAAACATTTTTCCAATTCCTATCAGATAGGCCATCTGATAATCATTTGCAAGTTATTGTTTTTAAGTTTTCTTCTACCTGCTAATGGAAAAATAAGCTTATACTTAAAGAAATAACTATTGTTCACCATTTTTTTTTCTTACAGAAAGTGCCAGAAATTTGTAATTTACTTCTATTAAAAAAATCTCAATTTGAAAAAAAAAAAAAAAAAAATTGGTGACCAACAGTTTTTTTTTTGGGGGGGGGGGGGGGGGTGAACAACCCTTTTAACACCTTTAAAAATGTACTATGAAAAATGGGTCAGTTTACAAATGAGTGCGAACTGATATAATGGATCTGTTTGTGTAATAACCAGATACAAAAATTGGATATGAACCTGAACTCAGCTGTAATCTCACAGGATTAGACAAAGCGGTTATCAAGGCTTAGAGAAATATGGCAGCTTTCTTCCAAAAAACAGCTCCTTTCTTGTCTCTACTTTGGTTGTGGTTTTGTAACTTGGTTTTATTAAAGTGAATGGAGCTGAATTATATTACCACACACAACCCAAGGACAAAGGTGGCGCTGTTTTTGCAAGAAAGTAGATGTGCTTTTTCTAATCCTGGATAACCCCTTTAATAGGGTTGTCCAGCTAAAATCTTTTTCTCTCAAATCAACTGGTGTCAGAAAGTTTTATAGATTTGTAACTTACTTCTATTAAAAAATATTAAGTCTTCCAGTATTTATTAGCTACTGTATGTCCTGCAGGAAATGTTTTATTTTCAGTCTGACACAGTGCTCTCTGCTGACATCTCTGGCCAAGACAGGAACTGTCCAAAGCAGAAGAGGTTTTCTATGAGGATTTTCATAGAATACCTCTAACTAACTGGAGAGTTCCTGTCTCGGCCAGAGATGTCAGCAGAGAGCAAGGTGTCTGGACGAAAATAAAATAACATTTCCTGCAGGACATACAGTAGCTAATAAATACTGGAAGACAAGATTTTTAAATAGAAGTAAATTACAAATCTATATAACTTTCTGGCCCCATCCTATTTTTCACTTCATAAAATGTATAACAAAGTTTCATATATCGGCATGTACTAATTTTTTTTTTTTTTTTTTAAACATAATGATAGGTATGCTTTTAAGTATATCAAAGAGCCTTTGAAAGAGGAAGATAATACAATGATTGCATTGCAAATAAATAAATATATTTAGAATATCTCGAATTCCCATTCAGGTAAAATCCCCTAAGTTATTTGATGTGTATTATTCAGCTCAGTACAACAAAGCTCCTGATAAGTATTAGTGGAAAATAGTAGCTTGGTATATTCTTCATAGCAAGACTTTAAAATGACAGGTGGTGAAAAGGAGCAGCGGAGAAGCGGCAGAGAGAGAATTGTCCTACCCTGTCACAACAGCAGATTACTATTTCTAACCAGATAATGGGTAGAAGAAGGGGGAGATTTATCAAACATGGTGTAAAGTGAAACTGGCTCAGTTGCCCCTAGCAACCAATCAGATTCCACCTTTCATTTTCCAAAGCGTCTGTGAGGAATAAAAAGTTGAATCTGATTGGTTGCTAGGGGCAACTGAGCCAGTTTCACTTTACACCATGTTTGATAAATCTCCCCCTTAGTTTCAATAATTCTGCCAATGGATGTGATACCATACCATCAATATCATCAGTAAACCTTCCACTTTAATCCAATGGCTTAACAAAATGACTGCATTGCCCATTAAAGACATGGGGGGGGGGTTATCAAACTGGTGCCCCTAGCAACCAATCAGATTCCACTTTTTATTCCTCACAGACTCTTTGGAAAATGAAAGGTGGAATCTGATTGGTTGCTAGGTGCATTTGGGCCAGTTTCACTTTACAAAATATTTGATAAATTTCCCCCATAGCCTCTCCCTCCAAAGTTTCAATGTCTTGTTACTGTATTTCATGGCAAATTAGGGAGATGAGAAGTTCTGGAGGTAAATTTGTATTTGGTAGCTGATCATAGGAACTCTCAATATGCGATCCAGATTATATAACCTCCCCAATACACTACTAGACCTGAAGACCAGAATATCACTACTCAGGGACTATTTATCCTAATGACAGCTTCCACATTCCATTTAGATGCTCTAAATTCTTTAAACGCACCCATATTGGGAGAGGAACTGCACAAAAATTTAAAAGAACTCCCCTCAGGCATCTTTACTATACTCTTAGGAGGACATTTACTATGGAGTTTAATGTGGGCAACTCTTCTAATGAGGATTGGTGTGTTTTTTGTGACTGATTTATTAAAATGTAGCACTGCCACAGTGAATGTATCTAATTAAAAAGTTTTAAAAAAAAATTGCAAAAATCGTATTAACCTGGAACTGAACAAATGTAGGCTTGCACCTGTTTGTGCGACTTTTGTAAAAGTCACAAATTATAAATTGGGCGCTAATCCCGGATTATGTGAACTTTTGGGTGAATACTCGAAAAAGGCAGATTAAAAAAAAGTTGCATCTAAAAAATATTCGTCTGTCGAATACTGGTTGAATAAATAGAACTAAAAATGGGTGAAAAATCCAATTATTCACCAAAAAATAGGCGCAAAGCATCCCTAGCAGAAAGCCCCATCTCCTAATGCATAGTTATGAGGTAGGGGCAGAGAGAATGGGCACTCGAAGATCTATTGTTCACAGCACTGCGTGGTAGTTATTACTGATAAAACAATATTACTTGGCGAATTATATCCTCTCATGGTCATTTCACTTATGGCAAATTGAACAAATTGTGGATGGTTCTGGTTCACCCTAAACCCTTTCTCTGGACCCATGCTTCTCCATTTATTCTTATTTCACTCCTTCATCCCAAATAGTTTGACGCCCTGATGGATCAGCCCAGGTCCATAACCAGCCTTTTTCATTGTACTGATAAACTAGAAAGCCTCGCCTTAGAAGTTCACACTTTTTGAATATCTGAAGAAGAACTATAAACCAAGGCCCCATGGGCAAGTCAGTTTTTTCACTGTCAGGAAATACTGATCAGGAAGTGTTTTAGAAGGCTTCAGGAAATAGTCAGTGTTTCCTGATGAAAAAACGGAAAGGGGAAATAAAAACAAAACAAAATCACATACTTACCTGCAGCAAGGCAGCAGCACAGCTCATCTACTCCCCTGGTGTGCCAAAGCTCTGTGTATGGTAAAATGCCGGAGCACTGAGGTATAGTACTGCCTCTGGCCAGAAGGGTGTTTGACAGGGTGGGGAGCCAATTGCTCATTGCCCTGTCAAACACAGCACCGCATTTACCTGTATTTACTTCTAGGAATGCCAACACCTTAGGAATGCATACAAAAAAAGGGCCAGGAGCAGCACCCAGTGGCACTTACCCAGGTGCTGACGCTGGTCCGGGTGGCTAGCAGCACATCTGGAATACAGGCCAGTTTCTGCATACACATCAAGAGCTGTCGGGAATCTTGTTTCATGACTTAACAGCTATACAAGAAAAATTCTAGAACATATACCAGTACAAAAGTATATGAGGTATGAAGCCATATTAAAGTGCAACTCTGCAGAAATCAATGGTACAAGTGAAAAAAAGAAACAATGTAATCAATCTAATTGATACAATGCACTCATGTCTGTTCATCACTAAGGAAAGCCGTCTACAGTAGAGAGAAGAAGAGTGAAGACAGGATTACACTGCCTATACAAGCCTATGGACAGGGGAGGGGCCGGGGGAATGAGTGAGCAGGCAGTGCTAAGAAGCAGACAGAGGATATAGGGTTTCTGGTCAGAGAAAATGTTGGAGTCACAGGCCAGACTGCTTAGTACTGCTGAAGGTTTCTTACAGGAAGATAGGATTGATGATCCTATTTTTTGTGGCCTCTAGTATATAGGAGCCAGCACAGAGACTAGTCTGCATCCACATTGCAGCTGGGCACAGGAAAAGCAAACAGAGAGATGGGGGAGATTTATCAAACATGGTGTAAAGTGGATTTGGCTCACTGTCCTGGGTGTATACATGGGGAGCAGCAGTGGCGTAGCTACCAGGGTCGCATCGGTCGCGGCTGCGACCCGGCCCGCCACAAGGGGCCCGCCCCTTGCCACTGCACTGCTCCCCCCATAAATCACTCTTGTTACCCCAAGCATTGCTTTGCGTGCGGTCACAAGAGCAGGCTCGTCCGGGCCCCCGGCTGATACGCGGCTGCCGGGGGTGCCCCGTCCTATTCCCTGCAGCGCCGCGCATCAGTGAACTCCCTGTGCCGCCTGGGGCCCTGACTTTCGGTACAGGAAGCGCACATCAGAGGCGCTTCCTGTGCCGGAAGTCCCAGCCCTGGCGCATAGGGAGTATACTGAAAGGACGGGACACACCCGACAGCCGGGGGGCAACATGCAGTGGGGACCATCTATATATACTATAAGGGGGGGTCACAGTGTCAGGGCTACCCACTAAATGAGGGTGTAAAGGGGCCATTACAGATGTGCAGTGTGTAAAGAGATGAGGATGGTGCCAGTGGGGCTCGGAGAAGTTCTCATAACGCCCAGGGCAGATGGAGAAGAAGAAAATGAAAAGGGAAGAACTCTGATCAGAGAAGACGTCCCCTGTGAGTCACCTGATATAACTGCAATGTAATGTATATGGTGTGCAGAACCTGTGTGGAGCTGCGTCCACCTCTATATGACTGTATGGGGTGATAGTGATCTGTGTACAGTGGATCTTATTCAGTAGCAGCGGTGGTGTTAGTCAGTATGTGGTGGTATTAGTCAGTATGTGGCGGTGTTAGTCGGTATGTGGCGGTGTTAGTCGGTATGTGGTGGTGTTAGTCAGTATGTGGTGGTAATATTTGTTACGTGTTATCCAGTACTGTGTTTTATTGGTCTTAGTATACTGGATTTGGTCAGTAACAATATGGTGGTGATGGTAGTGGTTGTGGTGTGGCGGTAATATTTCCCCCTTGTATACTGGTATTATTGGCAATATTGGTCTCAGTATACAGGATTTGGTCAGTAACAGTATAGCGGTAATATATATGGTGATAATATTTTCTCTTCTTATACGCTGGTGTTATTGGTAATATCCGTCTTGCAGTACATATATATATATATATATATATATATATATACATACACCTTCCAGTAGCAACACTTGGTCGTGAAAAGGGGGGGGGCCCAAGTTGACCTCTCGCACCAGGGCCCAGGAGACATTAGCTATGCCCCTGGGGAGCAGCACTAGTTCTGGCCATTCTATCACTAGTATATGGCATCAACCCCTTCCACGGATTCCTCCTCACAGACTCTTTGGAAAATGAAAGGTGGAATCTGATTGGTTGCTAGGGGCAACTGA
This sequence comes from Dendropsophus ebraccatus, assembly GCF_027789765.1. NCBI lineage: Eukaryota > Metazoa > Chordata > Amphibia > Anura > Hylidae > Dendropsophus > Dendropsophus ebraccatus. Next base: position 48,517,026 of record NC_091458.1, read on the forward strand.
GCCAGTTTCACTTTACACCATGTTTGATTAATCTCCCCCATAGAGTTTGCAGGATGGTAACCATGGAAGGGGTTGATGCCATATACTAGTGATAGAATGGCCAGAACTAGTGCTGCTCTCCATGTATACACCCAGGACAGCACATCCAGGCTGCTCTGAAGCTGCAACGCGCGGGACCAGGGAGGAAGCAGAGGGCAGGAGGAGACCGGGAACGTGGATAGGGAATGTAAACTGTTTGGGAAAAGGCTGCACGGACAAGGCTAACGATGGCCGTTCAGCCCTTGCTTAACAATTATTGGGCCGTGTAATAGGCCCAGTAAACGAGCGCTGATCTGGTAGATCTGTGCTCATTTACAGTATTGATCGGGCCTTCATCGGCGAGTGTAATAGGACCCCTACACTTTAAGTCCCTGCAGATGTACTGTACGAAGTCTATGCTCACTTTCAGCAGAGGAAAATAAGCTTTTTTCTGCTAGGTTCTATTAGATACTATAGCCGCTAATGTTTCATCCATTGCATGAACTTGTTTGAAGTGCAGTCTTGAGAAAAGGACAAATGTATAACATGTATAACTGACTGTCATCCTTTTGCAGTCTGAACAGGTGGCATATGGTTTGCATCTAAATGGATGATCCAATGGCCCGAAGCAGAACCTAGAACTGCTAAAAGACTGATTGCAGCAAATGCGTTTGAAGATGAATCCAAGCCACTCGAATATGAGGCAAATAGCCCACAGCACATACAGTGGCCACAGCTTCCAAGTGATACATCTGACAGCATGGAAGCAGGCTGCAAGCTGAGACATATCCAAGTGATGGCTATGAAGTCACATAGCACTGGGGACAGCTATAATTGTTTAAAGGGGTATGGCTGAGGGCGATACTACTGAAGTTCAACTTAAAGTGCAATCAAAAAGTCAAATTGTCAAGCTAAAACAGAGAGAAAAATGTAAATGTCCAATGACTATAGCAGAAATAATGCAGATTATCAGACATCATAACATGTCAGTGAAGGGCTGGAGGCTATTATGCTGGGTGGCTATATTTACATCTATTAACGCTACTAGACATAACCAGTTAGAAAAATTGATAGAACTGTGAAGCGGTAAGTAAGATGCTAGAAGCGGTGTATGTGCCGATCCTCTATAAGTACATAGTTTGGATGCTTCTATTATAGCTTGTATTTAATCGTTCATTTAATGTTTTATCTTCTCTCTACTATTTGAGGCATGGTAACCAGTGTCCTGGAGCAATGGTGAGGATGTGCATGCTACATGACCACCTTCCCATTGAAAAAACGTGCCCTTGATCTGATACTTAACTGACAAGATGGGAGCCAAGTTCAAGACATGGGCTAAAAGATAGGCCCCCTCACCTAATACTTGCTGGGGTAGGCTATGTTCACACTACGTAAAAAACACGGCCGTATTTCATAACAACGGCCGTAAATTGCGCAAATAACGTTGCGTTGTTTGTGCAAATACAGCCGTTGTTATGAAATACGGCTGTGTTTTTTACGTAGTGTGAACATAGCCGTATTCAGATATGTCATTTTCCCTTTTGTTTCTGAAATAAAGGGGTCTCCTGAGACTCACCCTGAAGACTAAACCACTATTCCCTGCTGAATGTTGCCCCAGGACTAGAGGGGCTCATACACAGACCTGATGTCAGGAATGTGCCTTTGCGCTCCTCATTTAGGGGCGTGCAGTGCAGAAGGCACTGAACCTTGTGCGAACAGGGCTCTGTTTTTATATCTTCAGCCTCACCCGCTTTGCCTCTCAGTCTCTGGCAATGATAGAGTTACTCTGCTAGCTTGATTCTTGCAGCTGAGCAGTGTGGTGTTTCCCTTGACAGGCAGTTGTCTTTACCAGTTAGGGTCTTTGTGGATCTGAGCACCGGTCCAATGTGGATCTGGACCGGGCTCCTGGTCCTCATAAGTAGTAAGCATGACCAGCAGATAGTTGCTGGCTATTAGAGCAATCTAGGCTAAGCATACTCTCTCTGGTATCTGCTGTGTGTTTCTCTGACCCTTGCCTGTTCCCTCTCTATCCTGTCTGCCGCTTGCCCTGACTTATAGCCTGTTCTCATTTACCCCACTTGTCTGCCGATTGTGAACTTTTGCTGCCTGCCGTTACCGACCTGGATTGTTGACCTTGCATTTATTGTGTTTGTCTGTTGCTGTTCTGTGTTTCACCCTATTGAGTATAGGGACTGCCATCATGGTTGTCCGCAGTCGCCTAGGACTGTCTTGTGGCAAGTAGGCAGGGATAGTGGGCGGGGTCAACTTAGGGCTCACTGTCCATGTCTTGTCAGACTGCCTTTTGCCATGTCCGACGCTTACACCTTAATCTCTTCAACTTTTTTCATACACATGCTCGGCTTGGCAGAGATGTATCATAAGAACCATTTGTGGGCTGGAACGCCATAATGTTTTCTTCTACTGGTTTCCACTAGTTAACCACATAATTCTGAACAACAGTAGCAAACCCACTCAGAAGTGAAATGGGAGTCCAATTTGTCCAGCAGTACATGTGTGCCATATATATCGTGAATGTAGTAATAATTGACAAATTGAATTTAAAGGGTAAAAGGGTGAAAATCTTTTTCTTTCAAATCAACAGGTTTAAAAAAGTTATATAGATTTGTAATTAACTTCTTTTAAGTGTTCCCAAACTTATCAGCTGATGTATGTCCTGCAGGAAAAGTTTTCTTTCCAGTCTGACCCAGTGATCTTTGCTGCCACCTCTGTGCCTGAGGCAGGAACTGTCCAGAGCAGGAGAGGTTTTTTTATCGTAATTTGCTACTGCTCTGGACAGTTCCTGTCTTGGACAGAGATGTCAGCAGAGATCACTGATCCCTATAGTTTATATTGCAGAGTGGTGGTCTGTCAACAATAAGAGGTAAAAGCAGGAGAAGGAAACATGTTTGCTGAATCAATGTATTTGCAAAAATATATAACAAGTGAAACTATTAGTTGAGGTAGGAATAACCTTTTAACCCCTTCGTGTCAGCAATACGTATACGCTGCGGGGATCCCGATCACTTGTACCGACAGGTGGGGGGGGTAAGCCTCCTACCTCCGTCCTGTCGGTTCGGTTTCAGGCAGGCTCTATGCATAGATCGCCGATAACACTGATCTATGCTATGCTATGGCTGATATCAGAAAAAAATAAAAAGCGATCAAAATTTTTCTTTTACACCAATATGATATTAATAAAAACTAGAGATCATGGCACAAAAAATTACACCCCAACCAGCCCTGTAGGTGAAAAAATAAAAGCACTATGGCTCTTAGAAGGCGAGGAGGAACATTGCATTAATTTGACCCGGACATCTGGGCATCAATGGGCTCTGTCTTAAAGGGTTAATAAATACAGTAGATAAACATCCACTAATCAATAGTACAGACCTGCAATAATATTTCTAGACCTATGCATAATATGTTGCACATGGGTAGCCCTGTATTTCGAGACCCTTAAATGAGGCTCCACGGGCTCTTCTTTTGCACTGCAAATAGTGATTGTTCACAGCAGTCACATGTCAGGAGGATGTGTCCTTGATGAAGCAAAATACCATGAGACTAGTGGAGAACCATTCTACAGAAAAAAAGAAAAAATTGGCAGCACATCTATGACACTGTTCACACTGCAGGTTGCACGCGGGTTGTGCAAAATTGCGCATTTTTGGTCCCATCAAATCCAGAAAAATTGTAATAAAAAGCGATCAAAAAGTCTCATATGCGCAATCAAGGTATCGATAGAAAGGACACATAATGGTGCAAAAAATGACACCTCACACAGCCCCATAGACCAAAGGATAAAAGCACTTTAAAGCGGTATTCCCCCCAAAATTATTTTTGCATTAATATGTTACCCACCCGTAGCTTTCACTCTTTCCAATATCAATGTATTAAGGATTCTGCACAGTTTTGCTGTTATCCAGCTGCATTCACCCCCACGAATTGCAGAGAATCATCAGATCTCAGTCCACTCTGACACGCTCCCTGCTCCTGGCCCCCACCCTCCGAGACGGCATCACGTGTCCTCAGTCCCAGCACAGTGAAGTGAATGAGAACACTGATGGGGTGGCTGCTGTTAGTGAGGGAGACAGTCATCAGCGCAGCTGTCATTGTCTCCCTCTCTAACAGCAGCCACCCGGTCACCCCAAGCCCAGAGCTCACCCTCTGTGTCCGGAGCCTCCCGGCACACAGTCCAGCACTCACCCGCAGCACACAGCCCCCCGCCCCGCAACCAACCGCCCCCCCCATCACCCGTGGCATCCCTCACTCACCCGCAGCATAGTCTCCGCACTCACCCACGGCACCCCCGCAATTGCCCGCGGCAAGCTCCGCCCCCACAATTGCCCGCAGCAAGCTCCGCCCCCCCCATCACCAGCGGCACCCGACCCCGCGATCACCAAGTGGCACCTCCCCATTATGATCAGCCATGGGGCACCACCTTCACCCGCGGCACTCACCATCTCAGCTCTGCTACTCGGTCAGTGCCATCTTAGCTCTGCTACACCGTCTCCCCCAACTCAGCTCTGCTACACCGTCTCCCCCAACTCAGCTCTGCTACACCGTCACCGCCAACTCAGCTCTGCTACACCGTCATCCCCAACTCAGCTCTGCTACACCGTCATCCCCAACTCAGCTCTGCTACACCATCACCGCCAACTCAGCTACACCCTCAACCCCAACTCAGCTCTGCTACACCGTCACTTCCAACTCAGCTTTGCTACACCGACACCGCCATCTCAGCTCTGCTACAGTGTCATCATCTCCTTCATTGTCTCAGCTCTGTTACTTCCCCATCATCAGGCAGAAGCATTGCATGATGGGAAATGTAGTTTCCTATCTTGGATATAGATCGGCTTTTAGAAAAACTTGTAATTTAGGAACGGTAGCAGCTAGAAAGATGGGAGACGGCTCAAAATACTCAGAGGAACATGGTGAGTAAGGACAGCTAGGTTTGGGAGCATTACATTTTTTTTTAGCTCTTGGGGGGAATACCCCTTTAAGCCTGGGAATAGAGTGATTTTAAGGAACATACATTTGATAACCATGGTATGAATTTTTTACAAGCCATCAAATAAAATAAAAGTTATACATGTTACATATCGTTGTAATCATAACAACTTGAGGAACATATAACTAGAAAGTTTTACCCCAGGGCAAATGGCTTAAAAAAAAAAAAAAAAAAAATTGACCTCACATTGAATTTTTTTATGGTTTTGCAGTGTACAGTGAAACAATTCAGCCTGTCAATGCAAAGTACAATTAGTGACGCAAAAAATAAGGGCTCATGTGGGTTTCTAGGTGAAAAAATACAAGTGCTATGGCCTTTTAAGCACAAGGAGCAAAAAAACGAAAACACAAGAATTGAAATTGGCCCGGTTCCCTAAGGGTTAAAGAGTCACTGTCGTAATTTTATTTATTTATTTATTTTGCAGAAATCCATATTCCAGGTGATTTTAAGAAACTTTGTAATTGGGTTTATTAGGCAAATATGCCATTATCTGCATTCAAAAAGCCTTTTCCCAGGTCCCCCCTCTCCTTCCTCTTTTTCATTTACTGCAAAATATCAGGAAATTGTGACTTGTTGCATCAGACACAACCCTGTCTGTTCTATAGGGAGGGGAGGGGGAGGAGGGAGATGAGTCGGCAGCAGAGAGCAGAGAACAAAGGATTACACAACACTGAGGTGGGTGACAGAGGTATTCAGAGGTCTGAGAGATCAGTGCTGACTGTCAGAGGAGATGTAGCTGTAAATTAACTCTTTGTTGTCCTGTTTTGGTGCCTCATCTCCCTCCACCCCTCCCCTCTCCATACACAATGATGAAGATGGGGGAGAGCTTCAAACTGCTTTATTGATTAAAAAAATGCATTTTTTTGGCTTATAAACCCAATTACAAAGTTTTTTTAAATCACCTGTACTATTGATTTCTGCAAAAAAATTAAATGACAGTGACACTTTCAAAATCTTAATCAACAGTAGATGTGATATAAAGCAAGTGTGCAATATACATTCATTATTTTTTTTGTTGTTATCATGCTGTAACACAAAGCTGAACTTACCAGAAATCCAGGTCCAGGCTACTGAAGACAGATTTTCTGACTTTTTTGTGCTGGTTGAACTAAACACAGGAATTCCGGCCAGTACAGAGAGTCACGGCTCAATGTGTCCATCAGTCACATGACTGCCTTCTCTCTGTTAGCGCTCAGATGGCCTGGGATACACAGGACTTCCTGTTTTCTGACTGTTTCCTGTTTTTTGAGAAAAATAGAGTAAAAAACCAGGAAGTGCCGTGTTTTCTATGAGAACTAAAAAATAAATAACGTATATTGCAAAATTGCTTTATATCATATCCACTGCTGATTTAGATTTTGAAAGTTAAAACGACAGTGACATTTTGAAGTTATCCATATCAATAAAAATAATTTCAGATAGAAGGTAAAAAGTTAAAAAGAATTTTAGATGGACATTACAAAAGTAATTTTACAGTGTTGAAATTCAGGGCAAAGGAATAAACTATGTAGGTACAGCTGTGTAAGGGAAGGGTAACAGATCTAGTGACCTATGAGATCATGTGTTCCATGTGTTCCATAACTAGTCTTCGTATTCTCTAATTATTAGCAGCTCTTCCTTTGAGGCTTGTAATGTACTGATATAATAGTAAGTCAGCAGAAATATAGAATTGAATGGAATTCTGATATTCTCAATGAATTCTCAGCATCTTCTATTATCATTGTGTTCCAGTCACTTCAGCACTGCACTGCATGATGTGGCTGTGTATGGGTAACTTCGTTCATTACCACTAAGCATATCAAGATTTCCTTCTCTATATGTCCTGTAGAGTGCAATATGTTGTGCTTACCTTATCACTCACCATCTGTACAGGGGGAAATTTATCAACGCTGTTTGATCAAAGTCCGACCTGAAATTCTCATCAATACAATTCCCACAATTGGGCTAGGTTCACACTATATAAAAATGACAGCCTATTTTTCATAATAACGGACGCTATTGTGCAAATATCGTCTGTTACTTAAAAATAACGGAAGATATTTGCGAAATGACTATCATTATTATGAAAGATGACCGTAATTTTTACACAGTGTGAACCTAACCTTGCTCCTTATGTGCTTCACTTTTAAGCACATATGCAGCAAAACTGGAAAAAAAAATGTGCACAGTGAAATTGAGGGGGTTCATCTATCTGTCATTTGCCATGTGCTAAAACTGAGAAGTTATCCATATTCCTCAAGTCAGTTTGATTACAATTCATATAACTTTTGTTTTATTTTACTACTTTTAAAAAATGAAAACATTATAAAAAACAAATGTGCTTACATTAGCTCTATTCTTAATTTTTGGTCTGTAGGACTGTGTAAGGGCTAATTTTTTGCACCATGATCTGTAGTTTTTATCAGTAGCACACTTATTATTATTATTTTTTTTTTTTTCTGGGATGTAATGTGACAAAAATTTTATGGTCTTTTGCACTTACGTCGTTTACCATGCGAGTCATCCTCTTAAAAGAAAAAAAACATATGCACAAAAAGTGGTAGCACATCACGAAAATCTTTATTATAACACTGACATAGATAGAAAATACCACATAAATAAATGAATGTACAGGAGTAGTAAAATGAGGGAGACAACACCCCAAATACTGCTCTACATTAAAAACACAAAAATGTCACCATAAGTCCTGCTGGTGTTCCAGCCAGGGCTAATCTACCACTCTGACTCTGGACTGTATGTACAATAACAAAAATACAACATCTCTACCTAGACAGAGACCCAGTAAAACAAAATATAACCACAAATAATGGAGCATAGGGGAAAAAAAAAAGGAAATTGGAAAAGATCACCAAATACAGTCCAACAGAATGAGAGTCAGATGGGATAAGACATCTGACTCTCATTCTGTTGGACTGTATATGGTGGTTTTTTCCATATATTTTTTTTCCCCTATGCTCCATTATTTGTGGTTATATTTTGTTTTACTGGGTCTCTGTCTAGGTAGAGATGTTGGATTTTTGTTATTGTACATACGGTCCAGAGTCAGAGTGGTAGATTAGCCCTGGCTGGAACACCAGCAGGACGTATGGTGACATTTTTGTGTTTTTAATGTAGAGCAGTATTTGTGGTGTTGTCTCCCTCATTTTACTACTCCTGTACATTCATATATTTATGTGGTATTTTGTATCTATGTCAGTGTTATAATAAAGATTTTCGTGATGTGCTACCACTTTTTGTGCATATGCTTTTTTTCTTTTGAGAGGATGATGTACTACTCATATGCATTGGTTTAGCACTGCATGATTATTAGTGGTGCCCACTAGCTTTATATATATAACGGTTTACCATGTGAGATCAGGAATGTAATAATTTAATCGTTTGGGCAATTCCACTTTCTCTTTCTCTCTCTCCCTCTCTCCCTCTCTATATATACAGTATTTTCATGTCTATAAGACTACTTTTTAACCCAAGAAAAAAACTTCTTAAAAGTCAGGGATAGGGAAGGGGTTGAAAAACGTAGGAACTGGACTAGAGAATCTGCGGTCACCGCATATGGTGGAGGGAGATAAAAAAAAGTCTGCATCTCTGCCGTATGCAACCATATGAAGGGCACAGCAAGCTGCAGGCGTCCGGGGTATGGAAAAAAGAGATACCGTACAGCGACGCTGTGCCCAGAAAAAAAAACACCTGTTTCACCCGTCTGGCCAGCACTTGTATCCTACTGGTAGAACTGTACCTCTTTCCCTGTCTCTTAGATCTCGCTGATGTCTGATATTTTTTTTTTCTAATTTTTATTTGGTGTGCGTTGGAAGAGGGGCAGTCTTATACGGCAAGTATATCCTGAACTCTATATTTTAACTGGAAAAGTTGGGGGTCACCTTATACGCTCAGTCGTCTTATAAGCCGGAAAATAGGAAAATACAGTATATACAACATATACAATATAGTTGTTGTTTTTTTTAGGAATAGGAAAGGGGGGTTATTTAAATTTTATTATAAGATTTATAATTATTATTATTATTTATTTAAGTTAAAAAAAAAAACATTTTATAGGCTTTTTTTAAATGAAGTACATATGAACTGCATCGATCCATTATCTCTGCACTTGATTGTGCAACCTGTAGCAATTACCGAATACAGGCAGCCCTGGAAGCCTAGCAGAGGCCCCAGGCTGTCTGTAGAATGGATCGGCTTCCCATGATCTCACAGAGCGGAGCTGATTCGTGCCACTGCACAACCAATGATGTGCCGCCAAGCCATTTAAATGCATTTAAATTGTTAAATAGAGGCGTCCCCACTTACGACTCCTCGTTGTGAGCTCTCTTTATACTCCCTTACTGTCGCCATGATGTACAAGATACATCATGGTCACTGAGGGGTTAATTTCACAGAAATATATTAACAATGAGACTACGTTCACACATAGTATTTTGGTCAGTATTTTAAACCAATACCAAGAGAGGGTCAAAAACACAGAAAACCCACGACCAATCAACATCATTTTTGGCCGTTTGACGGTCCCTTTTTTCGTGAGCAAATAACGCTCCTTATTTCAAAACAACGACCATTAATTTGACAAAACTGCTGTTATTTGGCTGCAAAATGATAGCTGGCCAAAAAATCAGCCATTACATGGCCGAAAAAGATGTTGTGTGGTCGTGGCCAGGTACAAATTTTCTATTAGAATTTTTTTCTTTGTCAGTTCCACTCCAGGTTTGGGTTAAAAAAAAAACTATCCAAAATACTACTGTGTATGTGAACAATATACAACCTATTAATATTTATTGGTCACTAGTGAAACAAGAATTTGTAATAAATATGAGAGGCATTTTTTCTGTGGTTTACTGCCTTTGCTCAGTCATGTATTGAGCACTGCTGTTAGATTGTCATGTATAAGAAAGTAGTTTACAATAAAACACATCAAATACTTATAATACTAAAACTTTTGCCTTTATACTCCACAAGATTTCTCTTCTTTAACACGTTTTGTGACTCACGACTGACAACTCCTCTTATTAAGGTGGGTAAAATATGCTCTCAATAAGTTAAAGACAAATGCTGAATGACCACTGATAGACATTGAACAGATTTCAGAACTATTACTTTTATTACTATTATTTCTTTCGTTCTTATCATCTACCCTTACCCCTCCAACCACCCCTCCCCCCCACCTTTCATTATTTGCTACTTACCCATCAGCCCTCCCTCCCCAAATATCCCCTTCAAACCTCCTTTGATCATAATGTTTGGAGTTCAAAAATATATAGTGGCTTTGCCCACAATATTATCCAATACAAGTTATTATACTATGAGACTGTTACTATTATATTGAAGTGAACCTAGTCAGCATAATTGCCACCTTTCATAAACGACTAATGTTGAGTCATACTGATGGTTTTCTCTTATATATAAAATTTAATAAACCACAAATTCGAAAGAAAGTAGTTTACATGATTAAAGGACAAGTGCCATGAAAAACTTTTTCCCAGTAATTGAAGCACATTACAAAGTTATATAACTCTGTAATATGCTTCAATCACCTATCTGCCTCCCTTCCCTGTCTTTTCCCCCCTCCACCCCCCACCAGGAAGTGTCCTGACTCACACAGACCTGATTACTGTCGTCACCGTCACCAAGCTCTTCTCTCAGCTCCTTCTCCTGTTACACTAGCCTCCCCCCTCCCCTGCCTTGTCAGGTGACAGGCTTGCTCAGCTCCCATTGGCTGAACAACTGCAAGCCATCACTTGTCACATCTCACTTGCTTATCTTCCCTCAGACTGACTCTGGCACATAGGCAGCTCCCCCCTCCCCTCATACCCTCTCTCCTGCTGCCGTGGACTCAGTGAAGGAGTCATGTCACTAGAGAAGATAAGCTGAGCAAGCCTGTCACCTGACAAGGAGGGGGAGGCTAGTGTAACAGGAGAAGGAGCTGAGAGAAGAGCTTGGTGACGGTGACGACAGTAATCAGGTCTGTGTGAGTCAGGACACTTCCTGGTGGGGGGTGGAGGGGGGGAAAGACAGGGAAGGGAGGCAGATAGGTGATTGAAGCATATTACAGAGTTATATAACTTTGTAATGTGCTTCAATTACTGGGAAAAAGTTTTTCATGGCACTTGTCCTTTAACACCATTGTGTAATGTTCATCACAAGGAACAATTTAACTTGAACATGCAGTCTTTTTTTCTGTGGATGTATAAAAATAAAGTTTTGTCAGATCACCCTGTGTGGAAGTCCAATTCATAGGATGGGTCCCTGTGGAGGAGCACAAAAAATTCATCGGCCAACAGAAAATGTCATTGTTCCCACTCCCAATGAAAGTCCAATACAAAGAATTAGCAGTTGTTGCGGCTCCAATACATGTTAGTGCCTCAAGATTTTATTGGGTCATCACATAAAAAACATTTACCAACGCGTTTTAAAGTAATTATGCCATGCGACGATCCAATAAAAGCTTAAAGTTTTACGTATTAGAGCTGAAACAACTGCTAATTCTTTCTTTTTTTCTGTTTTATATAGAACCCAATGTTTTTGGCGTTTATTCAGTGGGATATGCCCTCCATACAATGCAAAATGTATTAAAAGCTTGGCAGATAATTTTTTTTCAAGGATTTAACTCCAATCTGTTATTTATACTATAGAGTAAACTTTGTTGTTTCCTTTTACTAAAATAACAAAGTCAATACTAACGGAGAGATGGGAATCCTGCAGCCTTCCAGCTGTTGCACAACTACAGTTCCTATCATGCCTGGACAGCCAAAGTTGCATTTAGCCTCATTAGAGAAACAGTAGAAAGTAAAAAAAATGGCGGCATACTTAGGAATCCTTCACATACAGTAAGGACGGCACACAAGATACAGTAGGTGCTGTTGAAGGAGATGCCCTATCTCGGAGGTGCCACCTATACCTGCCTCTTGGAGTACTGTCCCTGAATAAAGGGTAACCCCAGACAGAAATAGTCTCCCTTCCTCCACTATGTAAAGTAAGGGACAACCAAAGTTAAGGACTAAATAAAAGAAAATAGACAATTGTGTATTCAATAAACAATGTGTTTTGTTCTTCATGTTTGTTTATCCCTTCCATTACAAGTGCAGGAGAGGCAAGTCTTCATAGGTAGAGTTACTTCAAGAGGCTTGTGAAGGGGTCGGCAACAGGTTTGGGCATCTTCTCCAATTCTTTCTTACACTTTCTTACTCTTTTATTACTTCTAGGTTCTTTGTGTGTTTTCACTTGTTAGGTTACCTGGATGGGTGTATTCATATAACTTGTGAATAAAGGTTATACTTTAATAAGAGAAAATGCTGATCAGTTTTTTGTCTCCGATTTTCTTGTGTTTTTTTTTTTTTTACTTTTTTTTGACTCTCATAACAAGTCTCCAATGTCAGTAAGAATAGCACAAAAAATGTGTATTTCCCCTCCAAAAAATAAATTGTGCGACTTCAGGCTTAAAATTGAAGCTGCCCCCCGCATTATGTAAATCCATTTTGAAAACATTGCTTCTTGAAAGTTAAAATGTATGTTTAACAATAACTAAATGTGTGAGATATGAGGCATACAGCAAAATTAGCTATCCAATCGGTAAAACCAACTGCTGTGGACATAACTCACTCACTATATAATTCTTATTTATGTACACTGCTTAGAGTATTCCTTGCTGTAACTCACGTTACATAAGCATGATGGGCGTAGCCAGCTTTGTATGTATAATAAAGTGTCTGCCTGTTCTATGGGTGTGACACTGGGGAAGCCTCCCCTATGTGTTTCCCCCTCTGTGGAAAGAGTAATTAAACTGTATTTCATATGTGTTTGGGCCAAGGGCAGAGCTGGGGCCAGTTACCTCCCTCTGTTTGTTTTGGCTTTAGCAATGAACAATGACTCATTTGAATATTGTTGATCTGCACAGTTAATGTTCCATTAATCGCTTGGCCCCAGGTCCCGTCGGGGCTCTTCCGCAGCTTGTTGCAAATACACGTAGTTGGTGTCATAGAGGGAGATGGAAGCTGTTGTAAGTGCTGTGTAAACAGTGTGCTCACTTTATCAGATATTTCCAGATCAGACTCTGTATTTGCCACTAGTTACATCAGTAGCCTGGGAATTGTGATATTTTGTCAGACCTCACCTGCACAGCATGAGAATCGACCACTTGCTAAGTATTATTTTCCCCCTATGGAAAGTGAAATGCTATGATATATTCACATAATATCAATATGTACTAGAGGGGATTTTTAGAGATGAGCAAACTTTTCAAAAGGTCAGTTCGGCAAGTTTGACGAACTTTGAGGCAAAGTCCGGCCTTGTTCAAACTAAACAAAACGCACTAAAAGAGCCAAACAGTTGCAGGCATTTAGCCGTTTAGCGGTTCAGGAAGTTCACTCATCTCTACTTACCTCTCCACCCTCCACCTTTCTCCTTCGTCTCCAGTGTCTGGTGTCCCCTGCAGCCGCCTTCAGCCTGCTCAGCCAATCACTGGCTGCCACGAGGTCCCGTCTCAGTCAGTCAGTGATTGGCTGAGCGGGCTGTCACTCTCATCTCAAGACTGACAGCCTGCTCAGCAAATCACTGACTGAGACAGTACAACACTGCAGCTAGTGATTGGCTGAACAGGCTGTCACTCTTGTCCAAGGAGTGACAGCCTGTTCAGCCAATCACTGGCCCCGATGCTGTCCTGTCTCAGTTAGTGACTGGCTGAGTGGGCTGTCACTCTAATCTCAGGATTGACAGTCTGCTCAGCGAATCACTGACTGAGACAGTACAGCACTGTGGCCAGTGATTGGCTGAGCAGGTTATCACGCCAGTCTATGGAGTGACAGCCTGTTCAGCCAATCACTGGCCCCGATGCTGTCCCATCTCAGTCAGTGACTTGCTGAGCGGGCTGAAGGTGGCTGGAGATGCTGAAGACCCATAGGAGAACAGCGGTCAGCATACTTTTTTTTTTGTACTGCATATTTTATTGTGTGGCTGCCATCTCTACAATTTCATTCCAAACTTTGCAAAAACTTTGCTTCGGTACAAAACCAAACTTTTTGCAATGTTCAGAACAAATCTCTTCTCTTTTGATTTTCAGAATAGTTGGTTAATTCTGTGAAGATTTATACATATTATACATAAACTAATCTAATATTATTATAATTATAATATTGGATAATATTCTGTGGGGCAGAGTGGTGCAGTTCTGTTCTCACTGCTGCATCTTTCCCATTGGGTTTCTATTGCATTTTGAGAGCATGCATAGCCTAATCTGTATACAATAGTGTGACAGGTAATTATGAGTCAATGGTATCCATCTGGATTTGTTAGCATCTATTTTAACATTGAGCAGTCAACATATATTGACCCCTTTTGCTTCACCCAGAAGAAACATTTTAAGATTCTGATCAGGTGGAACAGATGCTCAGAAGTTCTTCATGTTACCCCAAGGTCTGCTGGTCCCACCCATTACTACTCTGCGATATAGGCATAGGCTGTATCCATGTCCTCCCGGACTTCCTGCATCCAATATTCAAATACTGAATTATCAGACTCAAGCAGTCATCATAATGGTTTACCTTGTCATGCCTCTCATCTTCTGTTCCTTATTGTTATCCCTACTTGAGTGTTCAGCTCACTTGGACAGCTCACTTGGACACTAGCTGATCTTAAAGCGTAACTGTCATTTCAGGGCCATTTTTCTGAAAACATTAAATATCAACAATACAAGCGATTTTAAGAAACTCTGTAATAAGTTTTATGTACTAAAAGAGTTTCCTTCTGTACTGAAAAAGCAATCTCCCAGCCTCCCCCCTCACATCAAATGAAGCAGGATTCCTGTGTCCATTATGTGGCTATGGAGAGGGGAGGGGCTGTTAGGAGTGACTGAGCACGGAGCAGTCCTGCAAAGCACAACACCCTGCAATCTTCTCTCAGTAAGTTCATAGATAAGCACTGACCTTTCTGAAACCTGAATCCAGCGTTTTAGGTGCCCAGAGAGTCTACAAACAGCTGACCTTCATGTCACCTCTTCCTGCTCCCTCATCTCCCTCAGCCCCTCCCCCCTTCATAGGCTTACAATGGAGAGAGCAGAGCCCGTCTTCACTGGCTTCTCTGTAATGAAGACGTGTTTGCCTGATAATGCACAGATAAGAAGTCAGGGGGGAGGCTGGGAGATTGCTTCTTGAGTACAGAAAGAGGCTTTTTTGGCTGATGAAACCAATTACAGAGTTTCTTAAAATCGCTTATACTACTGATTTCTGCAATAAAACCCTTTAGAAGAACCTTAAAATGCCTTAATCTCAATAAAATGTTTTACATTTTTTGCATAGTACTAAGAGTAGACAGACCATGTAATAAATGTTAAGTGTCCACTGAAAATGATCAAAACTCTACTAGTACTAGTATTGGTATTAGTACTAGTACTAGATTTGGCATACTGTATGTTCAATACTTCTTTGTATTTCAAACTACACATTCAGGCGTGTACCACCACCTGCTGCTTCCACATGAAAAACATTTCTAGAATCTGCTTCTTTCTTAACTTAGATTCACCTAAACTACTGGAACATGTCCTCATCATATCCCACTCAGGCTCCAGCAACATCCTCCCATGTGGCCTTCCATCAAACACCCTCACTCCCCTCCAATCCATCCTCCACTCTGCTGCCCAAATAATTCATCTCTCCCCTTGCTCATCCACTGCCTCTCTCTTCTACTAACCCCTTCACTGGCTTCCCATTGCCCAAATTCAGTTTAAACTTTTGACAGTGACATACATATGTACAGCGCTGTTGAAGCAAGGGCACTCAAAAAAATTCCCCTAATATATAAAAATTTAATATAGTATTAAAGGGGTTATCTGGGGAGATAAAATATATGTTGAATCCCCCCCCCCCTGGAGACTAACAATTCATTCTATATATGTCATTAGCTTTTCTGTCTCCTTTCCTCAGTTTTGAGCCTGCTGCTTTCAGCTGAAGATACAGAAAACTGTATCTGAGCTGTTCAGTCTGTCTCTGCTCTTAACCCCCTCCTCCCCCCTCCCTTCTGAGATAGCTGTAAACAAGTCCATGGACATCTGTTTCTCCACTACTTCTCTCTGAACAGCAGGGAGAGTTAATGGCCATAACGTCGTTTTTCGGCCATTTGACTGCCGCCTTTTTAATTGGCTGTCATTGTGAGCTCCAATAACAGACATTTTCTCAAATAAAAGGGATGTCATTTTGAAATAACGGACATTTTTTGGGCTAAAATTATGGCTCTCCAAAAAAAGCCGGCAAAAAAAGACATGTGGTTGTGGTCAATCACAGTAAGGTCACAAGTAACCTAACTTCAGCTTACCCTCCCGGCTTTACACAGTGTACAAACAGCCAGCCAGGGATGTTGTTTGCAGGGAAGAGCAGCAAGCTAAGAACTGGGGGAAGAAGACAGAAAAGGTAGTGACATATATGGAGGGAATATTTTTTTTTTTTTTTTCCAGGAGGAGGGATAATTCAACATATATTTTACCTACATATACTATAGTACCTTTGGCCACTCTTGTAGTATAGGTTTAGCTTTACCCTGTTCTGTCTCTTTTGTAAATTACCAGGTGAACACCACAAACAATTGTAATAACACATTGGGTTCCAGCAAAAGAAAGTGTTAGGCACCATGAAATTATATCTTAGGGATTAAGCAGTGAATCTGGCTTATGTTGAGTTAAGGTAAAGCTTATACATGAAAAGTATGTTTGTTCAGGGAAAAAGAGGAAGTAGAGGGTGTTTGACAAGGTAAAGTTTACTATAAAATGTACCATCTATTTATTTAAGACAAGGATAAGATTTCTACACTTAGATTTGACGTTTGGACAAGAACAATCATGTGATTTGTAAACTGTGAAATAAGTAAGAGGAGGAACATGCCCTAGGAAAGAATGTGAAGCAGACTTGTGTCCAAGAAACTGCTTTTTATTAGATTTGTGTGAGCCTAGTGGTAATACATCAGGATATACCTTTTACATTTACCTTCCTTTTTTTAGTATGTCACTCAGAATGACATTTTCCAATACAGGAAGGATGTTCTCTCTGATAATAACAGTGAATCAACTTAGGGAAGTTTTCATTTGCATAGAAGTCAGCGTAACTTGTCTGTCAGTGAAAGATATATTACCAGCGAGAAATACAGCTTTATGGAATTTAAATTCTTCAATCAAAGGTCGTATGAGGATTCGGCAGAAGTCCTGGCAGTATTGCCTATATTGTGAATAGCAATAGGGGTCCTGATTGTACACATAAGTGTTGTTTATAGTATAGGTGTTTAAGTATATATACTAAAAAAATATATACTCAAATATATACTAATATACTAAAAAGAAAATCTTAATGTCTGGGGCCTTGTAAAAATAAGAGAAGAACCCATCCCACTCCCAAGCCATTGCCACACCAGCTCTCTGGTCCTCTTAACTGGTTTCTGTGATGTCATAACCATGCAGAAAATACTCTGCTCAGCTGCCCACACTGTGCGACCTGCTCTATGATGCTTGAAAACTTCTGATATGTGGTCACCTTGCAGATGTAACTTTGATCAGATTTAACAGGTGGTCCCAGTGGCTGCAAAGCAATAGTATAAGCAATGACCTATAGTGTTGCATTCACCGCCCGTATATAAGTTGTATAATATTCCTAATCAACAATTTAGCCAACCACCAAATTCATTAAACATATCATCTTTACTGTAAGTAAAAGTATAAGATAAGTATCATACAGCACACCCACAGAAGCATCGGTAGTATGAAGACATTACAGAGGAGTACTAAGCAGTATAAGCTCTGACTAAAGCAATAGTGTGATGTAATGTATAAGGCTATGTGCACACAGCTTTCTTATTTAGAAAAGAACGGACGCTGATTGTAATGAAATAAGCGTCCGTCCTTTTCTGCTGGGATGGCACTGCATTGAATTCTATGCCGCCTGTTGTGTTATTTTAATGTCCCTTCTTTTGAACGGGTGTTAAAATAATGAACATGCCTATTATTTCTGGATGCTGTTCACCGAACAGCGTCCAGAAACAATAGCTGTTCACACAATGTAAAGTACGGCTGCTGGTCGTACTTTACATTGTAGTCAATGGTTAATTGATTTGCGGGTACACCCAACAGTGCCTGCAATTCAATTATAATTTTTTTTTTCCTGCAACTGACACAGTGGTATGGGCTGCAGAAACTTGACGAACGCTGTCCGGTGTCTGGCAGTATAATACCATTCATTAACATACAACGGACAGTTTTATACTATGTGCGAACATAGCCTTGAAAACTATACTGGGCCTCTAGTAGGCGCTGATGAGCCCACATGATTGCTGCTGAAAAGCCAGTTTAGGGCATCTGACAGACCAGAGCACAGAGATTGAGTGTCAAGGTTTAGAGTGTATGCCTCACCACTCGGTGTACAGGAGCAGGGATTACTGTCTTTGCTCTTGCGCAAATGATTTGGCCAAAACAAAGCCTAAAACATTTTGAATCAGAAAAATCGCACAGAATTTTTGGAGAGATTCAGACTGAAATTGATAAAATTTTAACCAATTTTCTCATTTCTAGAAATATTTACCAGTCATGATTATCTATGTAAAGTTTGTTAAAAAGTTAATACCCTTGTCAGGAACTTACCTGACCTGGATCAAGCACTGGCTGCCTCCTTCTCTGCTCCGGAGCCACCCCGCACTCTTAGGCAGCTCAGGGGATTGCGGTGGCTACAGATCCCAACTGTTGCACGTCCCAACCTCGACAGGCTGGGCGTGGTGATATTACAGAGAACCGACAGTCTCCCTGGTAACCAGGAGCGCCACGGGCCTGTCTCCGGAAGTTAGTATTCTAACTTGGCTACCTCTCTTCTGTACAGCCTGTCAGGTGTTCTACATGGGATTAGTGAGTCATCTTTTGGACCGGACCTCTGGCTCACTATATATAGTAGGGGCAAGTCTGGCTTTCCATTGCCGCTTATTGAGCCAAGCCAGCCTGTCTCTTACCTGCTCCCTAGCCTGTTACCTCCTTGTGCTTTACATTGCTTTGTATACCTGGACCTCTCCTGTTTGCCGACTGCCTTTTCACCCTTGCAATTCTCTTGATGTTGCTTATTGTTTATTGCTTTGTACCTTGCTGCCCCATCTGTTACCGACCCGTTTAGTTCACCTTGCTTTTCTGATGTTTGTCTTGACTATGTTATTTGTTATACCTATCTAGTATAGGGACTGTCGCCCAGTTGCTCACTGCCGCCTAGGGCAGATCAAGGCAAGTAGACAGGGACAATGGGCGGGCTTAAGCCTAGTGTTCACTGTCTGTGTCCTTTGTCTCACTTTGCTACTGATTGGTCATAACAGACCCTTTAATGTCAATTTTGGGAGTCAGATGGCTGTTGGTGGTCACTGTGTAAGACAAGAAAAGGCACTAACAGTAGTTTTTGTATTTTATGTCATCCTCACTTCAATAATTCTTCTTGTCAATAACATCTGATGTAATGGAAAGATGCAAGCTGTGCCAAGTCGTTTAATACAGATCAGAGAAATGTGTGTTCTGAAATACTTCTAATGTAATGCATATGCTAAAAAGCCAGATCAGGCTGCAGCATATATAAAAATGGCAGCTCTTCTGCCTACAGGTCACTTTGTGATACCCTTGTATTGCTGTGCTCCTATACAAAGTGCTGAACATGGGTACTGCTGTCATGTGACCTCTTTTCCTCTCTCCCTTGCACTGATCTCTGCATTATTTGCACGCTTCTCTTTTCGTCTATTTTTAACAGCTGATTGTTTCAGATCATCACATAAAGATAACCCAAAATAAGCACAAATGTTGTTTTTCAATGATGATTTTTATTATTTCATTTATCAAAGGAAAATGAGTTCTTGGCCATACTAGTCTGGAAAGGGTTACAAAGCCAATACTAAGGGGGACATTTATTAAGTCCGACGTTTTTTACGCCGGACTTATAAATGTCCCCGCATCTCCGGTGCTACGGAGATTTATGTAGAGGCGGACTGCCTCTACATAAATCCTGTGCGTGTCGGTGCGCACAGCCGAAAACCTACGCCACCTGAAAGGTGGAATAGGTTTTCGGCGTATCTTTCAGTTTAAAAAATGATGAATCCCGCCCCCTCCACACCCCCTCCCCGCCCCCTCGGCGTACGCGGTGGAAAGTGGCGATTTGCTAATATTTTATTCGCAAAACGGCCATTTGCGAATAAAATAATACGCAAATCGGCACTTTCCGCCGAAAATACACAAACCACCTCTTGATACATGTCACCCTAAGACTCTGGGATTCCAGCAAACCACACTGAAGAAAATTTGGAACAGTGGTAATCCTTCCCATGAGTTGCTGGCCAACCCAAACTTTGCCAAGAGAGCATTGTCACCTCATCCAGGAGGTCATAAAACCCATAAGATGGGTACTCTGTACACTGCAAGCTCCTGGAATGCTGTCACATATGATCAAAGCTAACACTATATGGCTATCTTTATATGACAGGATTGCAGTCCCCAGAATGCAGCACAGGTAAGAAATCATGGGGGGACCAACCTAAATACCGCCCTGGAGATCTGCAGATTGGTCCTGGCTCCTTTGTTTTGAGTTCTTTATTGAGCAGCCGGAAAGAGATAATTACTATACTTGGCTCTCTCTGGTGGCTCGATAGAGAATAAATGGAGCTGCCGGAGAGAGCAGAGTGCAGCACTCAGCTCTTTCCGGCAGCACCCGTGGCTGTATTCAGAACAAGGGAGCCGGGGCCAATCTGTAGATCGCCGGGGACAACAGAGGTTGGACCCTCCATGATCTCTTACTTGTCCCCTATCTTGTGTTTAAATGTAAAATCTGATGCTACTAAGGTCTATGACATTTCTTAATATGTCAAATATTTCATCATTGTAACAATGCCAGCTCGTTGCTAAACAACCCACCTTTAGTGGTTGACTTTCCAGGGTTCTAACTGCTGTGTCCAGTACTCAACTACCCCCACAACCTATATTACAGCAGAAGAGAATGACCAGGAGGTAGTTAAAAAAAAATAAAAAAATACAAACACATATCAATATTCCAGATGCCTGGAACTGGAGATGATGGATTGAATGAAGATGACAAAATAGAGACAAACTTTCGTTCTATATCTGTAAGAGATCTACCAATCTCATTTTCCCATGCTTGTAAAAATGGGGATCTGTGGTGCAAATTTTTTTTTAAGAGGGGGTTAGTATAAAAGTTCAGGGTATGCCTCTTCACAGCTCTGGAGACCAACAGATGTTCCAACCATGACAGCAACCTGCTCTTCTTATATTTAGATAAAAAAAAGTTTTGCAGGGAAAATGTATAAAATTTAGGTGCAAATATTTTAATTACCGGGAGGGCACCAGAGACTGGACTACAGAAGAAGATGGGACAGTGTTCTGTTTTATCAAGTCTGAGAGTTTGATTGTTGAAGTGGTCCCAAACAGTATCCTGACATGTCCCCTAGGGTGTAATAAGACTGGAAGGAGAGGTGATGGCATCAAGGGGGACCGGAGAAGTGGTTGTGTAGATTGCCCAGAATAGTGAGGCCAGACCATTAGTGTGCCCTTTAAAAGAGGATTGGGTATAGATGGCAACAAGGTGTGCTTAGTTGGGATCCACAGTAATTGGGTTGGAACTGAACCCAATTGGCTCATGTCTAACTCCTGCTCCTGCAACAGACTACTGCCTGAAACAATGTCAGTCCATCTTCCAGTACTTATCAGCTGCTGTTTGCCCTGCAGGAAGAATACACCACTTCCTGTGGGACATACAGCAGCTGATAAGTACTGGAAGCGTTGAGATTTTTAAATAGAAGTAAATTACAAATCTATATAACTTTCTGACACCAATTTTAGGGATGAGCGAACCGAACCGTTACAAACCAGTTTCGTTACGAACTTTGGAAAAAGTTCAGTTTGGCGTTGAACCGAACTATGAGATAGTTTGTTACGAATCTGGTAAAAATAACAACAGCGAGGCAAAATTGTACTTTTTTCACAGAATAGACCAGGATACAAGGGATTATTACTCCTATAATCCCTTGTATCCTGGTTTTCTGTGAATATCAAGATGTGTGACGTCACCCCTGTTAGGGTAACACCTTAAATTAGTCTCCTCAGATATACCTGGGTGCTGCCTAATCAAAAATGTAATGTGACAGCTGTCTGTGAGTATTAACCAAGACACATGAAAGCAATTTCAGAATTCAAGCTTATCGAATTTATTAAGGGAAAATCAGTTCATATCTTTACAATCATGTTCAAAAAATAGGAGAACCCTGCTTAGCCGCAACAACAAAAAGTTAAAAAAAAAAAAAGTCCAAAAAAAAGTCCCATCACTGTCTGAGAAACAAAAAAAGTCCAAAAAAAAGTCCCATCACTGTCCAAAGAACATAAAAAGTCAAAAAAAAAGTCCCATCACTGTCCGAGAAACAAAAAAAGTCCCAAAAAAAAGTCCAATCAGCTGTCCCATCACTGCACAGTTGTGTAGAAAAATGTTGGCGAATCATTGGGTATCTTGGTGCCCAAGACCGTGCACCCCAGTGCTGATGTCTGGTCCTTTAATTATGGGCAAGGGCAGTACATGTCTGTTACTGCCCATTGGGTCAACATTCCCCCAGAAGACCACCAGAAAGTTAGCCCATTCTTGCCCCTCTTACTTCCCTGGTTCTTTAGGAGGCCAGTTCTACAAAAGTTCTCCCTCCACCAGCTTGCAACCATCCACCGCTTTGACTGCAGTCCAACCTGCCCCAGTGTCTTACCAACGATGTCAGGCCCAGCGCTCCCAGGCTGTCCTCCATTTTGTGAGCCTGGGTGATCGGAGCCACAGTGGGTAGGAACTCCTCCGGACCATGAGGTAGGAGATATATGAATGGCTGAGCCAAGGTCAACTAACGGTGGGAACTGTTGTAGCCCACAAAGGGAGGAACCTTTTCTCTGCAGTGCAGCAGGGAGTCATACACTTTGTATGGCACATGTGATGAACCTCATAGTGTACAGGTTTCTTCGAACATGTCGTGCCAATTGTTGATCCCTTTTAAGGACGCGACTCTGTGAGCAGGCATCAACAACATCGTCATCCCACTCTTCCGTGTTCTTAAAAGTGCGGTAACCAACATCATCAGGGAGGAATCCCAGGCCACCACTCCAAGGCTGACCATCCTTCTCCATGAATAGTCTGTTCGCAATCATACTGGCCTGGGTGCAATCAGGTACTGCCTCTTCCTCCTCAAATAGTCTGTTCTCAATCATACTGAGATTGGTGCAATCAAGTGGTGCCGCCTTCTCCAATAGTCTCTTTTCAACCATACTGGGCTGTTTGCAATCAAGTGCTACTGCCTCCTCCTCCACACTGGGTCCAATACAATACTATTACTGCTGCTGGTTCCACTGTCAAATGTCTGTTTTCCACCCTACTGGGTCCAAGGAACTTTGTGTCCTATGTCCCAAGTAATCACACCTTGGCTAATTTTTTTTCCACTAGCAACTGCAACTAAACAAAACTATACCCTATCAGACTCCCACTATTGTAGTTGCAATTATTCAGCCGTTATTGCAAGGTTCGTTTTAGGTTCGGTTCGGCCGAATTTGAACTTCACGAAAGTTTGCCGGATCGAACCAAACCGAACTTTTCAAAAGTTCGCTCATCCCTAGCCAGTTTATTTGAAAGAAAAAAAAATTAGCTGGCGTTCCCCTTTAACCTCACTGTCCTTGCAATATTCCTGCAATAGCCCTAAACTTCAAAATATACCTAGCAAAAACAACAAACAGACTCTAAGACCCAGAGAAATTCAACTTAGTAAAACCAAAAGTAGTCAAATTTGCAACAATACAAACTAAGCAAAACAGCAGGAACTTCCAAATTCAAATATCAGGTTAAGACATAAAGAAATAACAAAGGGACTAGGAGCAATGACAAGAACAAAATAAAAACAAACTATAAAAAAATACAAAAAACAGACTAAGGCTATGTTCACACTACGTATATTTCAGTCAGTACTGTGGTCCTCATATTGCAACCAATGGATTAAAAACACAGAAAGGATCTGTTCACACAATGGTGAAATTGAGTGGATGGCCGCCATATAACAGTAAATGACTGACATTATTTCAATATAACAGCCGTTGTTTTAAAATAACAGCACATATTTGCCATTAAATGGCGGCCATCCACTCAATTACAACATTGTGTGAACAGATCCTTTCTGTATTTTTAATCCACTCCTGGTTTTGGTTGCAATATGAGGACCACAATACTGACTGAAATATACGTAGTGTGAACCCAGCCTAACATGGCATAAACTATAATCCACTATAATATACATTCTATAGTTTTTATTAAGAAATGTTCGTAAGAGAAGGAAGAGATAGATGACAGTGTCATACAATGCAGTTATGCATAATTATTATAATTATTATTATTATTATTATCATTATTATATAAAAACTCCACCCATACTACCAAAACCTGACCAATGAGGTGAGAATTAGAGATAAGTGAATCTACAAACTTCTCCCAGTTTCCAAGGACTGGATCCATCGTTTCCCAGCACCCGGGGAAGAGCGGCACTGAGTGGAGCAGACTTTAACCCCTTAACGACATCGGGCGTAAACTTCCGCCCTCGCACCCTGGTACTTGGCGCATCAGGGCGTAAATTTACGCCCGATGTTTCCCCGATCGCTGCGTGTTCGCACACAGCGATCGGGGAAGATGGCCTGCTATAAATCATAGCAGGCCATCTTAGCTTCACGGCACGGGGGGTGGTTAACACCCCCCGTGCTTACGATCGCCGCTATAGGCTGATCAATTCATATCAGCCAATAGCGGCGATCGGAACCTTTCCGGGTCATCGGCGACCCGATGACCCGGAAAAAAATGGCGTTCGGTGCTGTCCGAGGACGGCACCGACCGCCATTACTGTAAAAAGTAATGGCGATCGCCGTGCCACCGGCCCGATCGCCGTGAACGGCCGCCCGGCCGTTCACGGCGATCGGGCCGGTGGCACGGCGATCAGAGTCCCACAAAATAGTAAATACCTGCCCTGGACCCCTCAGCTAGGTAGCCGAGGGGTCCAGAGCAGCTATTTGTACATTACTCACCTGTCCCGGGCTCCTGATCGGCGTCTTCCGGGTTCGCGGCGTCCTCGTCTTCGTTCGGGTCTTCGGCTTCCTCCGTGACGTCACGTTCGGCTTCTCTCGGCTATTTTCGGCTCCAGCGTCGGCTTTTTCCGTATTTTGCGCTCTGCTGCCCTCTAGCGGCTGATATGTGTAATACACTTATCAGCAGCTACAGGGATGTTCAGAATGTAGAAATTTTTTTTTTTTTTTTTTTTTTTTCAATTTTTTTTTTCTATTTTCCGCACCCTATCGCTGCTGAGAGTTGACCAGCATTGCACGAAAGTGCGCTGCTAATCAGCAACTCCTCCTTTTTGGCATAGGGTGTTTTTTTTCTATATTCTACTGCCACGGTCTGCTGATAAGTGCCGCACATAAGTGCGGCATTTATCAGCAACTCCTTTTTTGGCGTAGTTTTTTTTTTTATACTTACTGTAATAAAAAACACGTAAAAAACACTACATTACACCACACTACATTGAATAAAGTTTGACACTACACCACTACATACCCCATATACCAATCCCCATATAAAGATGGCCCCTAGGGTGTTTTCGGCGTCAGAGGGATACGTTATTATTGCCTCCGACACCGAAACAGCCAGTGAGGATGAATGGGGGGATCCTTCTTTCCTCCATTCATCCTCATCATCCTCATCATCCAGTGACGTGTCTGGGGGGTAGCGTAGCGTACGCTGCCCCCCAGACACGTCTTTTCTGCCAGTACCGTCCCAATAAGAGATGACGGTATGGTGTAAAATTCTACTAACTCTGTGAGAGTACCTCAGGGTACACTTACAGATATAGGGTACCTGCACACTGCGGAATGGCAAAGGATAACCCTTTGTGCATTCCGCAGCTGGCACCCGCCGGCGGACTGATGCGGGCGCATGTCTCCACCCGTGTCATAGACTCCATGTTATGCACGGGCGGATTCCATCGTCCGTCCAAAGAATGAATACGTTGGACGGAGAGCGGAATCCGCCCATGCATAGAATGGAGTCTATGACACGGATGGAGACGTGCGCCCGCATCAGTCCGCCGGTGGGTGCCAACTGCGGAATGCACAAAGGGTTATCTGTCGCGATTCCGCAGTGTGCACGTACCCTTAGAGTGTATGTAGGAAGGGACACCCAAATCCAGCCCCAGATGCCCCCAGATGCCCCCCCATCTTTGGAACAAGTGGGAAGATCGTCCGGGAACTGATCTTCCCACTGCTGGATAAAGGTTACCACCTGTACGGGGATAACTTTTATACCAGCGCCCCCCTCTTCCGGTCCCTCGCTGCCCGAGCTACTGTAGCTTGCGGCACGATACGAAAATATCAGAAGTAGTAATAGAGCCCTAATATTTAGCAGCCATGGAGCGGACCCAGCGCTTCTGGATATGAAGGACCCCGTATCGCACCAGGACAACATTGTCCAAGTGACGTCCCCCACACTGGAGAAAGGGAGACCCCAGAAGAAGTGCAGAGTGTGGGGTAACAGGGGGATCAGGAAGGACACCATTTTCCAGTGTGACACCTGTCCTGATCCCCCCGACCTCTGCATACTGGATCGCTCCAAGGCGCACTACACGTCATTGGGGTTCTACATTATCTAAATTCTGTCCCTTATTCCTATTTCAGGGGTCACGTTGATCCAGGGATTATTCTGATCGCCATTATGGAGTCGGGAAGGAATTTTTCCCTGTGATGAGGCTACTGTCGTCTGCCTCACGAGGGTTTTTTGCCTTCCTCTGGATCAACACAGGTTGAGTTTGATGGACACCTGTCATTTCCAACCTTATAAACTAATAATTGGCCTAATACCCCCAAATAAATTAGAATTGTCCCTTTTCCCCAGCTAAATAGGTATGGCCGCCATTCCCATTAGAGGATGCCATGATGCAATTACAAAGCCTCTGTGCGGCCAGGACAGTAGAAACCCCCCACAAGTGACCCCATTCTGGAAACTACACCCCATAAGGAATCTAACAAGGGGGGCAGCGGGGATATGGCCCCCTGGTGACGGCCACATTTGGGACGTGAAAATGAAAAAAATGGTATTTTTTATTTTCTCGGCACATGTTCTACGTAAGTGCCCGTCACCAGTGGGGTCCATATGCTCACTGCACCCCTTGTTAGATTCCTTATGGGGTGTAGTTTCCAGAATGGGGTCACTTGTCGGGGGTTTCTACTGACCTGGCAGCACAGGAGCTTTGTAATTGCGACATGGCCTCCATCCTCCATTCCAGCCTCTAAATGGCGCTCTGTCCCTTTGGTGGCTTGCCCTGTGCCCATATAGCACATTATGCCCACATGTGGGGTATTTACGTACTCAGGGGAAACTACCCTACACGTTTTGTGTTCATTTTCTTTTTTAACCCCTTGTGGAAATGGAAAAAAATCAAGGCTAGACCAACATTTAGTGTAATTTTTGTAAAATTTTTACTCATTAATCATTAAATAAATCATTAAATCATTAATCTTGTCATGATTTTTTCATTTTCACAAGGGGTTAAAAGATAAAAAAAAAACATTTAATGTGTAGCGCAATTTCCCCTGAGTACGGAAATACCCCACATGTGGACATAAAGCGCCATGCGGGTGCAGGGTAAGCCTCCAAAGAGAAGGAGCGCCATTTCGTTTTTGAAGGCTGGATTTGGATGGAATGGATTTCGAGGGGCCATGTTGCATTCAAAAGGCCCCTGTGTTGCCAAGACAGTTGAAACCCCCCACAAGTGACCCCATTATGGAAACTGCACCCCTCAAGGAATGTAACAAGGGGTGTAGTGAGCATATGGACCCCACTGGTGACGGACACAAATGTGGAACAATGTGGCGTGAAAATGAAATATTACATTTTTTACACTATAATGTTGGTTTAGCCTTGAATTTATCATTTTCACAAGGGGTTAAAAGAGGAAAAAAAAACAAAATGTGTAGAGCAATTTCCCCTGAGTCCGTAAATACCCCACATGTGGACATAAAGCGCCATGTGGGCGCAGGGCAAGCCTCCCAAGGGAAGGAGCGCCATTTGGATTTTGGAGGTTGGATTTGGCTAGAATGGATGATGAACGCCATGTCGCATTTACAGAGCCCTCGTGCTGCCAAAACACTGGAAACCCCCCACAAGTGACCCCATTCTGGAAACTGCACCCCTCAGGGAATCTAACAAGGGGTGCAGTGAGGATATGGACCCTTTGATGACGGGTACATTTGTGCCATGAAAGTGAAAAAATGAAATTTTTCCC
The DNA here is from genome assembly GCF_027789765.1 of Dendropsophus ebraccatus. NCBI lineage: Eukaryota > Metazoa > Chordata > Amphibia > Anura > Hylidae > Dendropsophus > Dendropsophus ebraccatus. The sequence continues at coordinate 48,545,383 of NC_091458.1, forward strand.
TTTCACGTCACATTGTTCCACATTTGTGCCCGTCACCAGTGGGGTCCATATGCTCACTGAACCCCTTGTTCGATTCCTTGAGGGGCGTAGTTTCCAGAATGGAGTCACTTGTGGGGGGTTTCCAGTGTCTTGGCAGCACGAGGGCTCTGTAAATGCGACATGGCCCTTGAAATCCTTTTCAGTGAAATTCAGCTTCCAAAAGCCAATTGGCGCTCCTTCCCTTTGGAGGCTCGTCCTGCGCCCCCTTGGCACTTTATCGCCACATGTGGGGTATTTCCGTACTCGGGAGAAACTGCGCTACACATTTTTTGTCTTTTTTTCCCTCTTATCCCTTTAAGAAAATGAAAAATTGAAGGCTAGAACAACATTTTAGTGTAAAAAATTTTTTTTTCTTTTTTCAAGCCATATTGTTCTGAAAATCTGTGAAGCACCTGTGGGGTCCAGATGCTCACCGCACCCCTTGTTACATTCCTTGAGGGGTGTAGTTTTCTAAATGGTGTCCCTTTAGGGGTGTTTTTTAGGTTTTGGCACCCCAGAGCCTCTGCCAACCTGAAGTGGTACAGTCAAAAATGACCAAGTATAACGGAGGCGTTGAAATTCACTAGGCGCTCCCTTATATCTGAGGCTTGTGGTTGCGTCAAATAGCGCAATAGGGTCACATATGGGGTATTTCTATAAACTGCAGAAACGGGACAATAATTATTGGGGTGCATTTCTCTGGTAATAGGTTTATAATTATGAAAAATATTGGATTACAATAAAATCTCTGCACAGAAAATTAAAATTTACAAATTTCTTACACACTTGGCTTTTACTTCTGTGACTCCCCTAAAGGGTTAAAACACTTTCTGGATATGCTTTTGCAGAGTGTGGGGGGTGCAGTTTCTGAAATGGGGTGCTTTGTGGGGCTTTCTAACATACAGGCCCCTCAAATACACTTTAAGTAAACCTGAACAGGTCCCGAAAAATATCTGATTTTGAAATTTTACTGAAAATTTGGAAATTTGCTGCTAATGTTTTAAGCTCCCTATTGTCTAAAAAAAATGAAAGATAGTTTAATAAATGCCGCCAACATAAAGTAGACATGTTGCTAATGCTATTTAATATATAATTTATGTGGTATAACCACTTTCTGTATACGCAAAAAAGTTTCAAAGTTGGAAAAATGCATTTTTTCACATTTTTTCACATTATTTGGGTTTTTTTCATAAAGATTTGTTATGAGTATCGACTCCAATTTACCAGAAATGTAAAGTACAATATGTCACGAGAAAACAATCTCAGAATCAGCCGGATAGGTAAAAGCATCCCGAAGTTATTAATGAATAAAGTGACACTGGTCATATTCATAAAATTTGTCTCTGTCATTAAGGCCATTTCAGGCTCTGTCCTTAAGGGGTTAAAGCCCGCAGACAGATGAGCAGAACACAGATAGGAATAAAGTGATTTACTTTGTTCCTACTGTAAATTTGTTCATCTCTAGTGAGAATAGCAGGGAGGTTTCTACTATTCCAAATTCACAAGAGCCATCTTCTGAAGATAAATTTCAATGTTTAAATCACTAAAATAATGAATGAACTTCATACAGACCATCAGATTCTAAAAATGGTGAATGACTTTTGTTAAGCGAACTTGAGCAAACGGTCTGGGTTCAGCAACTTCTCCGAACCCCAAGCCTATGGCTATGTTCACACAACGTATTTTTTCGTATTTCTACGGCCGTTGTTGCCTATTGCAACAAATGCCATAGTTAATACCAGAAAATACGCTGGCCGGGTGTCTATGGGATCCCGGCCGGAGCGTATACACATGGTATACACTCCGGCCGGGACCTCTACCGGTGCCACAAACAACTGACATGTCAGTTTTCTGCGGCCCCTATTGAGTGAATAGTGGCTGTAGAAAACCCTGTCAGTGCACACTATGAATTGAGCAGCATCGGCCGAAAGCTTCATAGTGTGCAGTGGATCTCTCGCCCTTATAGTTCTGATGCGGTCGCATCAGTGCACGTCCGCATCAGAACTATGCGGGCCGAAAATCATCCGACTGGTTCTGCAGTACCGTCCGGGATGATCTTTTCAGAGTACTGCAGTAAAAGCCGGGTCACGGAACAGCCGGTCTCTATGTGAACATGGCCTCTGGCTGTATCCATGGTTTCCTGGTAGCCCTAGCATGGCAGCCAACTTTTCAAGATGCCAGGAGTCATAAGCTGAGCGTTCATGTTCAGAGAAGTTGCCGAACCCAGCATATAGTATATTATACAGATATTTTATGCCTGGTCAAACATATTTTATCAATATATCAATAGATCAGGTTGTATCTAGCCACTTCCCATAGACATCAGATTGTCAATGAATCCTTACAAATCAGCTGGATAAAGATGTAGAGCTCACTACTAGTCCAGCACTGAAGATCATCCTTGGGACCTCTGAGCCTTCATGGAATAGGGACAGTTGTCTCCCTGTTATTCTTTTGGTTTTCATTCTCCATCAATCATCTATGACTGATCCGTCATGCAAAACAAAAAGGTCACCCACAGGGAAATGAAGTCAAAGTTTATGTGTATATTTTATTGTGCCAGATACTTCTGTGCAGGTGCTAATCATTGCTGTGGTTTATGTTCTTGCTGTATGTTACTTTGCTCCATAGCTCATGCAGTCTCCTCCCTGATTTATTAGCTTTTCTCACGTAAGATTAAGTTCTCTGATAAATTATTCTGTCAGTAAATTATTTAACACATTTTAATTGTCATTACAGAAATAGAAACAGGTTTCACCCCATTTTGTTTTTCCTTTCTGGTGCAGATGTAGTTCAGCACCTTTGTGTCATCGCTGGGGCTTACATGATAAAACATGACATAGGCATAACCTATGGCACAGATTGGTGTTAACATATTTATCAACGATATGTCTATGCCCAATTATGTGTAATGACAGAGTCTTTTATATGGGAATTCGTTAGATCACATATGTATGGTAATTACTATAGTTCTGATTGCTAGAAATGATCAGGTGGCTATAGGGAACATTACATGAGACAGCTAAGCTGTTCTAACATTTCCGTATACAGTAAGTGGTGAGAAAGTAGCCGCTCCTAATAAACAAAATAGCATGCCTGTCTAGTAGGCATATATTACTCTAAGCTCATGAATATGACTGTATTAGGAATGTATGCAGGGCCATATTTACCACTAGGCACCCGTGGTCCGGTGCCTAGGGCAGCACCTTGCAGGGGGGCAGCACCACGGAGCAGGGGGACAGAAAAAACAATTTTTTTTGTTTTTATTTTTTTAATTTCCCTCCTCCCGTTCAGACTTGCCAGTAAATCTGGTGTCTTTTCCAGGGGGGTGGGAGGTATGGTGGTATTGGTAAGGTCTGGTATCGCCAATAGGTGCGTGAAGATGGGGCGTCTTCAGGTTTAGTGCTTAGGGCAGCAGCAGCTGTTAATACGGCCCTGAATGTATGTCATATAGATCCTGAATATGGTGTTCACAGAGTTATACATGGCCATTCTTCACTTATGAGTGCCTCTGATTTTATACATAGACAGACAGACAGACTAACATACAGAGAGAGATGGCATAATGGAAGCAGCACACAATGGCACATGCGCTACACTCTTTGCCATACCTCTGAGGCCAAGGGTAGCAAAGGTCCAAAAGCTAGTGATAGAAAAAGCCTGGATTTGCACTATAGAATGTGTCATCTGAAAATGGTTTCATATTTAAAATGTTTAAAAATAAAAAAATAACAATGGGGAATTTTATCAAACATGGTGTAAAGTAAAACTGGCTCAGTTGCCCCTAGCAACCAATCAGATTCCACCTTACATCTTCCAAAGAGTCTGTGAGGAATGAAAGGTGGAATCTGATTGGTTGCTAGGGGCAACTGAGCCAGTTTCACTTTACACCATGTTTAATAAATCTCCCTAAATGTTTTTTTTCTACTTTTCCATTATATGTTTTAAAACAATTCTGAAATCTTGCAGTTTTCATTCTGACCACTAGGCCTAATAGTAAGCAAAAGCTTCCTGTTCTGTACAGATCATTTTTTCAGCAGTGTCCTCCTTATCATCACATATACAGATACACCTATATATAAACAAGATGCAATTTTCAACCATTCACAATTAGCTAAAGCTCACAACTTGCCATAAAAAATGCTTTACATGCTGTTAAAAACAGTTCACAATTTTTTTGGGCCGTTTCGCGGCTGTCTTTGTCGCCCAAATGACGGCCTTACAAAAAAAACCCTGCAAAAGACCCAAAAAAAGACATTGTGTGAACATAGCCTAAAAAGGGTTTCCAGGCCTTATACTGTATATTAATGGTTAATCCTTAGGATAAGCTATAAAAATCCAATTAGTTGGGGGGGGGGGGGGTGGATTTACGGCACCCTTGTCAATTGAGGGGCAATAGTGCTTATTCTAACCTCTTTTTTTTTCTTCCAAGCACAACACTATTTATTTGGTAGATGCTATATCTGCTATACATCTCAATCATGTGAGGTGCTTTTTTGGCTTACAGTAAAATTGTGTAAACCAAAGGTGGTAATTCTGGAGGATCTCCAGTCAATGGGTTCTTCTTTTGTCCACACCCTTGTGGATGATATCTGCAGACTTTTGTGATTGTCATGTATCAGACGGACCAGCTGATCAACTACGACATATATATAACACACCCTTGTCTTTAAACATAAAGAGCCACATAAAAAATTTATTGAAATAACATTGTCCTTTATAGTATGATAACACACATCATACTTATCAAAGGTCCATAACAAGCATGTACATATAATACACGCAGACATTGTGGCTGCTATAGGACCCTTAGGGTGCGTTCACACGTACCGGATCCGCTGCAGATTTTCCGCTGCGGATCCGCAGCAGATTTCATCCAAATAACTGAACACAGCATCAAATCTGCACCATTTAATCTGCTGCGGATCTGCTGCAGATCTGCTGCGGATCCTGTATGTGTGAACGCACCCTTAAAGAACCAGGCCCCAGGTTTAGTTAGACTCAGCTTCTTTGCTATTGGATAGTAAACAGCTAAAAAAAATAAATTCTCTATAATAGTATGTGTTTCAAATGAAGGGTGGGAGATTAACCTAAGAGTTTTGAAAAGGGCAGGGAGGGGAAAACAAACACTGAGACCCTCTGTACTGGCTTGTTGACTACACCATGTACCACAATGAAGAGCCTAGATTCGTCTCATTCTATTCACACCCAATGGTCCCCATTGAATAGAAAAAATAATTTTCATCAGTTTTTTTTCTTGCAGCAGAAAACATGCCTTATTTGTGAATGCACTTCTTTAGAGAGTGTGTCAGTAAATCCACCATGAAAGGTATTAATCCTATTGAAATCAATTATAACGTTTTCTTTGATTTCTTTGATGCAATTGTTGTGTCCTCTAATTGTCCTACTTTTTCTTAGTTACTTATATCCCCCTGGGGAAAACTAGAATATTATAAAGTCAATTACATGATATGTATCAAACAAAGCAAATCCCATCAAGAGAACCAAAATCTTTTATCTATAAATCTGGGAGTATGTGTACTGAGCGTCATTATGGGTGTTCCTGGGCATCAAATGGGCCAAGGATGAGTCAACTCTCAGCAAAAAGTACCTGCAACTTTCTAGCTGCTGCTGAACTACAACTCCCAGTTACTAAACTCATATATATATATATATATATATATATATATATATATATATATATATACAGTAATACCTCGGTTTTCGAATGCTTTGGAACTCGAACTGCTTGGTATTCGAACAAAAATTTACCCAGAAGTAGTGTTTGGAATTCGAACTTTGCTCAGTTTTAGAATGTTTTTGCGAGCGTGGATGGTGGGTTGTACCTGGCGAGTTAAGCAGTGGTGAGGCTTCACATACAGTACAGTGCTGTATAAGACTGCTGGAGTGCATATACAGTGCAGTAGTAGTACAGGCAGTGCACCACCATCTCCCATACATTACAGTGCTTGGATGGGGGGGACGCTATACAGTAAAGGATGGGTGAGGAGTTGGTGACTACTGTACTATGATTGCTGGTTCTGATGAACATTTCTTATGTTTAATGTCCTGTACAGTATAGTGCTGTTCTGTACTGTACTGTAGTGATTATACTGAGCACTTATCAGTGTAATAAATGAGTATTGTAGGTAATTATTAGTGGCTGCTGAAACCAATTAATCACATTTACATTATTTCCTATGGGAAGACACTGCTCGGTTTTCAAACTGCTTGGTTCTCAAACTGCCTTCCGGAACCAATTAAGTTCGAGAACCGAGGTACTACTGTATAGGGATTGTCTTAACCAGGTAAATTAATTAAGCAAAACTTTACCAAAAAGAGTGGTATGACGTATTTATTGACAGCTCAAAATGATTCATAATCCAATGAATAATCTATTTTCTGCTAATGAACAAGGGATTGACAATATAACCCAAAACACTTAGAGGAATCCTAAGATGAAAAATTATTGCTGTCGGACTTTCATCTCTAACCCAAAAATTACCCTGCAGACAATTTTACATTGCATTTTTATAGTTAGACCCCAAATATTTCCCAGGCTGCCGATGACAAGCTGTTATTTCACTGCCAGCGATGAAATGCATGTGTGGTTGTGATAAATGGAGCATGGGTTTACATTCCAGCATTTGCCTCCTTAATCTATGAATGGTAATGCCTTCCAGCTTATCAAATTGCAAAGTGGTGAGCAGCTCACACATCCCTTTATGAAAATACTAACAAGCAAGGTTATGTAAGGGTAACACAGTTTAAGAGACATTTCATCACAAAGCTTTAATAGACCAAGTCAATAGGGCCTCTTAGAAGCTGAATATCAGTGCTAACAAGTAATACCCTGTCTGGTGTTATAAAGTGAAGCATATACTGTAGTAATTGACAGAGTGGACAGTGGTGTAATGTGAAGCTCCATGACCCCTATGGAAAACCTGTAACTGGGGCACCCAACCATGACATGTTAGTAGCATTGCTGTTGTCCCATGAGGCAAAGCGGCATTAGGGCCTCTGAGGCATTGCTGGTGCCCTGGTGCAATCGGCCTCTGAGGCATTGCTGGTGCCCTGGTGTAATCGGCCTCTGAGGCATTGCTGGTGCCCTGGTGCAATCGGCCTCTGAGGCATTGCTGGTGCCCTGGTGCAATCGGCCTCTGAGGCATTGCTGGTGCCCTGGTGTAATCGGGCCTCTGAGGCATTGCTGGTGCCCTGGTGCAACTGGGCCTCTGAGGCATTGTTGGTGCCCTGGTGCAATCAGGCCTCTGAGGCATTGTTGGTGCCCTGGTGCAATCAGGCCTCTCATGCATTGTTGGTGCCCTGGTGCAATTGGGGCTCTCAGACATTGTTGGTGCCCCGATGCAATCGGGCCTCTCATGCATTGTTGGTGCCCTGGTGCAATCGGGCCTCTCATGCATTGTTGGTGCCCTGGTGCAATCGGGCCTCTGAGGCATTGCTGGTGCCCTGGTGCAATCAGGCCTCTGGGGCATTGCTGGTGCCCTGGTGCAATCAGGCCACTGGGGCATTGCTGGTGCCCTGGTGCAATTGAGCCTCTGAGGCATTGCTGGTGCCCTGGTGCAATCAGGCCTCTGGGGCATTTCTGGTGCCCTGGTGCAATTGAGCCTCTGAGGCATTGTTGGTATCCTGGTGCAATCAGGCTTCTGGGGCATTGCTGGTGCCCTGGTGCAATTGAGCCTCTGAGGCATTGTTGGTGTCCTGGTGCAATCAGGCCTCTCAGGCATTGCTAGTGCCCTGGTGAAATCGGGCCTCTCAGACATTTGGGCCTGGCTACAATCACAACCTCTGCATCATCTATTGTTATATTGTGAAACAATGTGTTGCAGACTTTAAAATTTCCAGGTTGAAAAAAATATATAAATTTTTGCCACAATTAAAAAGTGAAAGCAGTTGTCTCCATTCGCTTTTCTGCGGCTGCACCTGGTTACTGCAGCTCAGCTGCTGTTCACTCAAATAGGAGCTGTGCTGCAGTTACCAGTGGCCATCAGCACACAGTATACAGACCACTTCTGACCCCATTCACTATTTACTGCGGGCACCAAACAGATGATCAGCGCAGGTTCTTGGTGTCAGTCCTCTGCCAATGAGTGGATAGCTTAATAGTCTATTTTGTCCAGTAAAGGACCTTTAATATAAAGCGCTCCTAAGCATTAACAGTAAAAAATGAATAGAAATGACATCAATGTTCACATACAGTATATTTATGTGACTTTACATGCGGTACAGTACATAATGGTACTATACTGTATAGTACATTATACACAAGAAATGTTGATCAAAACCAGAAATTATAGTACAGTAGTGACTAACTCCTCCTTTACTGTATAGAGCCTCCCCCATCCCAGCAGTGTACAGGATGGGAGATGGTGGTGCACTGACTGTACTACTATTGTACTGTATATGCACTCCAGCAGTCTTATACAGTACAGCATGGGAGGTGGTGGTGCACTGACTGTACTACTACTGCGCTGTATATGCACTCCAGCAGTCTCATACAGTACTGTACAGGATGGGAGATGGTGGTGCACTGACTGTACTACTACTGTACTGTGTCTGCACTCCAGCAATATTATACAGGATGGAAGATGGTGGTGCACTGACTGTACTACTACTGTACTGTATATGCACTCCAGCAGTCTTATACAGTACAGGCTGGGAGATGGTGGTGCACTGACTGTACTACTACTGTGCTGTATATGTACTCCAGCAATCTTATACAGTACAGGCTGGGGGATGGTGGTGCACTGACTGTACTACTACTGTACTGTATATGCACTCCAGCAATCTTATACAGTACAGGATGGGAGATGGTGGTGCACTGCCTGTACTACTACTGTACTGTATATTCACTCCAGCAATCTTATACTGTACAGGATGGGAGATGGTTGTGCACTGCCTGTACTACTACTGTACTGTATATGCACTCCAGCAGTCTTATACAGTACAGGATGGGAGATGGTGGTGCACTGACTGTACTACTACTGTACTGTATATGCACTCCAGCAGTCTTATACAGTACAGGATGAGAGATGGTGGTGCACTGACTATACTACTACTGTACTGTATATTCACTCCAGCAATGTTATACTGTACAGGATGGGAGATGGTGGTGCACTGACTGTACTACTACTGTACTGTATATGCACTCCAGCAATCTTATACAGTACAGGATGGGAGATGGTGGTGCACTGACTGTACTACTACTGTACTGTATATGCACTCCAGCAGTCTTATACAGTACTGTACAGAATGGTAGATGGTGGTGCACTGCCTGTACTACTACTGTACTGTATATGCACTCCAGCAGTCTTATACTGTACAGGATGGGAGATGGTGGTGCACTGACTGTACTACTACTGTACTGTATATGCACTCCAGCAGTCTTATACAGTACAAGATGGGAGATGGTGGTACACTGACTGTACTACTACTGTACTGTATATGCACTCCAGCAGTCTTATACTGTACAGGATGGGAGATGGTGGTGCACTGACTGTACTACTACTGTACTGTATATGCACTCCAGCAGTCTTATACAGTACTGTACAGGATGGGAGATGGTGGTGCACTGACTCTACTACTACCGTACTGTATATGCACTCCAGCAATGTTATACTGTACAGGATGGGAGATGGTGGTGCACTGACTGTACTACTACTGTACTGTATATGCACTCCAGCAGTCTTATACAGTACAAGATGGGAGATGGTGGTACACTGACTGTACTACTACTGTACTGTATATTCACTCCAGCAATCTTATACTGTACAGGATGGGAGATGGTTGTGCACTGACTGTACTACTACTGTACTGTATATGCACTCCAGCAGTCTTATACAGTACAGGCTGGGGGATGGTGGTGCACTGACTGTACTACTACTGTACTGTATATTCACTCCAGCAATCTTATACAGTACAGGCTGGGGGATGGTGGTGCACTGACTGTACTACTACTGTACTGTATATGCAATCCAGCAATGTTAAACATTACAGGATGGGAGATGGTGGTGCACTGCCTTTACTACTACTGTACATGCACTCCAGCAGTCTTATACAGTACAGGATGGGAGATGGTGGTGCACTGACTGTACTACTACTGTACTGTATATGTACTCCAGCAGTCTTATACAGTACAGGATGGGAGATGGTGGTGCACTGACTGTACTACTACTGTACAGTATACGCACTCCAGCAGTCTTATACAGTACAGGCTGGGGGATGATGGTGCACTGACTGTACTACTACTGTACTGTATATGCACTCCAGCAGTCTTATACAGTACAGGATGGGAGATGGTGGTGCACTGACTGTACTACTACTGTACTGTATATTCACTCCAGCAATCTTATACAGTACAGGATGGGAGATGGTGGTGCACTGACTGTACTACTACTGTACTGTATATGCACTCCAGCAATGTTATACATTACAGGATGGGAGATGGTGGTGCACTGCCTTTACTACTACTGTACATGCACTCCAGCAGTCTTATACAGTACAGGATGGGAGATGGTGGTGCACTGACTGTACTACTACTGTACTGTATATTCACTCCAGCAATCTTATACAGTACAGGATGGGAGATGGTGGTGCACTGACTGTACTATATATGCACTCCAGCAATCTTATACTGTACAGGATGGGAGATGGTTGTGCACTGACTGTACTACTACTGTATTGTATATGCACTCCAGCAGTTTTATACAGTACAAGATGGGAGATGGTGGTGCACTGACTGTACTACTACTATACTGTATATGCACTCCAGCAATCTTATACTGTACAGGATGGGAGATGGTTGTGCACTGACTGTACTACTACTGTAATGTATATGCAATCCAGCAATGTTAAACATTACAGGATGGGAGATGGTGGTGCACTGCCTTTACTACTACTGTACATGCACTCCAGCAGTCTTATACAGTACAGGATGGGAGATGGTGGTGCACTGACTGTACTACTACTGTACTGTATATGCACTCCAGCAGTCTTATACAGTACAGGATGGGAGATGGTGGTGCACTGACTGTACTACTACTGTACTGTATACGCACTCCAGCAGTCTTATACAGTACAGGCTGGGGGATGATGGTGCACTGACTGTACTACTACTGTACTGTATATGCACTCCAGCAGTCTTATACAGTACAGGATGGGAGATGGTGGTGCACTGACTGTACTACTACTGTACTGTATATGCACTCCAGCAGTCTTATACAGTACAGGCTGGGGGATGGTGGTGCACTGACTGTACTACTACTGTACTGTATATGCACTCCAGCAATCTTATACAGTACAGGATGGGAGATGGTGGTGCACTGACTGTACTACTACCGTACTGTATATGCACTCCAGCAGTCTTATACAGTACTGTATAGGATGGTAGATGGTGGTGCACTGACTGTACTACTACTGTACTGTATATGCACTCCAGCAATGTTATACATTACAGGATGGGAGATGGTGGTGCACTGCCTTTACTACTACTGTACATGCACTCCAGCAGTCTTATACAGTAGAGGATGGGAGATGGTGGTGCACTGACTGTACTACTACTGTACTGTATATTCACTCCAGCAATCTTATACAGTACAGGATGGGAGATGGTGGTGCACTGACTGTACTATATATGCACTCCAGCAATCTTATACTGTACAGGATGGGAGATGGTTGTGCACTGACTGTACTACTACTGTATTGTATATGCACTCCAGCAGTTTTATACAGTACAAGATGGGAGATGGTGGTGCACTGACTGTACTACTACTGTACTGTATATGCACTCCAGCAATCTTATACTGTACAGGATGGGAGATGGTTGTGCACTGACTGTACTACTACTGTATTGTATATGCACTCCAGCAGTCTTATACAGTACTGTACAGGATGGTAGATGGTGGTGCACTGACTGTACTACTACTGTACTGTATATACACTCCAGCAATGTTATACATTACAGGATGGGAGATGGTGGTGCACTGCCTTTACTACTACTGTACATGCACTCCAGCAGTCTTATACAGTACAGGATGGGAGATGGTGGTGCACTGACTGTACTACTACTGTACTGTATATTCACTCCAGCAATCTTATACAGTACAGGATGGAAGATGGTGGTGCACTGACTGTACTACTACTGTACTGTATATACACTCCAGCAGTCTTATACAGTACAGGATGGGAGATGGTGGTGCACTGACTGCACTACTACTGTACTGTATTTGCACTCCAGCAATCTTATACAGTACAGGATGGAAGATGGTGGTGCACTGCCTGTACTATTACTGTACATGCACTCCAGCAGTTTTATACAGTACTGTACAGGATGGGAGATGGTGGTGCACTGCCTGTACTACTACTACTGTACTGTATTTGCACTCCAGCAATGTTATACATTACAGGATGGAAGATGGCGGTGCACTGCCTGTACTACTACTGTACTGTATATGCACTCCAGCAGTCTTATACAGTACAGGATGGAAGATGGTGGTGCACTGACTGTACTACTACTGTACTGTATATGCACTCCAGCAGTCTTATACAGTACAGGATGGAAGATGGTGGTGCACTGACTGTACTACTACTGTACTGTATATTCACTCCAGCAGTCTTATACAGTACAGGATGGAAGATGGTGGTGCACTGACTGTACTACTACTGTACTGTATATTCACTCCAGCAGTCTTATACAGTACAGGATGAGAGATGGTGGTGCACTGACTGTACTATATATGCACTCCAGCAGTCTTATACAGTACAGGATGGGAGATGGTGGTGCACTGACTGTACTACTACCAGGGGCGCCGCAATGATGAGGCGACCTGAGTCGTCTGCCTCAGGCGGCGCCACCAGCTATCTTTATGGGGGCGGCATTCAGGGCCGCTTTAACCAGAGGGCACATGGTGCACGTGCACCGGGCCCACTGGTTAAAGGGGCCCCCCCCGAGCAGGCCGGCCGTTGCTATGTGCGACCAATGCGGTCGCACAGGGCTCCGGCCACCAGCCTGTCAGGGGGGAGCGCCATGGATGGGTAATCTACTTACCCCTCCATGGCGCCCCCTGCAGGGCCCCCCCGTCCGCCGCTGCCCCCGTCCGCTGCTGCTGCGGCGCTTCAGCGCTGCAGCAGCAGCGACACTGACAGAGAGAGAGCCATTGGCTCCCTCCCTGTCAGTCACTCTTGTGGCCGCACTTCCTGCAGTCACAAGAGGCCGCACTCTCCCTCTAGCGGCCGACGTCACTGGAGCGTCGGCGCGAGGGTGAGGGGAGTGCAGCCTCTTGTGACCGGAGGAAGTGCGGCCACAGGAGGGAAGAGAAGAGGAACGCGTGGACCCAGGTGAGTAACAGTGTTTGTTTTTTTCAATGTTATATGGGAGGGGGAGCTATATACTACGGGGGGGGGGGGTTTAGGGGGGGCACAGGGGGCTATATACTATGGGGGGGCACAGGGGGCTATATACTATGGGGGAGGACGGGGCTATATACTATAGGGGAGGACAGGGGGCTATATACTATGGGGGAGCACAGGGGGCTATATACTACTGGGGAGCACAGGGGAGCTATATACTATGGGGGAGCACAGGGGGGCTATATACTATGGGGGAGCACAGGGGGCTATATACTATGGGGGAGCACAGGAGGCTATATACTATGGGGGAGCACAGGGGAGCTATATACTATGGGGAGCACAGGGAAGCTATATACTATGGGGGAGCACAAGGGGCTATATACTACTGGGGAGCACAGGGGTCTATATACTATGGGGGAGCACAGGGGAATATATACTATGGGGGAGCACAGGGGAGCTATATACTACTGGGGAGCACAGGGGAGCTATATACTACTGGGGAGCACAGGGGAGCTATATACTACTGGGGAGCACAGGGGGCTATATACTACTGGGGAGCACAGGGGGCTATTTACTATGGGGGAGCACAGGGGGCTATATACTATGGGGGAGCACAGGGGAGCTATATACTGTGGGGGAGCACAGGGAGCTATATACTACTGGGGAGCACAGGGGGCTATATACTACTGGGGAGCACAGGGAGCTTTATACAATGGGGGAGCTTAGGGGGCTATATACTATGGGGGAGCACAGGGGAGATATATACTATGGGGGAGCACAGGGGGCTATATACTATGGGGGAGCACAGGGGAGCTATATACTATGGGGGAGCACAGGGGACCTATATACTATGGGAGAGCACAGGGGACTATATACTACTGGGGAGCACAGGGGTCTATATACTACTGGGGAGCACAGGGGAGCTATATACTACTGGGGAGCACAGGGGAGCTATATACTACTGGGGAGCACAGGGGGCTATATACTACTGGGGAGCACAGGGGGCTATATACTACTGGGGAGCACAGAGGGGCTATATACTATGGGGGAGCACAGGGGAATATATACTATGGGGGAGCACTGGGGAGCTATATACTATTGGGGAGCACAGGGGACTATATACTATTGGGGAGCACAGGGGAGGTATATACTATTGGTGAGCACAGGGAGCTATATCATATTGAGGAGCACAGGGGTCTATATACTATGGGGGAGAGCACAGGGGGGCTATATATTATGGAGAGCACAGGGGGGCTATATACTATTGGGGAGAGCACAAGGGGCTATATACTATTGGGGGGAGCACAGGGGGGCTATATACTATTGGGGGAGAGCACAGGGGGGCTATATACTATTGTGGGAGAGCATAGGGGTCTATATACTATTGGAGAGCACAGGGGGACTATATACTATTGGGGGAGAGCACAGGGGGGCTATATACTATTGTGGGAGAGCACAGGGGGGCTATATACTATTGTGGGAGAGCACAGGGGGGCTATATACTACTGGGGAGAGTGCACAGGGGGGCTATATACTAATAGGGGAGCGCACAGGAGGGCTGTATATAACTGGAGGAGCACATAACTGGAGGAGGGTCTATATACTACAGGGACACCTTAAAACTATGGAGGCACAGAGGGGTGTAACTATGTAGGAGTACAGAGGGGTGTAACTACTGTATAGGGGTACAAGGGACCTAACTACTGGATGTGTTGGAGCCTAAAATATTTGTCTGGCAGATTCTGGAGAGAAGATTCACAGCCAGGAGAAGACTTCAAGGTGGCCCAGGCTGGATGGAGAGAAAAAGAAAAGGTGACAGACTCTGATTGGAGAAAACACCCCCGGTGAGTCACTGGATGTAACTGCACTCTGTTATAGGATTGTAGTGTTAGGGGTCATGATGTGGCGGTATTATGTAATGGTATCATTGGTAATATCTTTCTGTTTTGTTTAGTGCAGTTTTTATGTAATATGTAATCACTGTATTGTGGAAATAGTGTTATAAGGTAACTACTGTATGTATTGGGGCTCTTGATACAGTGTGGGGGCAAATTCAGTACATTATACAATGTGCAGAAAGGTAAGGGGGGGCCCACTCTTGAGGGCTGTGCACTGGGCCCACCAATGTATTAAAACGGCTCTGGCGGCATTCAGTGGCAGATTATAATATGGGCGGTTCGGGCGGCCGCCCACATTATAATCTGCCACTGATTGTACCATGTACTGGAGTCCCCCCGCGCCCGGGCAGTATCTGTAATGAGATGCTGTGAGCGGGGGAGACTGTATTCATAAGCGCCCCGCTGTACTAAATCAGCCGCGCCGTGCTGATACTACAGCGCGGCGCTTATGAATACAGTCCCCCCCGCTCACAGCATCTCATTACAGATACTGCCCGGGCGCGGGGGGGGCTCCAGTACATGCAGACGGATCACGGAACGTGGGAATGCAGCCTTAGTCCCCCGGGTGATGTGCGGCTGCCGGGGGTGTCCCGTCCTGTCCTGTCCCCGGCAGCGCACGCATCAGAGAGCTCCCTGTGCGCCGGAAGTCACAGGCGCACGGGGAGCTCTGTGATGCGCGCGCTGCCGGGGACAGGACGGGACACCCCGGGCAGCCGCACATCAGCCGGGACCAGACCAGAGAGGCTCGACGGGGGAACGGAGGGTAGGTGAGTTGTGTGCTGTTTTTTGTTTTTGTTTTATCTGCTGTGCAGGGGTGGGGGGAGAGGGGGACCATCTATAAGGTAGGGTGGAAAGAGGGGGACGATCTATAAGGGAGGGGGGAAAGAGGGGGACGATCTATAAGGGGGGACCATCTATAAGGGGGGGGACCATCTATAAGGGAGGGGGAGAGGGAAGAGGGGGACTATCTATAGGGGGGGGAAGGGGACCATCTATAAGGGAGGGGGGAAAGAGGGGGACCATCTATAAGGTAGGGGGGGAAGGGGACCATCTATAAGGGAGGGGGAAAGAGGGGGACCATCTATAAGGTAGGGGGGGAAGGGGACCATCTATAAGGGAGGGGGGAAAGAGGGGGACCATCTATAAGGGAGGGGGGAAAGAGGGGGACCATCTATAAGGGAGGGGGGAAAGAGGGGACGATCTATAAGGGAGGGGGGAAAGAGGGGGACGATCTATAAGGGGGGGGGCCATCTATAAGGGAGGAAGAGAGGGAAGAGGGGGACCATCTATAGGGGGGGAAGGGGACCATCTATAAGGGAGGGGGGAAAGAGGGGGACCATCTATAAGGGGGGGAGAGGGAAGAGGGGGACCATCTATAAGGGGGGGGGAGAGGGGGACCATCTATAAGGGGGGGGGAGAGGGGCACCATCTATAAGGGGGGGGGAGAGAGGGAAGAGGGGGACCATCTATAAGGGAGGGGGGGAGAGGGGGACCATCTATAAGGGAGGGGGGAGAGGGGGGACCATCTATAAGGGGGGGAGAGGGGGACCATCTATAAGGGAGAGGGGACCATCTATAAGGGGGGGAAGAGGGGGACCATCTATAAGGGGGGGAAGAGGGGGACCATCTATAAGGGGGGAAGAGGGGGACCATCTCCTAAAAGATCAGCACCCTCCTCTCCTGACATCCTCTGTGCTGCTGGGACTTCTCCTATAGGATTAGCACCCTCCTCTCCTGACATCCTCTGTGCTGCTGGGACCTCTCCTATAGGATTAGCACCCTCATCTCCTGACATCCTCTGTGCTGCTGGGACCTCTCCTATAGGATTAGCCCCCTCCTCTCCTGACATCCTCTGTGCTGCTGGGACCTCTCCTATAAAGTCAGCCCCCTCCTCTCCTGACATCCTCTGTGCAGCAAGGGACCAAACATTATGTTTATTGGGGACAGCAGTGGGGGGGGGGGGGGGGGGGCAGTAGTGGATTATAATGTGGGCGGATTGACCGGGGGGGGGGGGGGGGGGCGTCATTCTATAGTTCGCCTCGGGCAGCAGAGAGGCTAGAATCACCCCTGACTACTACTGTACTGTATTTGCACTCCAGCAATCTTATACTGTACAGGATGGAAGATGGTGGTGCACTGCCTGTACTATTACTGTACATGCACTCCAGCAGTTTTATACAGTACTGTACAGGATGGGAGATGGTGGTGCACTGACTGTACTACTACTGTACTGTATTTGCACTCCAGCAATGTTATACATTACAGGATGGAAGATGGCGGTGCACTGCCTGTACTACTACTGTACTGTATATGCACTCCAGCAGTCTTATACAGTACAGGATGGAAGATGGTGGTGCACTGACTGTACTACTACTGTACTGTATATGCACTCCAACAGTCTTATACAGTACAGGATGGAAGATGGTGGTGCACTGACTGTACTACTACTGTACTGTATATTCACTCCAGCAGTCTTATACAGTACAGGATGAGAGATGGTGGTGCACTGACTGTACTATATATGCACTCCAGCAATCTTATAGAGTACAGGCTGGGGGATGGTGGTGCACTGACTGTACTACTACTGTACTGTATTTGCACTCCAGCAATCTTATACTGTACAGGATGGAAGATGGTGGTGCACTGCCTGTACTATTACTGTACATGCACTCCAGCAGTTTTATACAGTACTGTACAGGATGGAAGATGGTGGTGCACTGCCTGTACTATTACTGTACATGCACTCCAGCAGTTTGATACAGTACTGTACAGGATGGGAGATGGTGGTGCACTGACTGTACTACTACTGTACTGTATTTGCACTCCAGCAGTCTTATACAGCACTGTACTGTATGTGAAGCCTCACCACTGCTTAACTCACCAGGTACACCCCACCATCCACCATATATTTCAGTTCGATTTCAGAAGCGTTCAAACACCGAGGTATTATAGTACTTCCAGACTGAGTGCCAAAAAAGTGAGAACTGAGCAAGAGTTTGAGAACTGAAGCAAACTATCCTTAAAAATACAATTTGAGGACTGAACTGTTTGAGTTCAGAGCAGTTTGAGGACCCAGGTATCACTGTATTTCATTGGATAATGATTGGATTCCTCCAGCAAAACACCTGTCAGAAATCAGAAAATCAGCGTTCATAAACTATTCATGATTTTGAGACAGATCCCACTGGAAATGCAAAAGCCTTCCATACATGGCCCAGCCTGTGAGCAATTGCGAATATAAAAAATATCTGTGTTTTAAGAATAATTGTATACGTTCCTCTCAATCAGCACGGGTATATTATTCCAGACTAGGATAGATATAGAATTTGTAATTCTTTAACATCAACATCTTTGAACGGGCTGTACTGTAAGGTTCCTATATATCTATGCTGAACCGAGTGCTCCTGCCCAGTCATGTAATAAAGGGCCATCTGGGATATGTCCTACAATTAGGAATTTTCAACATAAACCAGAGCTTGTAGAACAAGCCAGTAATAGACATGAGACAACTGTCTAATAAATGATTGAGTGCACGTCAGGAAGATAGTTTAGGGGCAGCATACACCCACAGTCATGTAGTACAAATGCAAAAGCTTTCTCGGAATCTTCAGAAACTGAAAGTTTTATTGTGCAGACGCAAAATAATGATTCACAGACATGGAAAATAAAGAGAATCTGTCAACTCTATACTATGTTCAGAGCTGCAGACATGGGCAGAAAGCTGATAGGAAAATAAAAAATGATACCTGTTGGCTGATGGTTGTTTGCAAAGTTATAAAATCATGTTTTACTTCTAAGCTCAGAAATCATAGAGGCTGGGCTGAGCTGCAGCATGCACACCTTCTCCCTCCTCCACCCTTACCTGCCCTGTATGATGGATGTACAGGACTCGGTGCTGAAAGCCAAGCCTTGTACCAAGTATCTGAGAGTAATATAGAGCTAACAGATTCCAGTAAATACCGACAGAAATGCTGATGGCTACAGTACCTTTTCATAGGATGTCTTCTGGCTTTCTGTGAATTGTTGAATTTGTTTCTGTACAAATATTTAACTGGACAAGAATCTCAGAGTGCTGTGGAATTTATAGTACATGAGATAACTGTCAGACATGTGACCCACAGCTATACCTCCAGCACCATAAACATGCCGATTCGGCATTAAAGGGGTTATTCAGCAGAAATCTTTCAACTGCTGTATGTCCTGCAGGAAATGCTGTTTTCTTTTCAGTCTGACACAGTGCTCTCTGCTGACATCTTTGTCCGAGACAGGAACCGTTCAGAGCAGGAGAGGTTTTCTTAGGGGATTTGCTGCTGCTCTGGAAAGTTCCTGACATGGCCAGAGATGTCAATAGAGAGCACTGTGTCACACTGAAAAGAAAACATTTCCTGCAGGACATACAGCAGCTGATAAGTACAGGAAGACCTGAGATTTTTAAATTGAAGTAAATTACAAATCTATATAACTTCCTGAAACCATTTGAAAGAAAACTATTTTCGCTGGATAACCCCTTTAACTTGTCTGTGCTATGTCATTGGTGAAAGAAGGATAAATGTCGCCTAACATTGAGAAACAATAGGATTACGTGTGTATCAATACGCACCAGTATCTGTAGCATATGCCTAAAGGAATCTCCCAAATCACTAAAATCCCATGGCTTTTGCAGATGATATCATATTAAAGCAATGGTATCTAAATGTGAGAAGAGAGGGGCAGTCTACAGCAGAGCTTATCTATCATATGGAACCACTTATGTCTGCCAGTATGTCATTCATCTTACTGCTTCTTCTCTGGAACACATCCTATGATAATGCACTGTAGCCATCAGCATTTCTGCATCTTACAACGCAAAGTCCCAAGTGTGTAGGTACCCCACTGTCTTCGAATAGTATTCCTTGACCTGTGTCCTTGCATCCTTCAGCTCCCATTCACTGGGCCTCATGACAGTCGTGTCACTTAATGACAACATTGGAGCCATGAATTCTCATGGTAATTATAGACAATCCTTGTCCTGTGAACGGGCCCACATTCCTGCTTCTCATGACAAAGCACCTGTTCTGCAGTAGCTGCCAATGAATTGAATAGGTCATCGCCATCCCTGGTGGACAAGTTCCATGGTGAATTACAGGCTGTCGTGTCTTTTGAGCTTTTAATGGGAATGGTCTATCCAAAGTTATTAACTCAGTAAGTGACTCTGTTACTACAGACCACATAAGACTTAGGGGATGGACTGTGGTCTATATTAAGCTATAAATATATATATATGCTTCAGTCTGGAGTGCACTCAAAGGCCCGGTGTGGGAGTGCCAGCAACGGAGATTGGATAAAGTCTCCTCTTCAATATAACCAAGAAGTCGCAGCATATCCAAATATATATATATATATATATATATATATATATATATATATGTATATACATATATTACAGTTGCCTGGTAATAAACATAGTGGGGCCTGTAGAGGCTATACATTGTAAAGTGATTAAGTGTAGGGCTGCACTCAGGCACACGCTCTAGAACATATAGTTTCCTCATCAGAGAAACTGCCAAAATTCCTGACAGTTTCGATCGTGCGTTCTTTGCCTGAACTCGCAGGGAGGCTGTCTGAGAATTCCCCCATGGCTTTGCACCCACAGGGGGTTAAATGAGTATAACCACTCCAAGAATGCTACTGTCAGTGGAGGAAGGGAGGAGGAAGCTGGGTGGAGAAGATCATACATCTCATAAACTTGCAAAGCTGTCTCTCCAAGTCACATTTACCTCTAATATACTGAATGACTGTGAGAACATCTGTCACAAAAGATCTCGCATAGGTTCCACTTCGGTCTATTCAGTCAAAATAAAGGATGGTACACAAAGGGAGAGCTGTACACATGTATACAATGGTCAGAAAAACGCACAAGGAGGACACTGTTGATTAAACGTTCATTAATACTAATAAAAATGAGAATATCCAAAAACATCAGCTGGGTATCAACTAGGCTAAATTCTGTACTATAAATAGTAGTGATAGAAAAGTATGCATAAAACGTAAAATAAAAAAGAAACATGAAAAGAGCTATTTGTAGGCTATGTTATCACTTAAGCGACTGCACACGGAGCGAACATTGCCTCCACATGTGCCACATTTATGACAGTGTATGCCTGCAGACACCTCCAAAGCCCGACTGATTAAAATTTTTTACATCTCTCTGCCAGTACCGCCTATGACCACATATTACGACCTTATAGTGACCAAATATCATTACCAATATTAACACTACCCGAGGGACAAATAATACCACCACATCCTAATCACATATTATCACTACTTAAAGGAGAAGTCCAGCGAGTCCTAAAAGTTATACAAATTACCAATATACTTATTACGGGAAATGCTTATAAAGTGTGTTTTTCTCTGCCCTTACTACTGCATCAAGGCTTCACTTCCTGGATAAAATGGTGATGTCACGACCGACTCCCAGAGCTGTGCGGGCTGTGGCTGCTGGAGAGGATGATGGCAGGGGGATGCTCAGTGTCCCTCCAGTGCCCTGTGTCCCTCAGTGTCCCTCTGCCATCATCCTCTCTAGCAGCCACAGCCCGCACAGCTCTGGGAGTCGGGTCATGACATCACCGTTTTATCCAGGAAGTGAAGCCTTGAGTGCAAGGAGAAAAAGCACTTTATGTGCATTTCCCGTAATAAGTGTATCTTTGTGATTTGTATAACTTTTGGGGGGCAATACAATACTTTATTAAAAATTTTCATCAGACTTCTCCTTTAAAGGGCTTATCCAGGCTTAGTAAAAAAAAAAAAAAAATACCCCCAGTACTGCTACTGAACAAGAAACACTGTACAGCGTGCAACATTACCCCCATACAGTGACAATATTGTGATCAGAGTTCAGTTACATCCAGTGACTCACAGATCTTTTCTGATAAGATTCGATCACTTTCCATTTTCATCTTAATTTGGTCTCAGTCATAATGAAAACTTCTTTCAGCTATGTCTCCATAACATCTATTGGACAAACATTTTAACCCCCACACTTTTCCAGCACCCTGCCCACCTCTACACAAACGTCTTATCCATAGTGCCCCATTTAAGCCCCACATTGTAATCAGTCCTTTCATTGCCTCCATACTGTAAATACCTCCCGCCCCTTTGCCCCACACTTTTATAACTGTAAATACACAGTAGGGTTATATGTTTAACTTGATGGAGTCCCTTCTGTGCTACACATTATAACAATACCCCTTCTGCTTTTTTTTTTTTTTTAAAAAGTTCCTTCTCTGCGCCCAAATAATATTAAAAACCCTTTTTCCTAGTCATAATAATGCCACATTTGTGCCCCCAAGCAACAACACACTTCTATGCCCCTAAGTATTATAATGCCCTTTCTGTGCCCCTAATTAGTATAAGGCCCTTTCCATGCCCTTAAAGGAGAAGTTTGGCGAAATTTTTTATTAAAGTATTGTATTGCCCCCCAAAAGTTATACAAATCCCCAATATACACTTATTACAGGAAATGCACATAAAGTGCTTTTTTCCCTGCACTTACTACTGCATCAATGCTTCACTTCCTGGATAAAATGGTGATGTCACGACCCGACTCCTAGAGCTGTGCGGCTGTGGCTGCTGGAGAGGATGATGGCAGAGGGATGCTCAGTGTCCCTCCAGTGCCCTGTGTCCCTCAGTGTCCCCCTGCCATCATCCTCTCCAGCATCCCCAGCCCGCACAGCTGTAGGAGTCGGGTCGTGACATCACCATGTTATCCAGGAAGTGAAGCCTTGATGCAGTAGTAAGTGCAGGAAAAAAGCACTTTATAAGCATTTCACGTAATAAGTGTATTTTGGTGATTTGTATAACTTTTGAGGTGCGATACAATACTTTAATAAAAGGACTTCTCCTTTAAGTAGTATAATGCCCACTTCTGTGCCCCAAAATATTAATAAGGCCTTCTACTGCTCTCCAAGTAGTTACAATGCACCTTTTGTGCCCCCCAGCCCCATGACATTTCTTGCAGCAAAGCAAAAAAAAAAAAAGCTACTCACCTCTCCAGTCACTTCCACACTATTGTTCCCTCTGCCGGATGCTGCCTGGTGCAGGCTGCACATTGGACTTATCATGCAGTCTGTGCTAAATAGACATCAACAGCTGCTCCGGATCACTTCTATGCTAAGGTCTAATGCAATCTGCAGTCTAAAAATTAAATACATAGAGCAGAGAGTTGATTGATCACAGCTCTATGATAGCTGTCACCTGTGTCTGGGTCCACAGTTGATAGCAGTGGTGCCCTCTGCAGTACAGGGAGTATGGCATTAGACTGGAGTCCCTGCTCCTGTATACACATTTTAGGGTAGCATGCCACTAAATATGTGTACAAGAGCAGAGACTTCTGAACTCCCTGCTCCTGTACTGTAGTGAGTGACCATACACGTAATGTGCCAGTGCTGCCCCCTTAAGGCCTATGTAATTTACTGCCTGCGGTGAGATCCTCATCTCACCTTATGGGAGATGAGGCCGCGGATAAACCATTGCTTTATGAGATGGGGCTATTCCTAAAACCTTATCGTTACTTAGAATTTTTTATTATTCTTTCAGAAAGCATAAACTTAAAGACCAATAGGTCTGACATGTATGTGTGCAGCTTCCCTGCTACCTGCTAACCTTTACAATCACTAGTTTTCTCCATCAGCTGTGGGCTATGTTCACACTGCGTTCGATTCCGTCCGCAGTTCGTACGCCGCCGTACATGTGCAGCTGAAACTATGGGCTTGGCAAAAATCGACATGTGGCCGGATGCGTACACACCGCTAACATACGCCCGTAGTACAGTTATCTGAAACAGGTCATTTACTTGGAAATCTTCGCCCAACCCAATAAAACTCACAGAACCTTTTGGATCGAAAAATCAAGTTCAATTTGACTGAAATAAGTACTTTGTACGGGACCGCATGGAAATCCACAGCCGTGAGTTTGAACATTTCCGTCCTCAAACAATGGTCTTGTTCATTTTTCACGGCGCCGTATACGATCCGGTCGTAAGTTCATATACTATCGTATACTTTCAAGCGAACGCATCAACCTCAAAACTACCTGCGTATATTCGCGGTTAGCACTACGAGCGGAAAGATACGTATTGTGAACATAGCCTTGAACTGTCTCTGTTATGAACTGGTCTGTCTTTTGTAAAACAATCATCGAACTGTATAGAGGCCCCATGGTACTAACAATGCAGATGGCAACATATCTTTACATTTCCAGCCCTTTTGCTTTTTTTAATCATGTAAGGGGGTCTGCTTGTTATAGAGGACCTGTAATTAAATCCTCCAAAATTAGACTTTACTGTCATTAAATAGGCAGGGGTGCCTTACACACCTTTTTATAGATTCTTGATACATCTTTCCATTCTCCAGATATGTGGAATTAGTTTTTTTGACACTTCAGGTAATAGTCAGATGGGTGTGCATTTAATATTTATAAAGGCGGTGAATATGAGATGATGGGCAGGATTATACAGTCAGGGGGTGTATATTTGATATACGTGCCCCTCAATGTTAAACTGTCACACTTGCTGACAGTATTATCCCGCCCATCACCTGATATTTATTCCCATCATCAAAATCAAGCTCACGCCCATCTAACTATTTAGTAAATTTTTAGGTAGATCATAAACCTATCCAACAGACTGTAAATAAGTGTGATCAGACAACATTGCTGAGAGGTTTGTTTTACTGAATACTTGCTTTCCCCATCAACCAACAGTTCTGGAGAATCATAAGGCTATGTTCACACAACGTATTTTTTCGTATTTACACGGCCTTTGTTGCAATTTGCATCAACGGCCGTATAAATACAAAAAAATATGTTGGCCCGGTGTCTATTGCATCCCAGCCAGAGCCTATACACATAGTATACGGTCCGGCTGGGAAACCTAGCGGCGCTGCAAACAACTGACATGTCAGTTTTCTGCGGCCACTATTCAGTAAATAGTGGCCGTAGGAAACAATGTCAGTGCACCCTATGAAGCGAGCGGCTCCGGCCGCTATGGGGTGTGCTATGGGGAGTTCTGATGCGGGCGCGTGCTGATGCGCCCGCATCAGAACTCTGCGGCAGGAAAGATTATTCGGCCGGTACTGCAGGGTGATCTTTGCAGAGACCGGCCACTCCGTGATGGCTGCTTTCTAACTCTGCATTGTGTAAGTCCTCTATTATCTCTCCAGGAAATGTATGAATAAATTCACAAGTAGACGTTACCAGTGGTGACAGAGTGTGGATGTATTCCCAAGTGAAATGGTCACACCCAGTTGTCAGTTCATATATTTCCAGGAGGAATCCGAGTGAAGAAAATATGCTCCAAAATTGTTGTTACAAGAGAAAAAAAGTATTTAATAATATATCCATGTCAAGATAGGCGACGGATTAATTTTGTATGTTTAACGTTCTTTACTAACTTTACATACGTCCATTTTGACATTTACAGTGTAATCAGGGTTTTTAAACATCTGTAATTTTCTCTGCAGTTTCTAGAGGAGCGACCAGAGTCCATGAATGTGTAAACATGTCAGATGAGCCACTCTTAATAGACTTGGGAAAGCGCATACATGAATTACTGTCATTTTTGACAGAACATTTTTGACATTTCATAGTACAAATATACCAAGCCTGGGCTGTATTATGACTCCTAACCATAACACATAGAAAAGAACTATGTTCAATGACATTCCAGGTTTCCCTTTATAACTATACGTGGACAGGGACAGTCTGTAGGATTTCTATGGCCCAAATTATGTTACGAAAAACTATCTCAAGATAGTATAAACTAGCGGCAGAGAAACCGAACAGAATGAGGTATCACTTACTTTGTTCTGTGCAGCTGATCCAGAGATATCTGCCTGAACAACATGGACAATAAGTAGTCCTCTCCATTCTGTGCATGAGCCCAGTAGTCCTGGATATTCATGAGAATCAGAAAACTCCACCAACCAGCTGCTGATTGGGAATAATCTATCCATGCTGTATATATGCAGTGAACTGTCAATCAACAGCTGGAGGGCAGGGGCAGGGGTGTGGCAAGAATCCCATTCTCCTGCATATTAGGTAAACGGATGAACAAAATGATGTAAGTAATACACTGATCTGTTCAGCATTTTTTGTCACTAGTTTATGCTGACCTCATTTAAGGCAGCATAAATCTAGTGAAAGATTTTTTTCTGAAATTAAAAGATATGGCATATCTCTTACACTTTCTCCTACAGAAGAGTTCTCTTTAGTAAGTAGAAATCTTTGTTGATGCACTGAAGCCTATGAATTATATTTTTTAAAAACTTGCAAATAAATTACAAACCAAGAGTTGCAATAACTGTGCACATCACAGCATTGTGTTTTCCATTATGTATATTGTATGATTTTAGTGGCATGTATGGTATCCCACACTTGTTGCAAAAGCTCTTTTCTCAAAGTTAAGTGGTGATGAAGGTATTTTGTAATTTTGCCACTAGATGTCAGTGTTTTATATAATCTCTTATCTATTACACAGCTGAAGTAAGCAAAGGGTTACTTTTTCTTATATATTGTGTCCCCTTATGGAGATACTCTTCTGATCTATCCTTTCTCTTCTTTGCACACATTCCTTTCCACCACTCACAGGGACTCTTACATACCCCTGTAGGAAGTAGTCACTTGGTGGGAGGAAGTGTAGCGTCAGTTCTACTCAAATTCTCATGGAAGGAGGACACACAGAGCAGACGTCCCTGCGCTAGCCAAGCCAGGGCCTAGCTCTGCCAGAACCTCTGTCCGGGACAAGTCTAATTTGGTCTGAGTCTAAAACACATGTATGAAGCAGCCAGAGACACTCAGTTTCTCCAGTCTATCCACTATTTCCACCATGCAGTTCTAGACACTACAAGAGGGAGGAAAGTCGTGGATAAACCCAGCCCACACTGAAAACCACTCTACAAAGTGCAGGGCAGTATCCTGATATACAGAGGAACAAGCCTGGATAGAACAAAGATACCAGAAGGTCTATGTATTCTATCTTGCATTGCAGGTGACACCTGGACTGCCTCTGACACTTAGCTTCACCCAGGTAACCATGACTGAGGCTTGTATCACCCTAGTAGGACGAATACCTCGACACTATAGGGCAGAAGGTGGTGAGACACTATTTTAAACACGGGTACAAGTATATCTCACTTTCAAGTCTCAAGTATTTCTCCAAAGTTCTGGCAGAGCACAGTACTACTTTGGGTTGGGACTCCCTTGACAAATTCCTCTCCTCTATGCTGCTCTACTGTACTCTAAACTCTCCAAGTACCACTACAACTACCTCTACTATATTCAGCACTTTCAAGTATCTCTGCAGCACAGACCAAGTTGAGCACTATTACCTGTACAAAGATTATCTATTTGCTGCCAAAGTGTTCTGTATAATTTAGAGACGGTAAAGCTGTTTTGTTTTTATCTTCGGAACTCAGTCATCCTTACATCAGCACCAGCACCAATACACACCGTCACACACTTTGGGTCATTTTTCCTCTTTCTGTGAGTGGCGGTACTGATAGTCTGGGTGGGTCAATTGCCACTCAGGACTACTTGGACAAGAGCCCAAAAGAAAATAACAAACAGCCTATTGTTACCTTTCTATGCTCCCCCAGTGTTTTCCTGAGGCTTGTTCATGTCCCCAACTGAGCGATCCCACCTCCCCTTCAGAGATGAACTTGACTCAGGATGAGAGCCCGCTCAGTCAATCACTGGCCATGGTGCTATCGTGGCTGGCCGTGTCACCCCAAGAGGAGTCTGTCTGGAAAGTGGAGGTGGGATCACTCAGTCGAAAAAGTTATGTTTAAGTGGAATACCTCTTTAAGGCCATGTTCACATTATGTGTAACACCAGCTGTTCTGTGACCCAGCCGGTCAGAGAAGATCATCCTGGACAGTAGTGCAGTACCGGCAGGATGATCTTTACTTCTGGTGAATTGGGATGCGGGTGCATCCGTGTGCGCCCGCATCCAAATTCACCGCTGCACACTATGGAGCGCGTGGCGGGAGCCGCATGCTCCATTGTGTGAACTGATATGTCTTCTGCGGACGCTATTTGATTTCTATAGGTTTCTATAGCTGGATATTTGATTTCTATAGGTAATTGACTACCCTGGGTTTGTGTTAATAACAGGTGATGCATTCAGTGGTGTATAACTGTAATTGCATAGACAAAAATATTGGGACCCGAAACCGAATGTTTTGTAGAAAAGCTTTGGGGGACACTGAACTTACTTTGGAAGCATTGGTTTACCTTTTGAATCTTCAATGTACAGTATGAGAGTGGATTTAAGGTTTTTTTTTATAGAATTTCACAATCACAATTATTTATGCATGACACCCACCCCCTGGTGAGACTAGAATCATTAGTGGTGAAAATAAGGGATCTCCTAACGGAAACTAAGAGCCAAGGAGACATTCAATGAAAGTATCTTCATGTTGTTTGCTTAGTGGTGGAGGCCTTTCAGAATGGGTGTATTAATATTAATATTGTGTGACAGGTCACATGACATATTTATTGGATCAGACCTCATTTGGTGGGCTTTCACAGCAAAGTTGCAAAACATACTTGTTCGGCAGGTGATTGTCCTAAAAAACAACTTTTGAACTTGCAGCCTGTGCCAAACGGGAGTATCTGTGCCCTAACCTTGCACCACCCCTTCGCCCCTCCTCCCCACCCTCTTCATCATTAGGAATGCCACTGGAACATTTTCTGCATGCTGAACATGTGCTTAATGATCCAGACCATGTGCCAGGCTGACACAGCTGATGAATAGGAGACAATCTGCCTGGAGCATTCCTAATGATGAAGAGGTTGTGCTAGCGTAATTCATACGCAATGTAAGCCCCGACCATTGGGCACGGGACTGCCAGTTTAAAAGTTGTTTTTTTTAGGACAATAACTGCATCAACTGCCGAAGGGACCCCAGGACAGATCTTGGATTAAAAGCAGCTATCTGAAGGTACAAGTGGGGTCAGATTTTGGGTACAGAGTTGCTTAAAGTTAGATAGTAGTAGGTGTTTTTGTTCTGCAATTGACTATGTGTAAATTATAAGATGGAAGTGGAGGTGCTCACTCATCTGGCTATATATTTTTGTCCACTAACTGATTTCTTTGAAGTTCAGAGGTCAAATTGTAAATTAAAAAAAAAAAAGTTTTTTTTTTTATTGTACTGCTCACACCACAAGTAGGAGGGGCTGAGCAGGATGGATGGTGCCTTTTTGCACCACAACAGATTTACTACGATTTACACAATTAATGTAGAGCTGAAATCTACACCCAGATATCAGGGTGTGGCACACAGTCAAAAATGCACCAAATTTAATAAGAGGTGTATCATCCTCCAGCACACTTTGCATATGAAAAGCTGGTCCTAATAAATTCCTCCCAATAGACTAAGCAATAAAACCAGTTTGCATTACCAATCAGTAAGATAACTAAGTGTGAAGCACATCGGCGTGACTCAATTGGCTACTCATGCATGGCTTTTCGGTATCAGGAATCCTTCAATAATTCACCAGGTTAGTGAGGCCTGGTCAGGGTAAAAATGTGAAAAGTTTGCCTTTACGGTTAATAAATAATGCAAATGAAGCAGGTAGTTAATATGTTGGTTATTGTTTGTATTAGGGTCTGCCATGATAAGGCTGGTAGTAAGTGAATGGACATACCCTCCAAGGTAAGACTTGTACAATGTGATTCTATTCTATTCTGTTGAAGTAAACCGATGTCTTCTTTTTTGGTGAATCCTATACATTTCCTTAGGTTCCCATAGTGTAAATGTTATTGTAAAATTACAATTCCCACCAAAGCTTTGGCTGTCCAGACATGACGGGAATTGTAGTTCTGCAACGCTACAGGTTCCCCACGTATGCTTTACAGATACTTTAGCTTCCCCTTTAAGTCAATGTTAATACTTATTGAAAAAGCTTCAGTATATAACTGGGAATAAGCTAAGGCAGGGTTTATGCTACATTTTTCCTTCCATTTCTATGTTTCCTTTACAGTACGTTTATTTTTAACATACAGAAAAACGTGGACGATAAAATTTTTGTGTACATAAGGCTGGGTTCACATTATGTTCTTGCAGTCCGTTTTTTTTTAAAGAAAAAAAAATGGATTGCACTGATTTAAAAAAAAAAAACTCAATTCTTCCAGTACTTATCAGATGCTGTTTGTCCTGCAGAAAGTCTGAGACAGTGTTCTTTGCTGCCACCTCTGCCCATGTCAGGAACTGTGCAGAGCAGTAGCGAATCCCCATAGAAAACTTCTCCAACTTTCTGGACTGGAAAGAATACCACTTCCTGCAGGACATACAGCAGCTGATAGGTACTAAAAGACCTAACATATTTTAACAGAAGTAAATTACAAATTTCTGGCACTTTCTGGCACCAGTTGATTTGAAAAAATGTATAGTGAACTACCGCTTTAAGGGCCCTATTCCACCGGACGATTATCGTTAAGATTATCGTTAAATCGTTCGAATCTAAACTATAATCGTTCGGTTGAAAGGCAGTTAACGATTAACGACCAAACGAGAAATCGTTGATCGCTTTATAAGACCTGAACCTATTTTTATCGTTGCTCGTTCGCAAAACGTTCGCAAATCGTTCGCATTGAATAAGATGTTGTTCAGTCGTTTGATACGTTCGTAGATACGAACGCAATAGCGAAGAAAAAACTATCGCAAATACGATCATAAGTAACGATTATCGTTCCATGGAAATGAGTGAATGTTTTCAGGTCTTTTGCAATAGAGGTCGTTTGAGATCATTAATCGTTAACGATTATGCGAACGATAATCGTCCGGTGTAATAGGGCCCTATGGCTTCTTCAGCCTTCTCCTCAAGTACAATTATCCCTTCTGTTCTTAGTCACATCCCACTGAACTCCAGAACTGGTCCATCGTGCTCAGTACAATTTCCAACTACAGCATGAGCATAATAACTGATAACTTAGTGTCTATTGAACCTGGTATGTGAATGGCTCATTAACAATAAAAGATCATTTCTTTTCCGTCTCTTTGCCTTATACAGATTATTATGGCTTCCCTGGAGGAGGAGATGGTGGCCAAAACATAAAGAGATTTTCTTGGAACTGATAACAGAGTTATGTATTTCTTTTGACCTACATAGGAACACAGAAGTTCCCATTACATTGTGAAACTAGTTGGTTTGCATGGTTTGCAGCTGAAAAGGTATATTTATTGTTGCGTGGCTCTGGATGTGTCTGGAGTTCAGCCAGCACCAACAAACAGGTTGAGGCGAGCAATGTTCCTAAGTGCTTGGCAGCAGAGGCAAGGTAAGCTTTACACATGCAGTATCACTTACTAAAAGTAGATGTACTACTAAACAATTTACTGCACCCTCCCACAGATTACAATGCAAGCATATAGCTAGGAACCCGCAATAACCTATAAGGCCTTTTGCACACGTTCAGTATTTTTTTCTGGTCCTGAAACAACCCGTGAGAAATTGCGGATTGGACATCCGTATTCCATCCGTATTTCCGTAATTCCATTTTTTTACTACTCATTGCTTTTCAATGCACTTCATCCGGATTTTTTTGCGGAAATACGGATGCCAACATGTTACAATCCGTAAACAATCCTCCAAAAGCAGCATCCTCCATGGCATAAAAAGTAGCTTATTCGCTGCAGGTAATATATAGACATTTGCTTTGGATCGCCCAGTTCTACCCAAGTCCAGCATAAAACCTTCATAGGTGACAAATGTCTACAATCAGGGTTATGTGTCTATGTATCCAGTATGTAACTTTGCCAGTATGCCCAATCCAAGAACGATTTTACACCTACTTAGTTATGGAAATGAGGCGGCGATGTGAGCTCTTATTGAAGGGAAGTAACACCACAGGATGCAGAATATTGAGTTAAACCCTGAGAATACTGATCCGCAGGACCCATGACTCATAATGCTGAAAGATTTAAAGGAATCGTTTTCACGGGAAGGTCTTAGTGACATGGTACCTAATCTCACAGAATGGAGGAGCTGCAAGATTACAAATCAATTCAGAAGTTAGTTGGGTTTAGATTGGTAAATATGTAAAGGAAGAATAGAAAAGTTTAGTGTATTATATAGATTGTGTTATTTTTATATCATATATTTCATATCAGTGCAGTCTCTGCTGATTTGCCTAAAATATGTCCCGTTTCCAGCATATGTTACATAAATTGTATGAATTAACTCTTAAACGGATACTTCTTTTTATACTGTTCCCTAAAAGGTTTATTATGCCTGTCTTATGTCTGCTTTCCATTTTGATTTTAATTGCGCAGCTTCAGCAGTCTATTGATTGCCCCATTAAATGAGTGCGGCTTATGCTTCTGCATTTCTCTCCCCGGCTCCAGGAGGTCCCGTGCAGCCAATCATTGAATGCAGCGGAGCAGTGCACTAGTAGGCTGCGCGGGACCTCCGGGAGCTGAGAGCCTCAGGTGTGGCGGGATCGTGGAGCACGTGAAGTATCTTCCCGGTGGCGGGGGGTTAATGGGGGCAGCACTTACATACTCGCAGCGGGATGACAATAGTATGTAATCACATTGACACTAACAGGAGATATAGCCGCAGTGGATTTCTCTGCAATCCGCTGCGGATACGTCCAGTGTGAATCTAGGCTTAGCTGGTGGCCTTTAGATCAGTTAGGTTACTCAGCTGCAGCAGTGTGCAATGGAAAAATAAAAGTACTTTATTATGACAGGTAGAAAATTACACACAAATGGTTCCAAGCTAAAAACACTTAAAAAATGTAACAGCCATGGAGCTGCCTCGTTGATTATAATGGAGGTTCATCACAGAGGGGAGGGGATATCCTCACACTGGGGGGCACTGGGCTCGCCTACAGTGCATAGAGACAGGCCGGTGCACGAGAAGAGAACAGTGCCAAGTCGCTGAAAAAAGGACCACACAACTGGGGTCACTGCAGCAGCAACAAAAGGGTAATATTAAAAAAAACATTGTGACATTACCATGCACATGTTCTCTGTAATACGACATCAGTGGACAATATACCTCTGTAACATTACTGTCTACATTCATCCATAGTGGTCTTACATGGCCTTAGGCCAATTTCACACATGGCAATTTAAGTGCCAGAACCAGAAGTGGATTCAACAGGACAGAGAAGTACAAGTCCTTCCATTATATTTTCTTTCCCATTTAGATCCACTTCTGGCTTTGACACAAAAACTGTAGGTAGTGGTCTTCGATAAAAAAAAAAAAAAAAGAAACTGCCATGTGTGAAATCAGCCTAAGGCTATGTTCACACAACGTTTTTTCAGCTCCGTTTAAAATTACGTCCGTTATTTTGAGTCTAAAATAACTGACGTTTTTCGAAGCCTGGCATCCTCTTAGTGCAATGACGGGTGTTTGCACATTATTTTAGTTTGGGGTTACTAATTGCCCTTTGATTGTGGCTTAATTGAAAAATCCATTGAATTCAATAGTAAAAACGGAGAAAGAACAGTGACAAAAGAAAAACTGTGTGTGAACTACTAATAAAAAACGTCCGCTGTTTGCAAAAAACGTCCGAAAATAATGTTCATGTTCATTATTTTGACGTCCGCGGCAAAAACGTCCGTTTTTCAATGCATTATGTGCATAGGACGTCCGTCTTCCTATTGACTTCAATGCAATTGCATTGAAGTCAGTTAAATTGCTGCAAAAATGGACATTTTTTTTAAATAGCAAAATCGTACATTTTTTCTCCATTTTTGACGTTGTGTGAACATAGCCTAAGACGGGTATTATTATTTCACATGCTTCACATGGTAATTTTAAGTTATTCATAGATTTTTACAGTTTACTATTTTTACTAAATGATTTCTGGACAGATTGACTTCTGACTGCATCTGACCTCTTATTACGGCTGTTGTATTCTGCCCTACTGTTTGTTTGTCAAACTGAGTACTGTATAATTGATACTAAAAACTAATTGGAAATCGATCAGTGGTAAGGAAAAGATTATTCCTTAAAAGAATATAAAACACTTAGTTACTGCTTACACAATAACGGGGGATAAATCCTAAGGCCCCAATTAAGAGAAATCTATCTCATGCTTTGTTCTTGCATTCATAATAAAAACATATTACAGGGTCCATATTGCACCTCAGCACTCAGACCCATCAGGTCGGGTAATGTAAGTTCTATGGTAAATGCTTTAGATTGTTTTTTAGGCCTAAATTTAGAATTGACTGTATACCCAATACCTATGTAACTTTAAAAAATAAATAAATATATATTTATTGTATATGTTTTTATATACTTTATAGAGTTTATAGCAGATATAGGCCTTTTTATATTCATACAGTCTCATATATAGTTGTGTGTATTGTCCACTATGGTTTATCACAATATATTGATTAATACATATCTTGGCATACGTCTTTTAGGCGTTTCCCAACACTGGGCTAGGCTCTATCTACTAGAGAAAACACTTTACGCAACTTAAAAGGACTATCTCATAAATTGCATTTTTCCCTCAAAAGCCCCAAAATGAACAACACTCTCCAGGTTTCGATTAGTGGTAATTTAGAGTATTTTTCATGGTGGACAAGATCAATGTGAGATCTGGAATGGCCTTATTCCAGCTATTCAAGCATTATTGGAAGCTGCGTACCATAACAAACATCAGTCAATTGTACCTTTACAAAGTAGACTGTGCGATGTGCTGGATTGTGGCCATTCAAGACTAGCCAAAGACAATTTTTTTTTTTACTATGACTAATATCTCATCATTCCACCTGCCAATCCCTCCGTGTATTTATCTCCGTCCCAACACTCCCAGACAATAGTGTTAGTGGTCTCATTACTGTTTCAGTCATTTATCTTTCCTCTTTCCTCTCGCCCGAGTCCTATCTGTTGTGTTCTCCGCCACACTAGTGCCCTATGACACAATGCTAGTGCTGTCACCTTCCTGACCTCACAGGGGCTGCTCTGTTGGGATTTTAATTTAATGTGTAAATCACCGGCTAGGGATTCCAAATAGGTTTTAAGAGGGAAAAGAGTTGAAAGTCGATTTGTGCAGAAAGGAACCAGTTAAAGGGATTGTAGTTAATCCGTTTCCAGCAGCAGTGAATGTGTGAGGGATCCTTCACCTAAAGCTGCTAGATTTGGGGATTAGAGGGGAAATAAAACAGCCTGAAAAGAGTCACTAATGTATAAAACAAAGAGAATCCCATAGACCAAGGCTTGCCTCCAACCCATAATCTTCAGCAGATTTCCAAGCAAGACTGCTCATTCCATGCGCTGCTATAGAAGCCCAACTATTGAAACTTGATTTAAATTTTTTTCTTTTTTTCCTATAAGCATCCGCCCTAATGATGTCACTATTCTCTTCCTCACCCAGCAACCATATTCTACTACAGATGAGGAGATAGTAGACTTTCCAAGAAATAATACACTGCTCATAATTAGAATTATATATCATTTTATTATTTCCAAAAGAACAATCAAGACGACACTCATAGCTATTGCTATGGAAGGAAAAGTAATATGGCGCCACATAACACCAATATTGTCCTCCAACTTTTTAATTCCTTTGCTGAATTCTAGCCATTGGCTAACATTGGTGGACTAGAAACCACTTGAGCATTTGACATGTCGTCTGTGGGACAATTTCCAACCCACACACATCATTACTTCTAACAACCAGCGTCATCACTAATAGACCATGTGCTGTCAAAAGTTCACATTTGTCCTATGAGACAAAGATATTTCCCTTC
The DNA here is from genome assembly GCF_027789765.1 of Dendropsophus ebraccatus. Lineage (NCBI taxonomy): Eukaryota > Metazoa > Chordata > Amphibia > Anura > Hylidae > Dendropsophus > Dendropsophus ebraccatus. The sequence goes on from NC_091458.1 coordinate 48,581,413, forward strand.
CCAATTTAACAAGTTAGTTGTGTGATCCTCATTTCATACAGATGGGAATTCATATGAATCTCTAATAATTTCATAATGTTTCCTGGTTGCTATAAATGGATTCCAATCTATTTGATTCCAATGATATTTTAAAATACTTTTTATGCTATACTTTGTGTGAAGCTTATATATGTATGTATAATTTTTTTTTTCTGTGAATATATTGCTTATAAAGTGGCAACATATTCTGCAGCGTTGCACAAAGCTGCATTTTAAAGTGAATCTGTCACCCCCTGACCACCTACTGAGCTAGCAGCACTGCTTTATAGATATCAAGAACAGCATTCAGAAAGTTGCCTGTGTCTGTGCTTTTATTTTCACAAAAATAAAAAAAAACACGTTTACTCAGGCTGTAAATAGTGTCAAGAAGGCGGGGCCTATAATTTCACTGAACGTCACGGTGCTGTATGAATGCTTCTTTGTATAATCAAAGAGCATACTGTGTGTACAGAACAGTGAGGAGTAATGGTGCCGGGGTGTAGCTAGGATTCACGGGGCCCCATAGCAAAAGATTTTAAGGGGCCTCCCTCCCCTATGAACAACACAAAGCCAGTGGCCAGAGGCAGTAACAAGAGTGACTGGCAGAGCAGAGGGCCAATGGCTGCTTGCTCTGAAAGTCCACAGTTTTTACCTATAAGGGTCATGAGGATGTACAGCACAGGGGCAGGGGGGAAATTGATTACAAGTACTAAATTATCTTTCCCCATTCCTAAGGTGAGCGGCAGGACCGGCCGCAGGACCCCTGCCAGAAGGCATTTTCTCCCGAGTTGTGATGACATCACGACATGGGGGAAAAGGCCTGTCTTGGCTGATGGACTGGCTGCTCAGCGAATCAGTGACTGACTGAGCAGCCAATCCATCTGCCGGATCATGACGTGTCAGCTCCAGAGATCCTGAAGCCCGGTGGGGGTCCTGTGGCCGGTCCTGCCACTCACCATGGGTACGGGGAGAGATAATTTAGTACTTGTAATCAAGTCTGCCTGCTGCCAGATTTTATAATCCACCAGACTTCTCCTTTAACATTAGGACACAAAATTGTCAGCATCTTCATAGAAATGTTCCATGCGCCACTTTCCCTTTAAGATGTGGATGGGCGAAGCGGTTTGTGTTATAAACCATTAGGGATGAGTGTTCCATACATGGCAATGCCTTTTATTGTGAATAATCCTAAATAAACCAAAACTTCCTCTTGATTGCTGCACTGAAGTGTAAAGGGTCTTAGAGTAATCCCATGCTATTATATCACTGAATCAGAGTATGTAACGCTCCGTCACGCTGTACTATCTCTCTTCTTCATCTGTGATTTGATTAAAGAAGGCAGATTTACGAAGAAGAACATGATTTTCTCTTCTGCTGGAACAATGCTGCCCTCTCTAGGCATGTGTGATAGTGTGAAGGTCCTGGCCACATACACATACCGACAGTAGATTCAGCCTGTATGCCGAAGACACAACACTGAAGGATAAAATAACTCAAACAAGTGCATAGCTTCAATGTGTTAACAACACAGCGACATAGCATTGTGAGAACAAAAGCCTGTTAAATCCCAACCCCTAATGACCCCTTAAAGGAGTTTTCTATCAGTTTTTTACATTTTCACACAGGCAGGAATCAGATTAAACAAACAAAAAATTCACTGCTGCTTCATTTTGCTTGTGCTGTGATGACGCTATGTACTCACAGGTCATAGCAGCCTTTAACTGCATGTATGGCAAGTGACTTCTAAGGCCATTGTTTGACTGCAATAGTATGATAGGGAAACTTTTTTTTTTTTTTTTTAACTAATCGAACCCCCTTATTGCCCCCTCTTACATAGACTCTATTCTTTGGCTTGCTTTAAACACAAAAAATATGATGAAACGGGGGTAAAAATCCAAGGTGAAATAAATAAATTTTGCTTTTGGGGACTGTAATTTTTTTTCAGCTTACTTTACAGTAAGGGCCAGTTCACACTTAAACTGAGGGCCGCAGAGATTTGCTCAGTCTAACTGGTCGAATACTGCTTTATGTATCCCTAGCATTTCAGCACTACGGCAATGCTATATGCAGGTTATGCTGCCAGCTGCTTACTGCTATTCCTTGGAAATTGGGGGCTTACACATTTTATTCATAAATAAATATATATATATTTTGTGCATTCTTCCCTATTCTCCATAACTAGCCAGATACTATGCAAGCAGTAGAAGCCTGCAAGGGTGGGAAAAGTCAGTTCTGTTAGCTCTCCCCAGACTAATAATACCAGCCGTTACCACCTCAGACTTGGAGTGCCGATTTTGATCTTCTAGGCCTGCTAGTACATGGATGTTCCCAGTACCTTTGTGGCAGTGAGTATTGGGGTAACAAAAGGGAGTTGGCTTTAGCCATTTTATAGGCCAACACTAAGCCCCAGCTTACTTATGGATGTCTATCAGAGGGCTTTCACTTTTACCCAGCCGCATATAAGTAAGAAACAAGCTTTATAAGTAAAAAAAACTTTATTGAAATAAAACACCCTCCCCTCAAAGCCCCTCATTAACCCTCTTATAAAGTGTAAAAATATATTTCTTTGTTTTCTTCCTGAAGTAGTCCATATCTCATTCCTGTAAAAAAAATATATGTTTCTAAATAAAATTAAAAGGGAGAAATAAAAACTATTTGGGAGATTTATCAAACATGGTGTGAAGTGAAACTGGCTCAGTTGCCCCTAGCAACCAATCAGATTCCACCTTTCATTTTCCAAAGAGTCTGTGAGGAATGAAAAGTTGACTCTAGTTGCTAGGTGCAACAGCCAGTTTCACTTTACACCATGTTTGATAAATGCCCCCCCCCCCCCTCCCCCCTTTGTTCATCTCTCCAGTGCTGTCTGTGTTTACTTCAGTGGATTTTACTTGGCAGAAAGTTTTTGGTGCCGGTAGCGTCTACCTGGGAGACCCAGTGGTAATAAGATCTTGGCAGCAAGCCAGAGCTGCATAATCCATCCGACCCTGGAATCTAGTGACAGTTAACCAGGGATGCTTATGGCTACAGGGATGCCATGCATCGGACACCCGGCTTAGCTCTGTGTAAGGAGGGAATCCTTCTGTAAGTGGACACTATACAATACTTTTCTAGTGTAAATTACACTTCCCTGCAGGATGGTTTGTGGATAGTGTTTAGCGGACCTGAAGAACACATCGGGTACGGCAACGTTCTCTGAACCAGAATACTTAGCATTTGACTCCTGGCGTTTGGAGAAGTTGGATGCAGTTGGATACATGTGGACACCCGTTTTTCCCTCTACATTGGATTATAGCAGTATGCAATGCAATACACTACTGTCTGACACCTGGTACAGGTTGCTGTAATATAATAATTTAGGGCTAAGAGCATAAATCCAGGACTGAATAAACACACTGGGAGACTTTGTGCCTGGTAAAACTATTGTGGGCACCTCACAAATGTTTTTAAATCTCTTTGCAATACTCCAAAGCCACAAAGGAACCTGGCAGCTATTTTGGCATAGTAACTGGTAATAATATGGAAACAATGCGCACTCAGATAGATGTTACTACAACTCTGCCGACCAATAGCTGCCACAATAAAATTTATTGCAGAGATTTTCTGCTTATAAGTAAGAAGTACAGTGGCTGCTAGTGAGAGTCACGTGTCATGTGACCTACATCAACAATGTCTTCCTTCTGGCACTAAAAGCTGCATCAATCCATGGAGGGACATCGAGGAAATAAATGTACATTGCTGTTAGTTTTTGTAGATTTTATGCTGGCAACCACATAATCCATAGCAGTACCACTGAGATAGCCCACGCAACAGCAATGGAACCCTTGAGGGGATTGGGACCAGCCCTGCTTGAGCCTACCCTCTATGCTATTGGGTAGCAAGATTTCCCTTAAAGGGGAACTGCCTGGCTTGAAAAAAAAAAAAGGATAGGCATTTGGCTCAAGGGTCATGAGAAAAGCTAGCAAGAAGAAATATACACCAAACTCTTCTTTACTGGGTGGCCAAACCAAAATGTGCACCGTAATATTTTAATATTTTAATAATTTTTATATTTTCTGATACATAATAAAAAAAATTAAAAAAAATTAGCAATCCTGGTGTTTTTTTCCCCTCTTTTTGTTTATGCCGTTCACAATGCGGGAACGAAATTTGTTATATTTCAATAGATCAGACAATCCCACATGCTACGATACCAAATATATGTTTATTTATTATTTATTTACATTTTTATTTCTATAATAGGGGCGGGTTTTTAATATTTTTAAAAAGTCATAAATCTTACTTGTGACATATATGCAATCATGAGATTGCATATACTGAAAAATGTTATGCTATTATTAGTGTCGCCAATCCGACAGGATCAAGGTAAGTATTACTTCTCCGCCTGTCAAGGATCGGGACCCCCCTCAGTCACACTAAAAATTCTGTCACCGACTTCCTTAAATGCTGCGATCGCTATTTATCGCAGAGTTTAAGGGGTTAATGGCAGGCAGCTGCGTGATCGCTGTCTGTCATTATCCCCAGCTCCTGGTACTTTAGTGTGTGTGTCGGGCTGTTTACACTGAATCACACATTAAAATCCCTTCACGTTCCTACTGCATGGGGCTTCGGCAGTAGAAACGTATATAGCCATATGGCTAATGTAATAGAAAATACACGACAAAACAATGCCAAGTCAATGCTTGTGACACAACTGTAAGAAAGCTGCTGAATAAAGATTAGGCAATTACACCACAGGGCACTATTAGGGCACTATAATGGGGTACTGTTAGTGGCACTGCAGTTGGCACTGTTATGGGGGCATTGTGGCTTTCCCTATTATGAATAAAGTAAGTAAAAGTAACTATATTCTTTCTTAATATCACTTAACTATTGTTTTTTTCTTTGTTATGTTAGCTATAATGTCACTGGGGTTCTTTTCTACAACAGTAGGGGTATGTTTACACAACTTTTTTTGGAGGCGAAAATACGTCCGTATTTTGATAGTTACCACCGTTTGATAATTACATACGTAATTGTCAAAATATGTTGTGTGAACATACTCTAAATATGTTTATTAATACCTCCAGTAAAATCTGAGATGTACATTTTCAATTTCATTTTGATTGTAATTCAGTGAGATTTTATAGATTGAATCAGCTCCTACATTTAATAGTATAGATAAATAGTGTGTGTTCAGATAGAGGGACAGACAGGTAGATAGACGATTCTTACATTACTGTCCTATTATGTCATTTTCTGAGATTTTCTGCTGTTTTTGATGAATCCAGTAATGAGTAGGAGGTCGCTCAGCATGATGTCGGCACAACAGGGGTACATGTGGGCTTTTTCTTGCTGTGATGCTGTCTTTGGACTAAGTGATGGATCATATTGTGCTAAGAGTCTGTTGCCAGAGTTATCCACCCACTATGTCGTTCTTTGCATGTGAAAACATGAATGACACTTGTATACACAGAGCGTGTCTAGTGGACAATACCTGATATACAATCAATAGGCACAATGTATGCAATGGTGATGAACTTGTTACAGACAGCAGTGATCATTGTAATGAAATAAGAAGTCAGGAGGTTATAAAAGCCACAATCTGCTCCTGCAGCACTTGTTATTTATGCTATAAAGCATTTCTTTTCTTATGAAGAATCTTAATTTAAATAAGAAATTAATTAACATGTAGCCCGGGTCCAGACAGCAAGGACAAAGAAAGAAAAGAAATGTTGTGACTTGTGAGAATATACCGTATATCAGGTGTTGGACCACCACAATGTATTTAAGGCCCCTCAACACTGTAGTTTGGCCCACTTATTGCAAATCACACAACTTACTTAGGCCCTTCATACTTCACAATGTAGTTAGACATGTGCCCCCATACTGTAGTCAATTCCCCATTTGTGCTCCCAACATTGTAGCTACCCACCCATTGTGCCCCCACACTATAATTAGTCCGCCTCATTTTGGCCCACTATTGCAAGGCCATTTCTTCCCACCCATTATTTAGGCCCCTTGTTTGTGCCCCACTCTTTGGTTAGTATCTCTGATTATTCCCCAGCCTTACGAAAAAACTCACCTCCTCCCTTTCCCATGCTGCGCTGCAAGTTCCTTTCCTGATACAGCCTCCTTATGCAGACAGCAGAATGCAGTGATACATTCAACAAACAAAAATAAATGTGTTTCAAATCAGACTGGCTCTTTCCAAAGCATGCATCAGCTCGGTGACCCACTGTATATAAAAACTTAGTCACCAATGTTCAAAACTCGGCCCAGCCTGTTACACCATGTCTACAACTAAATCAAGAAAAATATTTTGTGTTCATTTCTACAAAAAAAAGGTTGTTAAACAGGGCTTTTGATTTATGGTATGGCTTTTTTATGTTTTTTATCTTTTATGTTATTTATTTATTTTTTTTAATTATTCAGTTTACTGTCCTTACCTTGTATCTGGTTAGTTTTCATGGCTCCTCTGACTCCTGCTGCATGCCTTTATAACCCACTTGTTAAAGGATTAGAAAAGCACATTTACTTTCTTTCAAAAACAGCACCCCCCTGTCCTCAGGTTGTATGTAGTATTGCAACTCAGCTCCATTAACATCAATGAAACCAAGTTGCAAAACCCCAAACCCAAACTGAGGAGGGAGAGGGGCTGGTTCTAGAAGAAAGTGGCCATGTTTTCTAAAACTGGACAATCCATTTAATTTCTATCAGGTTTAAAGGGGTACTCCAACGGGGGGAGCACTTTTTTTGCTGGTGGCTGAGGGAAAAGATGTCCACTCACCTCCCCGCCCCGGTTCCAGCGGCGGGTCCCGCATCGCGGCGCTCCGGTTCCCGGTTCCCAGACGCTTCCTGGTGTCTGATGCGGGCCCGAGACGATACGTCTCAGGTCCGCTCAGCCAGTCAGTGACAGAGGCAGAATCTGTTTCAACCTGAGACGTATCGTTGCGGGGCCCGCCGCTGGAACCGGGGAGGTGAGTGGACGTCTTTTCCCTCAGCCACCTCCTCCCCGGTCGCAGCAAAAAAGTGCCCCCCCCCCGCTGGAGTACCCCTTTAATTTCTATCAAACAACAGTTATTATTACATATTATTACATTCTATTTTAACACAATTTAACTACTCAATCTTCAATGTTCCTGTGGTATATATTAGTAACTGCATCTTAACTTGTTTTCAACATTCCAAATATGAAAGAAAGATTAGGATGGTAGTTACATCCCTGCTAACAGTGCAAAGATATAATACTATAATACCATGATGAATAATGTTACCTGCCTCACGTTCACAGTCACACAGTGGCCTAGATCAATACATCTCCGTCATGTATCACAGACTGGGATCTATATACTTTAACCAGTTTGTAGAACACACGGTTTAGAAATCACTGATATTTGCAATCCAATAAACTATAAAACCTATTACCAAGCATCCTGGAGTTTAATGCACTTTATTTTCGGCTTGAAAGGCCACTTGACAGTGCATCTCCCCTGGGGTTAATCCCCACAATCTTTTGGGACCCTAACTGAATACCAAAAGGAGTTTTCTTTTACAGACTTAAAAATGTAAATTCTCAGAGATTGCCTGTAATCTCCTCACTGTCATAGAAGAGGCAATTGGATAAAGGCCTTGGTGGAAGTGAGCAGTTAATTCTGGTTGAAATTGTATAAGGGTGAATTCACACACCGCAGATTAGCTGAAGAAATTTCTGCCACTGTCCAATTAAAGTGGAGCAGGTTTTTAGTCGCAGAATTTTCTACAATAAATGTTCCATGTGAATTCAGAAGAACAGCAGCATTTCACTATAACTGAGAAGTCATTGACCACGCTAGGTCTAAAGTATTACCATAATTCAGGAATGGCAGATGATGGTTTATTGGCTGATAACTGGAAATTGTATTTGATATAGCTCCTTAATTTAAAGGGGGTCTTCCCATCTCACTTCTAGCCTCTCTAGTCTGTTTGTGGCAGCCAGAGGTGGTGAGGAATATGAAAACTGCAGAAGGCAGTGATTTTGTTGAACTTTGTGCAACTTCCATTGACTTTAATAGCAGTTGTATAAATGGTGTAGCCCCACAAGCACACTCAGTGGGGGAGATTTATCAAACATGGTATAAAGTGAAAGTGGCTCAGTTGCCCCTAGCAACCAATCAGATTCCACTTTTCATTTCTCACAGACTCTTTGGAAAATGAAAGGTGGAATCTGATTGGTTGCTAGGGGAAATTTGTTCCAAGCATCTACTACTCTTTCACTATAGTAATATTTTCTCATGTTGTTTTTGATCTTTCTCCCAATACTACTTGATAACACTAGTAATCCAGTCATTGTGCCTCTGCACGAACAGCACAGGCCTATTATAATCTTCATGGATGACAATGCTGTAGGTCATGGAGGTAGGCTGCTGGAGACTGGGGTACCCCAAATGGAGTGGCCTGCACTTTTTTTAGACCTAAATCCCATAGAAAACTTATAGGATCAGCCATGTAGAGACTCGTAACTCTGTACCCCAGAACCTCATTGACCTGAGGGCTGCCCTTCAAGAAGAGTCCAATGCCTCGCCTCCTACTTAAATGCCCTATTTTCCTGATATGTAGCAGGAACTCTTAATGTTTTCTGTAATGTCACCCACAAGCCCAGTGTAGTGTATAAGGAAAACCAAAGTTCTTTTGACAATTAATAGTAACATGTTAGAAGTATATATTGGTGAGTACCCTACATCCTCATCAGGTACCGATCAGGTACTAAAGAGGATAGATCTCACCCTTGTGTGCCCCTTTATTTTAGTGATTGGTGAGAATCTCAGCACCTTTGCCCACATTGTTAAATAATTCTAACATGTCTCTATGACAAAGTTGTTGTTTTTTTATGACATCTATTCTTCGGCATGGAGGCTGGAATGGTTTGATCTTAGAGCAGGTTTATAAAGGTGTATAAAGTAAGAAAATATGGGGAGATTTAACAAGCAGTCTTGGGCTTACACAGTTTTTGCAGTCTGTTTTTTTTATACGTTTTATGGAAAAAAAAGGATGAAAAACATGAAAAAACTGATGCATTTGTGTGCATTCGTTTTGATCTATTTCTCCATTCTTCCATTTTTTTATTAAAAAAAAACCAAAACGGATCAAGTACACAAAACGTGGTTGACGTGTTTTGATTAGAGATGAGTGAGCATACCCGTCCGAGCTTGGTACTCGTTCGAGTATTAGGGTACTCGATGATACTCATTACTCGGACGAGCAACTCGCCATACTCGAGACAGTGACATCTTCCTCTTCCTGTAAGTTTTGCTGCTTTTTTTTAGCCAATCATCATGCAGAAGAGTCTTTGGGAGCTCGTAGCATCACTTGGGAACCCTACATGTCGATAGCAGCGATTGGCTGGCCAGATCAGATGACCTGAGCATATAAGAATCAAGTCCCACGATGCTCACCTCATCCTTAGGGAGAGTGTTAGGGTTTGAAAAATAGTGTCTGTTAGGCAGGAATCATCCACAAAAAACATACAACTAAATTTTTTTGGCCTCCTCTTGGTTGCTGGCTGGGACTTGTAGTGCAGCTACCACCATCTTGGCTGCACGCTGTGCAGAGCGACTGGTGCCAAAAAGGGAACAACACATGGTCCACATAGACCCCAAAGCAATTGCCCAAAGTCCTCTCAGTACTCATTTTTGCTGATGCTGTACGCTGGCTGGCTGTTTTATGTATAAAATGGATGAAAAAATGGACTGAAAAATGCAGTGCAAACCCAGCCTTACAGTAAGATTGTCTTTTGTTGCCCACAACCAATGAGACCTCTTTTTTACCAGAGTACTTGAAAATGTGAAAGCTAGGCTCTAATTGGTTGCTGTGGGCAATAAAGATCATTCCTACTGTAAGATCGCTTGATAAATCTCTTTTATAGGTGCATAGTGGGTAGTATCCAAATAGCACATGTAAGTGCCAATATTACCAATGTACGGAAATGCCGCTAATTTACTGTATAATAAGAAGGTTTTTTAATTTCTCAAATACTTCCTAATAATTATGGAAATCACAGCTTGTTGTTCTTGTGTGAGAATCTTCACTGTTTACTTACAGAATATGAAAATATGAGATAGGATGTATTCAGAGGTTCAGTAAGTAAAAACTTTAAATTACATCTCAGTAAACTGAAATTGTGCCCAAAGCCATAATACATCCAAGTGCTTAAGGCCCTACAAGTAAAGGGAGAAGAGCCAAACTTCCTGTTGTAGAAAGGTTTCTGTTCCACGGGGTCCAAGGGGTCGACAACAGCACTTACCATTTAAAGGTTCTTTTATGAATGCATGGCAAAGGCTGGATGTATCAGCTGCAATGCTGCCTTTAGGGAATAGACCCCTTGTAAAAGGAACTTTAGTTAATTTGTGCTGTTGCTGACCCCTACTTGTGCCTCTGAAACATAAAAAAAATGTATTTAAAAATTGCAGAAATATTATTATTATTATTATTATTATTTAATAATGGACATCAATTGGTACTTGTAATATTGGCCATCCTATTATTAAAAGCAATGCAACGAGATCAGCTTTCCTATTTATGGACAAAAGCTGGATATGCAGTATTCTGCAGGTTGGATGGAAAGATACCTCTTGACTAGTGTTGAGCAAACTTGCAAAACTTTTCGGCATTATCCACATACAGCTGTTTCGAGGTGTTTACCCTCATCAGTGTGCAGTAAGATTCTGGTTAGGTGAGAGCAATGCCTAGTAGGGCCAAAAGGGAAACAGATCGCTGATCTCAGGGAGTCCAGCCAAAGACAAAACTGTTGGCTGCCAGTTAAAGCGCTCAATGCAGTGAAATCCTTGGTGCATTGCTCTCTGGGAAAAAAAATTGGCAAAAACATGTCTCAAAACATAGGACTAGCCAGATATCGCTCTGGGAAGGACCTAGCCATGGGTGGCTCCTGTAGGGAAACCACCTAGGGAGTAAAATACTGAGTGTTTGGGTTCGGAGAATGTTGCTAAACCCGAGCACTTCACTCAACACTATTCTTAACCCAATAACAGACAGATTCCATAGGAAGTGGTAAAACATCAAACATCTGCAATCAGAGAGAATACTTTATTAGGTTATGTTCACACAACGTATATTTTCATAAAAGTACGGCCGTTGTTGCCGATTGCAACAACTGCTGTGATTAATATGAAAATATATGTTACATTGCCGTCTATGGAATCCCAGCCGGAGCGTATACACATAGTATATGCTCCGGCCGGGATCTCTAGCAGTGCTGCAAAAAACTAACATGTCAGTTTTCTGTGGCCTCTATTCATTGAATATATATATATATATATATATATTAATAGCATAGCAGTGGTGGCAGGAAGGCCATGCCCTTGGTGTACTTAGATACATGACATTGGTGTATCTTACTATGCCAGTGCCTGAAATGTACTTTAATGAGAGGAGTGTCTACAACAATGTTCACTGCATCAACAAAAAAGGAGTATTGGAGACAATATTTTTTAATATTCTATAATAAAATACTGCGACATCCTTATAAATATATGTTGGTGGGCAATTATCAATTTCTATAATATTCTATTTTACTGACCAGGGTCTGAACCTTAGCTACATCTAATACATACATAAGTAAATGCATAATGTTCATAGCAACAGTGATTTGTGATATGTAAACAGTCATCTCTGATATGATATGAACAGTCACCTGTGACTAATACTACCATGCAATAAGTAGTTATACTGAACTTAGGAATCCTATACAGTGGATTTGAATCCTATACAGTGGGTTTGAATTTCTATATAGTGGGTTTGAATCCTATACAGCGAGTTTTAATCCTATACAGCGGGTTTGAATCCTATACAGCGGGTTTGAATCCTATACAGTGGGTTTGAATCCTATACAGTGGAATTGCTCAGGACATGGGAAGCACATGCTAATACTGACATAATGTGCTGTTATCACTGGTGGTCAATGGACTTCCTGCACATGATGGCAATGTGAGTCCCTGCCTTGCTAAAAAGCGGACACAGCACATTGGTAACAGAAGCACAAACCAAGATGACGTTTGTAAAGCTGCTGCCAAAGAAGCAAAAGTTAAAAAAAAAATCAGAAGGGAAAAAGCCACTAGAGAAACCTCAGAGATGCTGAGCTCCCAGAGTAGCCTCAATGTGTAGCAGCAGCAGCCTGTAATGTCAGTGTGATAGGATATTCCAGGAAGGGGAGAGGCAAAGGAGACTGTGTGGGATCTGCTGGCCAAATAATAAGACCTGCACAGTGCACAGAGTCTGGACAGAACCTGGTGTCTGTCAATAACCATGCACATAGGAGGCCTCCCAGAACTTCTGCTCTGCTCACTCCATAGCCAGTGGCTGTGCAGCCCAAGACATTGCATTGGGACATGTTACTGAACCACAGGAGAACATGTGCTAGATGGTTTGGTTGAGTTACTGGAGGAACAAAAAAAAAAAGTTTCCTCTGGTTCTGATTTTTTTTTTCACCATAGTTGAAGAAGTAAAATCTGAAGATGTGGGGGTGGGAGGATTGCCCCCTCTGCCTTGGATTTAGTGGCTGTCATGCAGAGAAGGATTGGGGAGGAATTGTACAATGACTGAGCTGGTCTCTATGGCCATTAAGGGTATTAATCTCTCTCTCCACCTTCTTTCTCTTTGGCCTCCTCTGATGGAAAGACAGCTCCTGACCGCTGTGTCACCTACTCAGTAGGGGCAGAACATGTCCCTGGGTCCTCATTGTTAGCATAAGCTGAGGTCTACTTATTCACTGCAAGCTGGGATCTTGCCTTCAACTTTCCATTCCATCTTCTCACATATCACTGCCTCCAAGACCACTCACCTCCATAGCAACATCCTCTGCAGCAACCAGAGAAATCCTGAAAACTCAATGAAACCTCCCTGCAAGCATATCCTGGCATTGAGCTGCCTGCATCTGTAGTGCCACAGGTGGAGCAGAAGCCTCCAGTGACTGCAGAAACACCTGCTGCCTCCACTGCAGATATGAGGATCCTCACTTTCCTGGTCGGCCTCAAGACTTTATGGGTTTTAGCCTTCTCCTCTTTGACCAATACCATGGCTGTGAACAACAGTGGAAAGTGGTGGTAAGTGGTGCTGGGTACTATGGTGCCCCAGAAGTGGAGCAATGATAAGGGAGTCTGGTGTATATGTTTGTTTAGTACAGAATTATATGGATTCAGGGATTTTAGTATATGTCAGATGCTGTTTATACTGAATGAAAACCTAAATCTATTACTGTATGCTTCTTTCCTTATTGCATATTCATACAGTGTAAAGGTAATGGACCACACATACAGCTCTGTATATTGTGCAGCTGCAGCCCCATGATCTGTCCATTGCAGTGCACCTGCCCTGAGCCTCACAGGCTGCATGTATCCTGTATACATAGATGTACCTTATATATCTGCAGTATAGCAAGGATTACATATGCATTAACATGGCTACCCAGAACATGGAATGGGTGTAACTTTGTATTGTACCAATATCCAATAATAATAATTATTCATCATATTAACTTTATTCATATGGAACATTGTTTCATGAATTGGACCTGACATTCATTCCATCCTTACTAACAGTGTACTATGATAAAATTCCTATTAACAGTGGACTATTATAACATTCTTACTAATTGTATAATATGATAACACTTATTACCAGTGTACTATGATAACACTCCTATTAAAAGTGTCCTATTATAACATTCTTACTATGAGTGTACTATTAGTATTAACAGTGTACTATGATAACACTTATTAACAGGGTTTTATGATAACACTCCTATTAACAGTGTCCTATTATAACATTCTTAGTAACAGTGTACTATGATAACATTCTTACTAATTGTATACTATGATAACACTTATTAACAATGTACTATGATAACACCCCTATTAACAGTGTACTGTTACAACATTCTTATTAACAGTGTACTGTAACACTAATGCTTACTAGCAGTAAATTGAAAAATTAAAAACACTATAATAATACCTAAAACATGCAATTATAAGTGTATTTAACAAGGATATAAAATGACATTATATCTCTTCTCATAGAGGGCAAGAATAATTCTGTGGATTTTATAGAATCAGTATATAATCCACAGAATATTCCTGCAGACTTACATCAGTGGAATGTCACTAAGAGTAATAAGTCTATGGACTCATAACTCAGTAAAATAATGTGCAGCTAGTATACCTCTGCACCTGTACCTACCTGTACCTTATATAAGAGATCACACCCATATTTATATCTGCATTTTTGGACATAACCTGCATCTACTGTAATCATATTCACTATAATAGAAGTGCATGCCACCTTATCAAACATTACAGCACTTATATGCAGCCTGTTGTCTCATAGTGCATTTTACCTGTAAACAAGGTAATACATCACAACTAGGACTTTTTTTATGCTAGGTAAGGTTATAATGCAAGGAAAAATAACTATTACATAGTAAATAATACATCAAATGTTACTGTTATTTATATTGTTTGCACAAAATGCCACCCACTGCCTGCAATTTACAGCATCTTGCAGTCTGAAATGCATGAAATATAGGGTTCTGATTTACTTACACAAACTTTATGTTATTTATTTATTTATTCATACATACAAACAATATTTATTTATACAGACTTAATGTGTTTTATTTATTTATTCATACAAACAATATTTATACAAACCTAATATTAGACTAGTTTTATGATTTGTTGTTCCATCTACCTGTATTGAATGAATGAATGAATGAATGACTTATATTATTACACCATGTGACACCCACAAGACTACAACAGTCCTGATGACCACTTTATTGTTTGCACCCACTATATTACATTACCAATGCATAAACACAGGTCAACATGTTTTATGTTATTGCTGTTGCACTTCCTAGTAATACATTTCAGCCTTTTTTTAGAACTTGCTCTCATAGTCAGTGCCAAAGTGGTTTGATATGAATGGCTACATTAGTGTAAACCCACAATGCAGCCATACTATCAATTATATGAAAATAATCTCCTCTTCTTTTGCTTGCCTCATCAATCGATATGCATTGCACTAACCACAACCACGGTAACATAACCCTGCGACTTACACATCTATCTGCCCATAAGAGAGACATGTGGTTGTCCAAAGTGTAAACAGAGCAGATGGAAAGCAGAGGTGATACATATAATAGTTCTATTATTACAGAGTTCAGAGGTCCAAGTGTAACATATGGATGACTGATGACAGTCCACAGGCATATTTACATAAGAATGCAAAAAGGTGAATAGAACATACAGTATATGTGCAAGTGGCTATGTGACATCATCTAACACCACCAATACAACATCTTCATCAGTCTATATGTATTTAATGCTTGAATGTTTCGTGTTTCATGCTTACTATCCTAATATCTATATCTTAATACCCTTTATATCTTTTAGGGGTATAGTAAACATAGCTTCCAATGGAAATGTGCTCCCAGGATCAGACGTAGGCCCAGTTCCTCTTGTGTTAGATCCAAGTCTTCAACTTTTAAGCAGAAGACAGAGACGTCTAATCCGTCAAAACCCAGGCATCCTACAAAGCATTACACGTGGGCTTCTCAGTGCGATTCGCGAATGCAAGTGGCAGTTCCGAAACCGTCGATGGAACTGTCCTACTGGACCGGGAAACCAGGTTTTTGGCAAAATAATCAATCGAGGTAAGGAATAAATGCAGAAATAAGAGTATCTAAGACATTGCTTGTTTGGTATAAGTCTTTCAGTGGGATTAGAAGCACTTTGTATAAGCCACAATTCTATAAGTGCACTACAAGTAATAAGTGATCTCCATCTATTGCAGGCTGCAGGGAGACTGCCTTTGTATTTGCTATCACTAGTGCTGGTGTAACTCATTCTGTGGCTCGTTCCTGTTCAGAGGGTTCTATTGAATCCTGCTCATGTGATTACCGGCGGCGAGGCCCTGGAGGACCAGACTGGCACTGGGGAGGCTGCAGTGACAATATTGAATTTGGAAGGTTCATAGGAAAAGAGTTTGTGGACTCAAGTGAAAGAGGGAGAGACCTGAAGTATCTGGTGAACCTACACAACAACCAAGCTGGCAGAATGGTAAGTCTAGATTTTGCACATTCAACAATTCACTGGGTCTAATTCAATAACATGCATGTAGTCTATACAATCAGCCATAACAGTAAAGGCTTGGACAGGTGAAGCACATGTATAATCTCTTGACATCAGCACATGTGAAGGGGTGAGATATATTAGGCAGTGAGTGATCAGTCAGTTTATGACGTTGTGATGGCTAGAGGAGCTAAAATTTGATGGCTAGATGAGTGGGTCAGAGAATCTCCAAAATAACAGGTCCTGTGGGGTGTTCATGGTTGTGCCAAAAGTTGTTCCAGGAAGGACAGCAGATGAACCAGCAACAGGGTCCTTGATGGCCAAGGCTTGGTGCATGGGGAGCAAAGGCAAGCCATGTATTCTAATTCCATTGAAGAGCTACTGTAGTACAATGGCGTCTAATGGCACTAATGTGCCAGATATTGGAGGACACCTTTGGAGGTCTTGTGGAATCTATGCTGTTTTGACAGCTTGAGGGGTATAGTTTATTAGTGTATGTACTAGTCACAGGTCAAGGTTTAAAGGCAATGTATCACCTAGATATTTTAATAGTGATCAGAGACAGGTCCTGAAACAAGTTTTTTTTCTAATCAGTTAAATTTTTTTTATTGTGTTTTTAAAAAAAATGAAAGTAGAAAATTTTAAATGAAAGAAAAAAAAGCTCCAAAAATCACCAAAAATTCTTAAAAATATGCCATGTTCCCACACAGACTTTTTGCTCAGTATTTTGATCAGAATTTTGCAACCAAAACCAGGAGTGGATTGAAAACACACAAAGTCCATGTACACACACTGTTGAAATTGAGTGGATGGCCGCCATTTTTTTAAAAAAACAGCGTCCATTTTTAAAACAGCGGACATAACTGTGGCTGATCCAATTTAAACAGTGTGTGAACATAGCCTTTTTGTGTTTTTAATTTACTCATGGTTTTGTTTGCAAAATACTGACCAAAATACTGGGCAAAAATACTGTTTCTCATCCTTACCTCCTGACTTATTTGTGTCCATTATGGTCTATGGAAAGGGGAGGGGTAAAAGGGGCGAGGGAGCATGGAGAGGAGACAAACAGCTCATGTATAGAAGAGAGCAGAATACATAATCCTGCAATCTTATCTCACCAAGTTCCCAGATAAGCATTGACCTTTCTTACCTGTAATTCAGCATTTTATGTGCCATGACACACAGACCCAGAATTATCAAAGGGTGTAAAATATAAACTGGTGTAAACTGCACACAACACCCAATTACAGCTCCTCTTTCATGTTACCAAAGCTGAATGCTGAGCTGTGATTGGTTGCTGTGGGCGGTTTACACCAGTGGAAATTTTACACCCTTTGATAAACCTCCCCTACTGTCTCCAAACTGTCCGAGCTGTTTCTCTCCTCTTCCTGCTCACTCATGTCCCTCGGCCCCTCCCCCCTCCATAGGTTATAATAGACTCGGCAAACCCGTCTTTACTTTTCTCCTCTGTAATGAAGACGGCTTTGCCTGATAATGAGCAGATAAGAATGGGGAGAGAGGCTGCAAAACAGCTTCTTGAGTACAGAAGGAAAATCTTTTCCTTAATAAAACCATTACCCAGTTTCATAAAATCGCTTGTACTATTCATTACATGACAGTTCACATTCCCTTTGAGATGTTAAATCCGCCACTTTTTTCAGGTTTGGCCATCTGTCTTAAGTGTATGGCAGCCTTCTGATCAGGGAGGGATAAGCTGGTTCCAGAGCTGGTGGCTTATCAGTTGACAGTATTTAAAAATAAGTAATGCTACCTAACCATTGAACTGTTATCATTATGCCCCCCCCCCCCCGGCATACGCCACGGGAGAGGCACAGATTTTGGTCTTTTCAGTGGCGTGTACAAGGAGTAAGCCTGCTTTCCTGATGGATGGGTTGGGGGAGGGGTGGTGGCACAGCAAGGCAGGAATCAGGTGTGGCCTAAGTTATCATGGTTTACACCTGGAAACACACATAAACCATGCAGAAATCTACACCTGCTTTAGCATGCACCTCTTGCACTGGGGAAATGGGGGTGAAGCTTTATTAATCTTAATAAATGTCCCCCTATAAGTTAAAGAATGGTTAACAATATAGACTGATCTGAATTTAATTTTGATTCGAGCAGGTATGTTACTATTTTATGGCATTATTTAAGTATTCCATTTATGTCTTGTAGACTGTGCTGACAGAGATGCGCCAAGAATGCAAGTGTCATGGAATGTCCGGATCCTGCTCACTTAGAACCTGCTGGATGCGTCTTCCCCCATTTCGTGCAGTGGGGGATGCTTTAAAAGACCGGTTTGATGGTGCCTCCAAGGTCACATACAGT
Source organism: Dendropsophus ebraccatus (assembly GCF_027789765.1). NCBI lineage: Eukaryota > Metazoa > Chordata > Amphibia > Anura > Hylidae > Dendropsophus > Dendropsophus ebraccatus. The sequence goes on from NC_091458.1 coordinate 48,599,856, forward strand.
AACAACGGCAGCAACCGTGGAAGTTCCCGTAGTGACCTCCCACATCTAGAACCTGAGAACCCTTCTCATGCAATGCCTTCTTCTAGAGATTTGGTGTACTTTGAGAAGTCGCCGAATTTCTGCAGCCCAAGCGAAAAGACTGGAACCCCAGGTACAACCGGTCGAATATGCAACAGCACCTCTTTAGGCCTGGATGGTTGTGAACTTCTGTGCTGTGGCAGAGGTTACAGGAGCCGAGCCGAAAAGGTCACTGAAAGGTGTCACTGTACCTTTCACTGGTGTTGTCATGTCACCTGCTTGAACTGCACTACCACACAGATAGTCCACGAATGCTTGTGAAGTTCACTCTCTTACTCTCTGCACTGAGTACAGTACTACTTTAAGTTGCCTTCTAAATGAAAGGTTGGGAGTAGCAGCAGTGTGACAACAGGTCAGGAAATAGCCCTGGCGCATGGACACTCTGAATGGCTGGCATTGCACTCAAAATAAATAAGGGACAAGATACTGCTCTACAAGAACAACCTATAGGGGATGCACAGATTATTCAGTCTGGAGTTCTTCCATCTCCTATTACAAAATGATACATAGAGCCACAGTGCCATACAGAACTGTATAGTACACTGCAGTCAATGTACATATATTGTAGAGTTTTTCGGCTAGCACTGATAATGCACTGATAACAGTATTTTTTCTTAACCTCACATACCTTATCCATAGGGATTCATGCCAAACCAAGGTACCTCAACAGAAATAATATAGCATAATCCAACAGGCAGATGATGTATATGCAGGAGGATATACAACAGATTTACTCAGTAAAAGGTGTGATGGTTACGTCTACAAGACCTCAGTGAGGATTTCTCTCGGATTCCGCAAGGAATTGAAGAGGAAAGATTTCTGCTTGAAATTCCTCTTCTTTTCTGCTCTGGCAGAATAGGAGCAGAATAGGGGTGGGTTCCGCCGCGGAAAATTTCTGTTGGATTCCGTCGCTCCGTACCTGCTCGCGGCGTCGCACATCTCTGCCCATCCCATAGACACCATTTTATTCGATTCCGCCTTGACATGTTATTTCTTTCGGCGGACGGCGGAATTCATCCACCCATAGAATGGTGTCTACGGAACGGGCGGAGATGTGCCTCACCACGATCGGATACGAGCGATGTATTACGCCAGAACTTCTCTGCGCGGATTCCTTAGTGTGAACCCACCCTAGGTGCGGAATTTTGAGCAGAATTTAAGCCCCGTTAACTTCTATAGGATTCCTCTAGCGGAATCCGCCAAAAGAATGAACCCGTCCATTGTTTGGGTGGAACATGGATTCCGCACGGAATCCGGACAAATTTCGGGATGAAAATTTCCGCCGTGTGCACTAATGAACAGAGATACTAAAGAAATTCATGGGAGCCAAGACCGCTCATTTTTTACCGTCAGAATTTCGAGCAGATTCTGAGTGCATTTCGACATGGAATCGGCGCGGAATTCCACAAGAATTCCTCAGTGTGCACATACCCTTAATGTTAGCATATTACTCATAGTCGAATAAATCTTCTGTTACCAATCCACAGTCTCATGATACTGTGTTGGTATCAGCAGTATTGCAGCCTGTGATATGAAGGAGAGGTGCTAAGAAGATTAAATCTAACAAAGCCCGTACGTCTGAGATCTAGGGCCTCCCAAGAAACTCATCTCAGGATAATGGTGAAAAAAAGCCATGGAAGGGAAGATAGGGAAAAGAATGAGCTGCTCAAAGCAACTGCGATTCCTGTAGGAGTAAATGCTACTTTAAAACATGAATGAATATTTGTCAAGGAGAAGCATAGTGACAGAATACCCACTGGGAATAATATTAGGATGTGAATATGACAAAGGGCGTTTTATTTACTCACTCAGCTGGATAAGTGGTGGGAACAAAAATGGAGATGCTGAGTTCCCGATATCTGTTATTCACAGGCCTTGTTTAGGGAACGGGCCAAATTGTTCCCCTCTATGGGCCCAGCACCAAAGAACTCACACGCAGAAGAAATTAAAAACTTGTCACGTAAGGCTATTAGTATTAAGGGGGGGTTGGGGGTCCTTCTAATACAAAGACAAAATGTCTTTCTATAAATGCACTTTTATCATTATTAAAATGAATTTTCCTGAAATTCCTATAATTTATATTGGAGAAAGGATATATAGGGAGGAGGATGGCACAGTCCCACTCGTGCTGAGGTCTGCTGTAGACTTAGGGAGATGAATAACTCAATCTATGGGACTCTCAGTATGTGGATAAAACACTGAATACTGAATCAGTATAAATACATCTTACAGATCTTAAAGGGGTAGTGCGGCGGTAAAGAATTATTGACAGAATAACACACATTACAAAGTTATACAACTTTGTAATGTATGTAATGTCTGTGAATGGCCCCCTTCCCCGTGTCCCACCACCCCCACTTGTGTACCCGGAAGTGTGGTGTGCTATAAATACCTGTCACGTGCCGACTCATCTCCGATCTTCAGTCTGCGATGTCGTCTTCGGATGGCCGGGCCGAATCCCTCCGAGCGTCCTGAGTGCCGACCGCCCTCTTCAGCGTCATCGGCTGCTCAGTCGAGATTGGCTGAGCATAACTGTGCTCAGCCAATCGTGGCTGAGCAGCCGATGACGCGGCCGCGTCATCAGCTACTCAGCCGCGATTGGCTGAGCCAAACTGTGCTCAGCCAATCGCGGCTGAGCATCTGATGACGCTGAAGAGGGAGGCCGGCACTCAGGACGCTTGGAGGGATTCGGCCCGGCCATCCGAAGACGACATCGCAGACTGAAGATCAGAGACAGGTGTCGGCATGTGACAGGTATGTATAGCGCACCACACTTCCGGGTACACAAGCGGGGGTGGTGGGACACGGGGAAGGGGGCCATTCACAGACATTACATACATTACAAAGTTGTATAACTTTGTAATGTGTGTTATTCTGTCAATAATTCTTTACCGCCGCACTACCCCTTTAATAAAAGTCACATTTTATTTTGATGTTCTTTGGATCATATTTTAGTCAACTACAACATATATGTGCTTGACCCTCACTATTCATGTGGATATTGATGCGGATGTTGGAACCACACAATGTCCAAATGACAGCAGTAAATTACCAATATAGTTTTTACCATTTCTTATGTAGACTTTATATAGCACTTCTGATAGTTCTCCTTGCTTGTGTCTATCCTGGCACATAATGATGTATGTTATTTATCAGACTTCAGTATAGGATCTTATGCCACTAATGTCATCTACTATGTTACTATGTGTGTACATTTATGTTAGTTTGGTATTGTATTATCTCACTAGTGTGCTAGCGTTATTTTTACACTGAATAGCTGAAGAATAATTTCTATAATCATTCCTTTAATCATACCACTAATGTACAGTAACACTACCTGTCTACCTGTATTGTGAATGATCCAATTTACAACAATACAATGACAAAGCATTGTAAAATAATAATGGTGAAATGATAGACACTTACCACCAGTGGCATAGGGGCCCCACAATCTATTTCCTTCTCAGTCTCTTCTCATACACTGCCAACTTAAAACATACTGAAATGAAAATGAACATATTACTTCACAGTACAATTCCCTCAATTCGATATATTATTCACGATGGGTAGGACATGTGTTATATGTATATAAATATGGTTCATATACGTCATTGACAAACATGGTCTCTCATTGGTTTCACTACTGCTGCCATGTGTGTCTATTATATACTGGAATCACTGTGCCTCTACGTTCAGATGTCAGGTCTGTTCCTGATGTCACCTATTCAGCTGCTGCAGCATATGATTTCTGGCTGACTATATCGCCAAATGTATGCCTTATTTACTCTACTGTACTATACTATACTGTATAAAGTAGCTCCTATTGTTAGGGCATATCTAGAATTATATTTTGATGTAGATTATTTCAATGTAACCTGTAAATAACCCTTCAGGTATTTGGGATTTGTAAATAAAACTATTTATTGTGACAACTTTTATATCCTAGAGCTGCTGCCTGTTATTTAAAAGTAGCGATGAAACTTTCAGACCCTTCCTTCTTCAGTTTATGTCAAGGAAATAGTATGTGTGTGCAAAGTGTATGTACCAGAAAGAGATTTGGGAACTGTGAATTTGTGGTGAATAGACAATAAGGTCAATGCGTGTAGTGATGCAATAAAACCATATAGGGGAGATTTATCAAACATGGTGTAAAGTAGAATTGTCTCAGTTGCCCCTAGCAACCAATCAGATTGCACCTTTAATTTTCCAAAGAATCTGTGAGGAATTTAAAGTGGAATCTGATTGGTTGCTAGGGGCAACTGAGCCAGTTATACTTTACACCAGTTTAATAAATCTCCCCCTATATGTTATTATTTAGTCAGTGTCAATGAATCAAATTCACTGTAGGAACACAACCTGGCTGTAGACCATAAGACAGCCATAAGGGATCATTCTAAGCTGGTGACTCACTGTGCTGCCCCTTGATTCACATTGGAAAGACAAAGCTTGGTTACCTGGAATGTGTAAGGTCTCAATGGGAGCTGTCCATAGTGGTGGTGCTGAAGCTGCCAGACAGGGCACCAGAGCATGATCCATCTGTAATTATGCAAAAAGTAACAACAGGGCATAATATAGGGCTATACAAGTAGAAGGTATAGGACTATAGATAGCGGTCTATACATGACCCATCGATGCCCTGCACAGTCGTCATATCCCACCCAGTAGCCTGAAGAGTAGAGGACACAAGAAAGCACAATGAGCAGCACTGCAGTCTAATGGGAGATGTCCTTGTTTAAAAATAAAAGCTGAAGATATCAGCATGTTCTTCGCCTGCTTCCAATTAGGTCCAGACTGGGCGTAGCTCTCTTCTTTGTACCTTACCAGTGCTCTCAGGGCAGATGGACACACACTGGCATCTGAAGGAAGATGTGGTTCCTGGGAAGAGCCCAATATCCCCACAACACACGCGTCACACAAGGAAGACACACAGGGAAATTGCTCATTTTTTTCTCCGGCTCTGCTTTTAATTTACCAGCTGTAAGGGCGAGCTCCCTGCCTAGTCCTAGTAACCTCAGCCTGAGGTCAGGCAGCTGCAGAACAGCACTGCTCCAGCCTGGGAGGTACAGGAGACAGGTGAACCACTGCTGCTGCCCCTGAAATGGATGAGGCTGGTAACCTCTGTCAGATATGTTAAATAAGAGATACAATTATCAAATATTGCACTAGATTTGTTACTTCTTTTAAGGTTGCATTTTGTGTTTCTTCATAGATAACACATGTGACAGTAAGACACATAGCAGATATGGGATATACATCATTTAGCCCAAATGTAGTAATATATATTCATTATAGTTATTTGTTGATTTCCAGGTTGGAACATTGGGCACATCCACACATGCTCCCCTGCCTCTTCTATCACTTCACCTATAACTTCTACAAGTTTGTTCAACCCCAATTGTAGTATCTCGACAGGGCATTATCTGGCTATTAATAAAACTACAACTTCTAGCATGCTCAGAAAGCTGTCTGGGCATGCTGAATGTTTTGAGTGGAAAGGGTTTAAGCGCACAGTTTTATTTTGTGGTGGTTTAAAATGCATGAAAAAAAGCCTAACAATGATAGCTTCTCTAATAATAATAATAATAATAATAATATTATTACTACTATTAATTATTATTATTATTATTATTATTATTATTATTATTATTATTATGTGGGGGGTGGGTTAACATTCTACTGCATTAAAATCAGGAACACAGGTAATAAACCATGCAGTCTTTGAATGTGTGAACAAGCCTTTATAATATTGACTGTACTATTGTATGAGTAAAAATACATGTGTGCCAATGCAAAATGACACAATATTTGGTTCAGTTGACTACGTTTTATGTCCAGGAGCTGCAAAGATGAATTTAAAGGCATTATATCAAGAAAGACATTGGAGGCATATGGCTAAAATATAACATCAGTGCTAACTGCTGTGACCCTGACTATCAGATATTGATGACATATTTATAATATTCCGTGGAGAGATAGATGTAATGTCCTATGTCTATATACTACAACAGAAATTTTAGGATGAACCATATAGACAGCTGATCTGAAATTGACTTCAGAGCTCCCCCTACCTATTATAATATCTAGCAAAATGACATGGCCAACCACCAGAAGTGGACCCCAGCTTATCTGTAAACTTCATTGAGTGGATTATAAGAAGCTGTTTACTAGCTCAGCTATAAGTTGATAAACTTTGTTAAGTCCTGTATCAGAAATTCTGAAATCAGTCTAAGGCGATGTTCACACGTGACACAAGTTGTGTGACATGGCCTTGAATTTGAACTGGAATGCTTGCACATTCAGGTGCCTGTACTCCAAGTAGCTATAGACCACAATGTAAAGTACATCCGGGAGCCGTACTTTACATTGTGTGCACAGCCTTTTTTGTACAGCCGCTGTTCACTGAATAGCGGCCGCACAAAATAGACATGTCAGTTGTTCTACAGAATATAATGTTAAGCCGCACTGTCTATAAACAGCAGTCGTTTCAATCTGCAACCATGGCCGTTATTATTGAAAATATACATTGTGTAAAATGTGGCCTAAATGTACAAAACTAACATGAATTTGATCTAGAAGCCTTGATTCATCAGGGAAAAATGACATTTCTGTTGACAGACCACATCAGCTTATATGACTTTATGGCTGAACGTGTCATTATCTGACCTCAGAACGACAGATTCCTGTTTAAATACTTCTGCACTCGACCACCATAAGTTTCACACAGAGAAGGGATGACCAACAGTAACTCAATGGGAGTGTGGTGTATGTGTGTGGCCGGTGTTAATCTTCATTCCTTTCCAACGCCCATGTAGGAGACGACCACATTAATGCATGTACAGATGGTCCTGGTCAAAAGCTCTGGTCAGATGGATAAAAACAGATTCTGTAAGAGATGACAATTGGCACTCAGTAGATCATTGGAATAGTGTATATACTAGTATATGCCGTACATTGTTGTAATATCAGATTGGTAAAAATACATTGTGTGTTGGCAACACTTGTACATTAAAATAGACTATGTGCCAATGAATCATATAATGGTTCCAGGAGTATTGCTAGCACCCTGGGCATGGCTCCAGGTGTCATGCTAAGTACTCCAAGCCTTACGTCTCTTCTCTGCTTCCTGCAGAAGACCGTAAAATAAACAACACAAGACTTAAATTGGCACACACCATCTAACTTCTTCCTGTCCTCCGAGTGCCCTCTAAATGTAGAAGAATAAACATCTCCTCGCCGTATACCAAGAGGCATTGGCAGGTTGTTAAGTAGGCTCCCGAACATGCATTTTCCATATTGACTGATAATTCATATTTCCATATTGTTTCCATATTTCCGTTACATCCACAATGGCTACTCAATATTGCCAGTGACACAGCAGTTTTTACCAGCTAAATAATGTAGCCATTGGGTATGGTTTAGAGATGAGCGAATGCTCGAGTCGATCCGAACCCGAACTTTTGGCATTTGATTAGCGGTGGCTGCTGAACTTGGATAAAGCCCTAAGGCTATGTGGAAAACATGGATATAGTCATTGGCTGTATCCTTGTTTTCCAGACAACCTTAGAGCTTTATCCAAGTTCAGCAGCCCCAGCTAATCAAATGCCGAACGTTCGGATCGTCTCAAACCCGAACCCGGTTCGCTCATCTCTAGTATGGTTTCATCCACATCCAGAAGCCGCAATGTGAAAACGCATGAACATGGTTCCTCATTGGTGTTCCAGTTATGGGCCACAAGTTATAGGCACCTGTTTCAGTGATTTATTAGACTTTTGATGTCATAGCTTTAGTCTGAAAGGGATATTTCCAAAACAGAAAGATATGTCCAGGACGTGCCATCTTATCTGTGGGGTCTGATTGCAGGGAGCTGCTTTAGCAATCGATTAGCTTCCATCCAGTCCAGCACTCCTAGTCACTATAGCAGCGCTGCAGGATCTTAATTCTAGTAGATCATCATGGTCACAGCAGTTGTACCACCACTGATTTGTCATGGCATATGCTTATATGCTTAATTATTGGAGGGGGGGGGGTATATTTTTTCAAAATGTTTTTGACTTATTAAACACTAAACTTTTACAAGCAATCATTGAATTGCTTACTTAGATCAATAGATCAATGCAATAGATATGTATTGCATTGATCTATCAAATCAGTACTCCATCTATGACAGGCTGTACTGGTAGATTTCTCACAACAACCACAGTGGCCTAGAGAAGGTCTATGGTTGGCATGACAACTGGTGCCCTGTATTGCTGAACAAATTACCTGAACCACCTATGACATAGTATATTACTATGAATATTGTAATATCTATGTAGATTGTAGCTTCTATATGGTTAGAGGGCTGGCATTGAACTGATCACCAATGCCAGCCATTAATAATAGGTGTCAGCTGCAGATAGCCACCGACAAAAGCCTCACAGTGTCACTGCAATTATAAATTTCTAACTCTAAATCAACAGGGCATGTGATATAAAGCAAGTTTGTAATTTACAATAAAAATTATTATTTTATTTAGTTATCATGCTATAAAACAAAGCTACTGTATACTCACTTGCATCCAGGTCCAGTCTCCTGAAGGCAGATTTTTAGTCTTGTGCTACTGGAAAAAAAAATAGATTAAACACAGGAGGTCCCGGTCATCTGCGCTCACAGAGAAGGCAGTTATGTGATTGATGGATGCATTGAACCGTGACTCTCTGTACTGGTGTTTAATCTCTTTTTTTTATACTAGCACAAGACTAAAAAGCTGCCTACAGGAGACTTTACCTGAATACAAGTAAGTATAGCTTTCTTTTAAGGCACAATAACTATAAAAATAAAAAAAAGTTATATAAATTGCACACATGCTTTATATGAGGCCGCCGGGTGTCGGTTTCAGAAATTTACACCAGCTGGGAACTGGAATAGATTTTCAACATGATTTTTTATCACTTTTAGAAATGTATAAATTAATCTGAGAAGCCCGGATGCCCCTTGATATCGTATATGTAAGGGTTTTGCTTTTTATGCTATTCTGAAATTCATGTAATCGGCCATAAACATATTTGATAAGTCTTCTGGAATGTTATATATGCGCTGCCCCATAGCTCCATGTTCAGCAGAGTTTTATTTTTATTTGATAAGTCATACCACTCTAAATTTTCTGTCTTTTCCATCCTACATTGCAAACCACAAAGTTTTATTAGTTTTGGGCCTCTGGTTTCCCGTGTTTTTGGAATTGCTCATGTTTATAATTACATACACAGCATGTGCACTGCTCTCTGTCTGCCTTTGTCCATCCTTAGCTATCTATTTACAGTGGAGGTTTATGGAAGAGTTTATTGTTCATTGTTGTGGGTGGGTGGGCGTATTCTGGCAGGAGGTTTCTAAGAGGGGTGAGAGGAATACAATCATCTCGAATGCTTGAGTGTTTCTGCAAATACCCACTGGAGCAAGTGATGAGTGGAAATATTGGATCTTAAAATACATAATTCCTTATGTGGTGACAAAATAAACAAGACTCCAGGGCCAAACATGTCATTTGGTCCAAAAATAATCTCAGGTCCGTGTCATAAGTTTTGGGAGATTCCCTGTAAATTCTGCAAAATAAGTGAAATAAATAACGAAACTTCACAGGGGTGATGAGTAAAAAAAGGTATAATGAGAATATCAGAGATGTCTTACTCATTCCTTCCAGAAAGGGCACACCTAGAAGCCTGGAATAAGAAAATAACACCCACTATGTGGTAGAGGACTCGGGGGGTAAAGAGAGATAGAAATATACTGTTTGCACTAGAAGGTGAGATCGAATTTCATGCTACCAAATTGATCTCCAGAGGAACCCTTCTAAGTTTGGATGCTTCCACAAACAATTACAGATGCACATTCACTAGCTTTGCTATAGACGTGAAGAGGCCAGTATGGCTATTGTTCATATTTACATATCCATTATGGATATAGGCTGTGTTCACACTACGTATATTTCAGTCACTATATGTATATTTCAGTCAGTATATTTCAGTCAGTATTGCAACCAAAACCAGGAGTGGATTAAAAACACAGAAAGGATCTGTTCACACACTGTTGAAATTGAGTGGATGGCCGCCATTTAATGGCAAATATTTGCTGTTATTTTAGAACAACGGCTGTTGTATTGAAATAATGGCCGTTATTTACTGTTATATGACGGCCATCCACTCAATTTCAACATTGTGTGAACAGATCTTTCTGTGTTTCTAATCCACTCCTGGTTTTGGTTGCAATACTGACTGAAATATACTGACTGAAATATACGTAGTGTGAACACAGCCATAAACTGTATTGCTGAATAATGTATTACAGCTCCACGTCAGCCATCACAAGGGAATAATTTCCTATTTTTGCCTTTTTGTTACTGATTATTTATTATTTATTTTATAAAGCAAGAAACAGCTCTAAATGCAATAACATATACGAACATACCCTTTAAGGGGGTACAGCAAGGCGGGAAGGGGGTTTACGCCTGCAAACAGGTGTAAACCATGGCAGAATTGTACACTTGCTCTGGAACAGGTATAGATTTCATTGCCTGCCATGGGGCAGGTAGCAGTCCCACTAGAATTTACTAAGGCCTTATTCACATGTTCAGTAGTTTTTAAGGTCCGCGGATGAAATACGCTATCTACCTCCGTGATCTGTAAAAAAAACATCCGTGATTGCATCCGTGTCCATGTTTTTTCACAGATCTGTCTAAGGCTATGTTCACACAACGTATCTTTTGGATAAATCACAGCCATTGTTGCGATTTGAAACATTGACGCCGGCCATTCTGTGACCCGGACGTGTTATAGAACAGCCAATGTTTCACGTAGTGTGAACTCGGCCTAAAACTGTTCAAATTACACTGATTACATCACATCTGTGTTTTTCGCGGATTGCATGCATCTCATAGACTTCTATTGGGAAATACTTGCCGTGATCTCGTTTGAGTTATGACATGTCCTATTTTTTAACTGAAGGGATTGCGGATCAGTGGAAAAAAAGATCCATAATGTGTGAATAGCCCAATAGAAACCAATGGGCTATAACATTGTCTGTGATGATGGAGCTGTGATCATGACAAATTTACAGAACGTGTGAATAAGGCCTAAGAGGCATGTGTCTCCTAATAAATCTAGCAGACTCCATAGTCTGTATAGAACATTCAGGTTTACTCTTTAGCCTGGATCTTCCTACTATATCTCACTGGCTCCTGGTTCTCAGCCTTGATCTTCCTATATCGTTCTCAGATTGACCAGTGTCCAGATTTCTAATGGTTATTTCTGGTTGATTTACTTTGTCTGTCAGTGTAAGCCAATAAAATCATTCAGCAGGAAACAGCGGAGGCACTCACCGATTGTAGCAAAATTTAAATGTCTTTTATTCCATCATCAGACAACACACATGGGTGGCGAATGAGCAATAGACCATTCAGAAGGTTCATTCCTGCTAAATGAACTTGCTGACGACATTGTCTCAATTTGTGGGGAGCACCTCCGGTGGCAAGAAGTCAAGGAGACAGTGTGGGATACACCTTTATATGGTCGAGTTCAGACCAATGGAAGTGCCGAGGTAAACCTCTAGTAGTTAAGCCAATAAACTGTCTCTAAAGGCGATGTACTAGAGGTACAATATCTGTAAGCATATCCACAGACTAGCACTCCACTGTGCTGCTCCTTGCAAGATTCCTATATCTCTTCCATATTGTTACTAGATATAGTTATGAATGCACAATGGATTCCTTAGGGCAGACCTTATACATGTCGAAAGCACATAACTAAAAAAAAATCTGAAAATGTGGGTTTATTAAAAGACAGAGATTGCCCACAGCTAACCAGTGGACACTCCCATTTTAACAGTAAAATAAACAGTAGGTCACAGAAGCCTAAACCCAGTATTCCTCTTAGTTCTCTTTCACTTTCTTATGTAACTTCACATAATGAAGCACGATATGCCAGTGTCTCAGAAACTATGTGTACCAGTACAATACCCATTTTATACATACGCACAGCATACCAGTTACATGAAAACAGAGATTAATATTTTACATAATTTTTTTCTGCCTTTTGCTCTAGTGCCATGTGCTATTGTATATTCTGCATCATATAGGGCACTCTCACTCTCAGCACAGTTATTACTGGTGATTCACCCAGAATTAGGGACTGCACCTGGACCACTGTTCAAAGCAGCAAGTCCAGGTCGTAACTGCAATTCAGATATGCAAGTGCTAACCATGGGCGTAAGACCGTAAGAACGTCCATGCACCTTTAGGCTATGTTTCCACATATCTTTAGGCAAAATAATGGGCGTTGTTTTTAAAATAGCGGTCGCAGATAATGTTTATAAACATTATTTGCGTCCGTTACTTAAGACGGGCGTCTTTTTGCAGTCCATTTAACATATACGTTTTATGAAAAAAGAATAAATAAATGGATGTAAAAACGGACGCAAATGTGTGCATTCCATTTCGACCTGTTTTTCCATGGACTTCCATTATTAAAAAAACACAAAATATGGTTGACCATGTTTTTGTGTACATTAAAAGTAACCATTTAAATACGGATACATTAAATGGACTGCAAAAACGCAGTGTGAGCCAAGCCTTATGCAAAACAAGAGGCAGCTGTGGATGGATGCCTGCCTTGGCAAGCCCTTGTCATGTGGCAATACACGCACCTTCAGTTAGACTTTGACACAAAAGGGGCCATCCTGTTGTTTCCCTATTTATGTTCCAATACTCGCAACCGAGTGGACTTAGGGGGCTACCTATCAAGGTGGTGTGGCCTCTCCCCATCATGGAGGCACCCTGTGGCAACAGGCGCCTAATTTAACATGATTTTTGCCTGCTCGCAGACGTAAATCATGATCCATATCTACACCTGCTGTAAGATTTAGTATGCTGGGCACAGGTTTGGGCGCCGAGCCGGCTGGATTCACTAAGAGGCGTGCACCTCTTAGTGAATCGAGCCAGGAAAAAGGGGGCGGGACGTTATATGAGACCATCGTACTTGTACACCGGTCTTCATGAATCCCCCCCTCAGTCTTTTGCCATTTGGTGCCTCTGTGATGTACCATATTCTCTCCTAGAAGCAGTGCCTATCCCGGAAATGATAAGGTATGCTATAGTGATTTGATGAATTTATGGGTTGAATCTGTGGACTCCATGATGCAGCAGAAGGCCAACCCTTATGTCACCACACTTCTGCCATACTTATGTTATGTATGGGAATATTTCCATGTACGGATATTTATTTTCCCTCCTAAAGGGAACCAATCACCTCCCTGAGGGAGAGTGGCCTGGCCGCATTACCTTATAACTGGCACCGACAGGGCAGCAATTTCAAAATCTTGATCTTTGTTCCTCCATCCCGCCTCCCAGTAATTAGGCATGAGGGCGTGCCTGCAGCAGTATGTGGTCACGCTGCCTCCGCCCTCTTCCCAGCCACTCACACGTGATTGGAAGCCTAAGCACTGGGAACTTAATGCAAAGCCTAGAACTTAGGCTGCCAATCAAGCACAAATGGCTGGGAAGAGGGCGGAGTCAGCGTGACAGCATCGCTGCGGCTCCGCCCTCATGCCTAATTACCAAGTGCCGGTGCGGACAATTAAAGATCAATGTCAAGCACAGCTTTGGAGGTACTGGTTCCCTTTAAGTTAACAGGTAAGACAAAATTCCTTTTAATTTGATGATGATGGAATAAACTAATCTTATCCAATAAAGTGCCTGTAAGTTGCTAGCCGTATTCTCACCGTATGGCTGCTATTCCTTTTACTTGACTTAGAACTGTGTGTGTGTGTGTGTGTGTGTGATAGTCCATTCCTAGTACCATCCATCAGCTATAATTATGCACATGGTGAGCTGTTGCAATGACTTATTTAAAGTGTTACGCCTATTCAAATGCAACCCAGTTATATCATTAACCTGAGGCCAGCCAATGCATTTAACAGAGCCTCTCAATAGGACTCTCATTTCAGAGTATTCTGCACCGATAGCCTGCTGAGAAGTACAAGGGACATGATGTCATGGGACTCCAACACAATCCAAAGACAGATCTTCTATGTGAATGATATGTAGAGTGCTGCAACACTGTACAATCAACCACAGCCTCATCTGTCACCCTCAACGCCCACCTCCTCTCTTGTAGTATACTTATTTATGTGTCCATAGTCTCCTGCATTGTGTGCACAAATGGAAATGTATGTAAATAATTCCGCACTGTAGGGCTATTCAAGGCTAGCTGACAACATCAGGTATTACAATTTTTTTTTTTACTTTATTCTGTATAACACATGCAAGTACTGTTAATATTATCTTATGGTGGAGCCTAATACTTAGAGGAGTATTCAGAAGTTAATACTTCAATCAGCAAGTTTTTGTACTTGATAGCATTATTTAAAGGTAATTTGTTAAGATAAGATCACTTTTCACACAATTGGCAATAGAAATTCTATAAATTTATGTCAACTTTCAGGCTATGTTTTCACACGCCAAAAAATACAAATCAGCTAGGACATATTTTGGTCCATTTTACGACCCAAAACTGTCTATATTTTTCCCATTACATTCTATGGGATCCAATAGGAAAAGCTCTTTGTTCATACATACATACATACTTTAATTTTACAGCCATTTTCTTTTCGTCAATTTACATTCCAAAAAATGAAAGTAACATGAATTTTCAACTTTAAATGATCTCAACTAGAAATACCTGTTTTTAGTGCAACAAAGTCTTAGAATAGGAACCAAAGATGGTCACAAAAAAAAAAAAAAGGTTTCAATGTTGTATTATTTAAACCCTAAAATATTGCCCAGCAATGGCGTGCACATAGCCTATAATATAGTTGATTTTAGTTTCTTTTTTATTCTTATTACTAGGGTGAAAGTTCACAATAATAGTAAAAATATAATAAATTATAATACTATAATAAATTATAATGGCGATGAATGCATGTGATACTTTATATAGATTTATGGATGAAACACCAACACTTTAAATGCAATTATGAGTATCAGGAAGCCCATTACAACTAGTGAATTGAATAAATAGTCACCTGCTGTCAACTCTAACTCTAGGTTTCATGGTTGTTTGAGTGGAACATTGTTGTGAATCCCCAATAAGGAGACCCCACGTGCCTAGAAGTATACTATGGTTTCCACAGATGGTTGATTCACAATATTCTTTATTATCAGATGGCTCCCTATATATGCCAATCTATGAATCACTGGTAAAACAAAAGGAAATATCAACCTCCCATTGATCTATGAATTCTTTAAAACTATTACTTTCCCTTGTGAAAGGATGGTGGAGAAGTTGCTCATGAAGGTTTTATGCACCTTGAGCAAACATACTAGGAATGCATTCTAATATAATACATATATTTCCTAATAAATTGTATAAAGATCTCATTAATAATTATATCTGTTTATTAGTAGGCACCAGAAATGATTATTTACACCATGAGAAGATAGTACACCCTGCACACCTTTCCTGACAGCCGCCAGTCTGATGCCATTTTACAGCCCTGGTATACGCAACAAAGGGCCGTAATGAGTGAATCCCAGTGTGTACATGAACACAATGACAACAGAGTAAGTGTGTGCAGTGAGTAAAAGCATTGAAAATTAAGTCTCTTCGGAGGAGTTTAAATCCTAAAACGGATGGGAATGTGTGGGCACAAATGGATTGGGAGGGAATCCCAGGGGGTCATCTCCTAATGTAATGGGCCTGAATAGTTTTGGGTTAATCCTTCAGTGCAATGGAGCTTATCAGAGTTGATGGGAGTTTTATTACTGTTCCTTTTCTTATTTCCCAAACCAGTGGTTTAATCAATTCCTTCTGATTTTGTGGGGTTAACAGACACCCATGTTCTCTTCTGTACCCTTCCCACCCTGTTACTATCTTGGTTTTCCTTAATCACCTCTGGACACATTCTTACTCATCATGGCAGCAACTCCAGGGCAACACCCACCCCCCTATACACTTCCCTCTAATCCCTGACACTGCTAAAGCAGCCAAGTATCCCAGCCCTGCTGGTGAGGGGCTTCTGGCTAGTGGCTGCAGTAGACAAAGCTGCCTCCTGGGGGGTTAATGTGGAGCGTCACGGCGCGACTGTGTGTCGCTCAGGCAAAGTAATGAATTGTCTATCACGCTTTTCAGGTGCGCCCGTCCATCCTGCATTAATCTTGGATGTCAGAACGGGATGGAAGTCACTAAGCCGGTATTTATTACACTCCTATTGTGACTAATTGAGCTAATTATCTGAGGCTCCAGCCCCAGAAACAATGAAACTTTCACACGCACAATGCTGAGAATTGCAGGCCTTAACCAAAGGGGGGTGATCGGGACACTTAGGTCTGTTACCTCCCCTGAAATTACAAGGACACTTCACCATTTCCACATTAGGAGCATTGCTTGTGTACGTTCATTATGACAAGTGGATTCCATTCTCTGTGAGTGCAAATGTAATAAAACTGACGCATGACCAAAAGCATTGCAACGTATTCACACTGTGTAGCTGGTAAATGGATGTACTCTATTGAGTGTATTAGCTCTATTCATGGTTTGTTTTTTTTGTAGGAAAGAGAACTGAATTTTATTTCCATGTTACATTTGTGGTGCCGACCACGACTACTCACTGCTGCTACCGCTGGGTCACCCCTCCTGACCGCTGCTGCCCCCGACCTCATAGCCCACCACAGCTCTCTTTCTGCTGGGACTTCTAGTGCTGCCTAGCACATGGGCAAGTTGGCTTCCAGCCTCAGTAGGACCAATGCATGCCAGCGTTCTTTTTCCCCAGCCAGTGTCCTTTTGCCACAAGTTATTTTTAAGTGTGAAGGTGTCCTACTGTTCTGGCTACTCACTTTGTGACTCAGCTAGTATCCTGACCACGTCTGTCTGTCTGCCGCCTGAGCTCCTGACTGTTTACAAGAACACGCTGCCTATCCTGACCTGGGCCTGACTGGCCACACTACTTTTCTTCGCGGATAACCTCTTTTGCCTTTTAAAATCCACCATTCTTATTATTTTTCCATCTACAGAATGATATGAGTTTTTTTTTTTGTGAGATCAGTTTTACTTTATAACAATACCCTTCATTTTACTATAAAATACACACAATCACTGATACTGCAAAAAAAAAAAAAAAATTTTTTTTAAAGTGAAAAAAAAAAAGTTATAAAATATCTACCGTATATCTATATTCTTTAGTTCAATACAATTACAATGATATTCAATTCATGTACCTTTTATTTAATTTTACTACTTTTAAAAGTGAACTTGTGCCTACAAATACCAAATTCTATAACTTACAATTTTTTTTGTCTGTTTAAACCTGCAGTTTGATACCATACTAGTTATTATGAAGAGCACTCATTAATGTTCTTAATATGCAACTGCAGCTGTCTACTGCAGTTAAGTGACTCTTGCGGCTCTTGAAATGTCTTTATTGAAAAAACTTTAATAAAAATACTATTTAAATATAAAAAAATGTCTATAGAGCAAGTTGAGGGCTCTTTTTATTTTTCCACAATCTTAAGTTTTTATCGGTACCACATCTGTCAATATGTAACTTTTAGCTTTCAGCATTTATGTATTTTTTGGGATGTAATTTTTTCCTTTTTTTATTTGAAGAATGGGAAAAGGGGAGGTGATTAAAAGTTTTACTACAGAGTGCATTTATTTATATTTTTTTTTAAGTTTTATTTTTTTATTTACTTTTTTAGTCTGAATAATGATTTGATTGCTGATACAGATCAATGCAATACATACAGTATGACAACGGCATTTAAGCAGTTAAAATAGCTGGCAACAAAGATCTCTTCTCTGTAAGGATGGGTATTAGCATGATGAAGTGGCTGTGACCGCCACTGTGGCTCTTATGTGCTCTTGATAAATTTTTGCCATTATATGCTGTCAGCAACACATCAAAGTAAATGAGGGGGGCTAAATGTAAAGGGGATAACACCTAGAAAGCTAGTGTGCATTATGGCTGAAATCTACATTCATTTGGAGCTAGCATAGATTTCAAGCTGCTGTACGTAGGGCAGCTGCTTTGGTGCCTAATTCATTCATTAAATTGGTGTAAATTGTTGGGTCAAGGTAAATGCCATGGCTGTACTAAGAAGGATACACACATCAGACTACTGAGTGGGGTTAAGGTAGAAGAGATGCCATCGATGGACCAGCACCACATGTTTACATCTTGTAGGGAAAATTCTGACTTGATAGTGGAGAAGTCAAGTAACATCAATCGCATTGGAAAGTACCAAAGACCTTGCTTCCTCAAGCAGCCTAGTGGGGAATCAGGGTTTCCCTTACAGGGTATTAGCTGGGAAAGAAAGACCGAAGGTCACAACATTGACTCTACAAGATAGTTGAAAAGTTCACAGTTCAGTGGAGTAGAGTAGTGAGACCCCATTAGACAGGCCTACATTACAAGAAGGAAAAGAAAAAATTGGAGTCAAGAATGCAAACAATAAAGATGATCGAACAGCGGAAAATCTTAGGTTCTATAGAACTCGAACCTTGTCGAACCTTCCGCATTTGATTGCTGATGCCATCCTGGTCCATGGGGAAGGAGGAGACAGCCAGGGTACTGCCTTGAATTCCAGGATTCAGCCTAGGTAATAGGCTATATCCCGGAATTCCAGGCGGTACCCGGGCTGTCTCCTTCTTCCCCACGGACCGGGAAGGCATCGGGAATCAAATGCGGAAGGTTCGACAAGATTCGAGTTCCATAGAACCTAAGATTTTCCGCTGTTCGATCATCTCTAGCAAACAACTGTGTTCAGTGACAACCATTGCAGTATTTAGTGATATAAGAAACTGACAGGCAACCTTGTAATCATCACGATAGTATCAGGAAATTTTGATGAATGCTTAAAGAAGCAGAGGGGAGGGGTTTTGTCATACTGGGGGCAGGAAAGCGGGGCTGGGCCAGTGCCTGGGAACAGACCAGCGCTGTGCGCGGAAAATAAGGACCTTGGCACCAGCATCCCCATGCCGGCGCCGGTTTATTTATAAAAGAAAAATTAAAATGATTTACTAATGGTACATTCGCTTTAAGGCTCAATGGTGACGTAAAGTAAAAGAAATTGAGTTCCGGACTTGCTGGCTGAAAACCTAACATAACAATTTAGCTACTGTATTTCAATTTGTTTTCAGCCGTCAGACCCGCTGTGATCAATACATTTTTACATGCCTGATGACGTGTCAAAAATTGTTATGAATGGCAGTAACGCTACTTTTCTTCCAATGGATTCATCTAAGAACTTCCTACTAAAACTAAATATGTTATATCGTTTTTCATTGCCTGGTGACATCAGAATTGTACTTTACATGGGGTAAAAGTTACTATTCAAAAAAACAGGAGCCGACCTATTAAAGAATCATCATACATTCATCTAAGTGGGTCACAAATATATCTTATAGTAATATAGTGGTCACAGTTTAGACTACAAGTGCTACTAAAATATTACTGTCATGCTATGGTATGTATTTGCAGAAACACCCTTAAACATAATGTCAAATGAAGTTATGCTAAGTCTATGGACGTATTCTAGAATATTCTTGCATGACGGAGGTTTGTGTACAAGATGCTGGCCATAATAGCACATAGCTCTCTGAATGCTGTGGTTCTTGCCTTCCCACGTGCAGCAGCTGTACAGCATGTGTGAGGTGCAGGAGGGAGAGTGATAACTCACTGAGGTTACAGGCCACACGGGGTTAACCTTTGGCTCTGACTCACTCCGGGGTGGACACTCCTGCGGTTGGTGGTTTGGCTTCTGGATGACCCCCTGATTGTCTCACCACAGAAATGACACCTCATCCCACGGCGGGAACTAGCCAGAGAGGAGCCAGGATGACAGAGGGACTGAATACCCACAGAAAGAGTTAGGGAGAAAAATATTACGACTGACAGCTGGATACTGCTAACAACCAATCCTGTCTATGGTGTCTCTTTTCTCAATGGACATATACTCACAGACCAGAGAACCATTCCTCTCCCTTGACTAGTCATTTAGGATTCACAAATGGATCACTAATAAAAAGGTCATAATGAAATGACAAACTCGACTGTATTTTTCATTTAAAAGTCATTTGAGATCACAAACTTTGATTGAGTCATTCAGATCTCCGTTCTGCAGCCATTCCTTTCTCCTTCTCTCTTTTTGCATTTACACATCAATAATACTGTTATATAAATTTAGACCTAAGAACAGGATTGCATACTGCCGTATTACAAAGACGTGGCTATGCTCTTGGTTTTTACCGATTTATACATATTAAAGGAGAAGTCCTGCAAAAAATTTTATTAAAGTATTGTATTGCCCCCCAAAAGTTATACAAATTACCAATATACACTTATTGCTGCTTGATTCTCGCGCCAGGCCGGAAGTGACGAAGCGCACGGCAAGCCGGAAATGCCCTGCGTTCAAATATGCGTTCCAGCTCGAACGGCAAAACCGGAAGTGCCGTGCGTTCCATCATGCGTTCCACCCCTGACACATATCTCCAAGTTTTTAAGCTGACCGGATGTGGTCTATTATGGCGATAAACATATAATACATTATATAATACAAACATGTACGTAATTTTAAAACAAATTAATCACTCTCAATAACATATAAGATACAATATATAAAACACAAAGCAATACACAAAACACAATGTATTTACCCTAACGGTTAATGGTAAGCATTCAACCGTATAGAAAGCAATTGCTTAAATTACAATCCCAAAATCCCCGTATTCTAACAATATATAAATAAATTATTTATTTATTTTTAAATAAAAAGGAGAATTTAGTTTACTAAGAGAATAAATATTACGACTATAAGAAGAAATGTACTAATTCTTAGGTGATTGCTTCAAAGGCAATCCCATTAAATAATAAAGTATATAAAAAATAGCAGCAAAGGAGGATAACTGAATAGACATTCATATGTATTACACATATGTGTTTTACCACAAACCCACCTATACCTAAAAATAATGGACAATTGTTAGAAGGGTAATCCCATAGAGAGTTATAAATATTATAAATATACTAAAAAATAGAGAATCATGGCAATATAAATAGAAGATTGAACCCATATAAATGTAAATATTTGAACCTCGGGCTAAATAGAAGGGGGTGGGTACGCGGGTATGATTAGGAGTGATTCTGTATATATCCATGCCCACATATCCACATAAATAGTTAGACATAAATAGTTAGCCCGAGGTTCAAATATTTACATATATATGGGTTCAATCTTCTATTTATATTGCCATGATTCTCTATTTTTTAGTATATTATATTTATATTATTTATAACTCTCTATGGGATTACCCTTCTAATAATTGTCCATTATTTTTAGGTATAGGTGGGTTTGTGGTAACACACATATGTGTAATACATATGAATGTCTATTCAGTTATCCTCCTTTGCTGCTATTTTTTATATACTTTATTATTTAGTGGGATTGCCTTTTAAGCAATCACCTAAGAATTAGTACATTTCTTCTTATAGTCGTAATATTTATTCTATTAATTTATAGTAAGCTAGATTCTCCTTTTTATTTTAAAAAACATTTTTTTGATTTATTTATATATTGTTAGAATACGGGGGTTTTGGGATTGTAATTTAAGCAATTGTTTTCTATACGGTTGAATGCTTACCATTAACCGTTAGGGTAAATACACTGTGTTTTGTGTATTGCTTTGTGTTTTATATATTGTATCTTATATGTTATTGAGAGTGATTAATTTGTTTTAAAATTACGTACATGTTTGTATTATATAATATATTATATGTTTATCGCCATAATAGACCACATCCGGTCAGCTTAAAAACTTGGAGATATGTGTCTGGGGTGAAACGTATGATGGAACGCACGGCACTTCGGGTTTTGCCGTTCGAGGTGGAACGCATATTGGAACGCAGGGCATTTCCGGTTTGCCATGCGCTTTGTCACTTCCGGCCCGGCGCGAGATCCAAGCAGCTCTCCGGTGGTCATGTAAGTAACCATTCTTATAAAAGCTTTGTTTACTGTAAACTTTGTTGGCTTGAGAAAGGTGGAATCAGTACCCACTGAAACGCGTTGCCGTCTACATTTGGAATAAACCACTTTGGATTGTACACTTGCCGCATGCCATTTGGTTATATACTAAGCGTCCTGAAGGGGGTTAGCTAATTGAATATGATCTTTCCCCCATGGTGAAGTAAGTGGATTATACTCTCCTTAGCTATATCTCCACCACTTAATTTATTGAGGGGTATCAATCTCTGAGCGCTATTGTTGTTTTTCTGTGTTTACTCTACTGTAGTGGAGCAGGGACACTTGACAAAATGACAGGAGTCCCTGCCTCTCTACTAACAGGGTATTGGGAAAATACTCACCTGCTCCCTGCTCCTTTCTGTAGCTAGACCCAAATCAGGATTATTAAATGGTCATTAGAGGCCCACAGAGAAAGACACCTTTCCAGGCCACAGACAGGAGCAGGGAGTGAGTAGTTTTAAACTGCACAGGCTAGGGGCTAAGCAGTGGCTGAAAAACTAAATTTGCCAAAACAAATCACAAAACACAGTTCTAAATCAATTTGCTCATTACTATTCAGAATTCATATAAAGGAAATTGATATAACTACAGGTCTCTGATGCATGGCTTATCTGGTTATCGTATAGCTATAAAATATATTAGTCCAGCAGCAGTGGATAAAGTGGGCAGGGGCTACA